>NC_045453.1:17182848-17226623 GCF_002776525.5 Piliocolobus tephrosceles | reverse complement strand
CCACACACAAGCACACACACATGCACCACACAGTCCACACGTACACACACCACACATAAGCACACACACGCACTACACAGTCCACACACACACACACACACACCACACACGAGCATACACACACGCACTACACAGTCCACACACATGCATCACACAGTCCACACACACGCACACATGCCACGCACAAGCACATACACGGTCCACACACGCACACACCACACAGACACGCACATACATGCGCACACACACACTACAGTCTACACACACCACATAGTCCACACACACATGCACACACACACAGACCACACAGTCCACACACACCAAACATAAGCACACACACGCACCACACAGCCCACACACATTCACACAGACACACACCACACAGTCACACACACATACACACACACACCAAACAATTGACATACACCACACAGTCCACATACAAACACATACACATGCACCACACAGTCCACACGCACACGCACACACCACACAGTCCACACACGCACAGACATGCACAACAGTCCACACAGGCACACACACACCACAGCCACACACACACGCGCACACACACACACACACACATACATACAGTCCACACATGAACATACACACACACAGTCTACACATACGCACGCACACAATTCACACACACATACACACATCACACATATATACACGCGTGTGCACACGTACACTCCACACACATGAACATACACACACCGTTCACACATATGCACACACAGTCCACACACACGTGCACACACACATACACACAGTCCACACATGCACAGATGTGCACACACATATGCACACACAGTGCACATATATAACACATGCATGCACACACATACACAGTCCATACACATGCACACACACGGACACATACACACATCAGCACACACATACACAAACGTGTGCACACACACAGTCCACACATATACATACACATACACACAGTTCATACACACATACACACATGCACTAACTTACACAGACACATACAAACATGCGCGCACACACACACACGTGTATTCATAGAAATCCTGAATCCGACCTTGGATTCCTCAGAGGCATCCAGTTAGGCCCAGAGAGGGCCATGTGCTGTAGGTAACAGCACAGCCTCTGAAGTCCTTCTGCCCAGGGTTCAGTCCCAGCTTGCCCACTTTTTAGCCATGTGACGTTGGCTGTGTTCGTTTACTTCTCTATGCTTTTGTTTCCTCATTTGTAAAATGGGGAAGGTGATATTCCCCTAGGTTTGTTATGGGGACCCGGTGAATACTCATTTGTGTATGTGAAGTGCTTGGCGCATAGTGAGCACTATATCAGTGTTCGTGAAATAAAAACTTTTCTGCATAGGAAGACTCTCGGAGCAGAGGACTTCCAGGCTCTGTCACAAGCAGACACTGCCACATCTCATTTCTGCCATCACAGACTCCCAGGTGTCCCCAGGACTTGGTGAATTATTCCTGGAGATGGGGATAATTGTTAAGCCACATGGGTGCCCTTTCTCCCTCGGCCTCTCCTCCCTCGACCCCCGGGGAGACTGACCCAACAGCTCCTGGTCATTCAGTAGGAGGCTGGGGAAGTAGCTCCCAGCTCTGGGGCAGGATGGGCTGGGGCTGTCAGCTCTATCATCTCCCCTCTGAGGTCAGCCGAGCGCCTCCATTCTGCAGGTGAGGACGCTGAGGCTTAGAGAGGACAAGTGGCTTCCTGATGTCATCGCACTGCTTGCTGTGAAGCAGAGCCATGGGTTTATGGTCCAGGCTTGCTGGGCTACTCCGGCCAGTGCTGCACGTATTGAGGTGTCTGCTGGGGCCTCTAATGAACAAGGAGCCCCCTGGGGCTGCCGCTGCATTGAGGTGGGGAGTGGACGGGGAAGAAATATCCTTGGAGCCTTTGAGCCCCCAGCCCAGGATGTACTCAAAACACTTCAGAGGACAACTTCACATAACCCCAATTCAGACCACTTCAAACTCCAGCGAGGAACGTGGGAACCCTGCTTACAGATGCTCAGAGCCCTTGACATGACCCATGTTGAGGCCAGGCCCTTTACCAGGACCTGTTTTATTTATCCTCTGGCCAGTGCTGGGAGGCAGACACTATTATTTATTCCCATTTTATAGATGAGGAAACTGAGGCTCAGAGAGGAAACTGCCTTGCCACGTTCACACAGGTTGGAAGGATCTATGCTGGATTGGCGCCCAGATCTTTCTGGTTCCAGAGCTGGAGGTGGTCTTGTCTTTGGGACATCCAGTTTAGGGGCTTGGCCTCTGCCTCAGGAACACACAGTTCCTGGGCTTTGAAAAAGTGATGGGGTCGGGGAGCAGCCTGGGGCAGGGCAGCAGTCCTCGTGGGGCCACGTGACACTCCACCTAGTACAGCTTCAACTTGTTTGCTATCTCTGGTGTGTTTTCGCCTTGTGCTCCTCGCATGGCCCTCAGGCCTAAAAGCCCGCCAGCCAGCAGGCCTGGGGGAGTGAAGCCTGTTTTGTAGAAGATACAGAAGCCAGGAGAGGGGAGGTGACATGCCCAAGGTCACACAGTGATTGGATAGCAGGGGCAGGTGAGCACCTGCTGAGCTGACAATAGGCAGTGCCCAGCGGCTGCCTCCTCACTCTAGCTGAGCTGACCACAAGCTTCCAGGCCTCAGCTGGAGCTGCAGCCTGATACCGGCTGTGTGGCTCCAAGACACAGAAGGAAGTGGGGTGGCAGGCTGACCTCAGCCAGCTGCCTGCCCCCTCTCCTCTGAGGCTGGCCTGGGACCGATGGGGCCCTTCCCTCCAGGAGGAGTTTCCAGGCCTCCTCTTTTCCCCTACCTCCCTGGGGAGGAGAACTGCCCGCCCCTCCAGATATGCTCCGGTGATGTCGGAGGGGATGTCTCAATCTGGAGAGACACGCCGGCAACAAAATCTGCTCAGAGACAAACGGACATGTTGCTGATGTGAATCTCACTTGGTGAATGGCAACAACAGAGTCCTGCACTTGGGTCTGTGTAATTGGGCACACCAGAGACCGCTGGCCCCCGCCCGCAGTACAGGGGACTGCATATGTATACAGGCACACATATGGGCACACCACAGACCGCTGACCCCCGCCCGCTGTACTGGGGACTGCATATGTACACAGGTACACATATGGGCACACCGCAGACTGTTGACCCCCGCCCGCAGTACGGGGGACTGCGTGTGTACACAGGCACACATATGGGCACATCAGAGACCGCTGACCCCCGCCTGCAGTACGGGGGACTGCATATGTACACAGGCACACATATGGGCACACCACAGACCGCTGACCCCCGCCCGCAGTACGGGGGACTGCATGTGTACACAGCAGGTATAAATGTGGGCACACCAAAGACCGCTGACCCCCGCCCGCAGTACAGGGGACTGCATATATACACAGCAGGTACAAATATGGGCACACGACAAAACGCCCACACAGGATAAAGATGCAGGAAGAACAGGGCTCTCCAACAGGTCTACATGCACAAACACATGTGCTCTATGACCCGCACACACAGCACACATGTACCAACATCCACAGACACACACACACATAGTCACTTACATGCACAAGCAAGATCAACACGGGCACCTCCTAGAGACACAAACATAGACCCACTCAATGAATACAAAGGAAAATAGACCCAGAACTCACACACAGAGACAAATGAACACACATATGCAAATGTGTTCCTGAAAGCATCACCCCACCCATACAACCTACATGGAAACTCGCCATCACACACGAACGCACACACCACACACACAGTGCTGAGTTGGCTTCTCAGTTAGCAAGACTTCCCTGAGAACTCTGTTTTCCCTAGGAAAGTCCCAAAGACACCAAGAAATGCAGTTGTGTCTCCAACCACCATCTCCAGGGATACAATGTCCCTTGCTGTCTCTCTGAACCTAGGCCCAAGGGGTTCACGAAGGGGCCGTGCTGGGCTGAATTGCTGGAGCTGGGCACCAAGGGGGAGCTCACCATCACGTCACTGCGCCAAGCGCCAAGCAGAGCGCGGTGAGGCAGTGAGGAATGGAAGGGGCCTGGGAGGAATAGCCGGGATCGACTTTTGCTGGAAATTGGTCCTTGCAGGCCTCCCTTCACCCGGAATGCCTGTGATCACTGCACCTGCGCACATGGGCTTCACCTGGCAACACCTGTGCTGGCCTGTAGGACCAACCTACCATTTTCTATCATTCTCCTCCCACCCCAAAGTTGAGTGCCAAAGATCTGTTCCTGGACCCAGGCACACCTGCCCCCACTGACACACCTGCCCCCACCTACCGTTGCCCATCGTCAACACCTGCACATTCTCAAATTCCAGGGTGGTGTAGGCTGGGTCCAGTGCAGCACTGTAGTCGGCCATGTCCATGTCGACGAGGGTTTTGGAGAGTCGCATTCTCCCTGCCTCCACGCCGCGGCCACCTGCCCTGCCCTGGGCGCCCACCCGGAAGGCCCCCGCCCTCCGCCCTCCCACTGCCTCCTCCCAGTGCCCTCTCTGCCTTCCTTTCAAACCGTCCTCTGGGAAGATCTGCTGGGAGTCTTGGCCTAGCCTCTGTGAAGGGGTGGAGGCTCTGCCGGGGAGGGGTGGGGGTTAATGGTTAATCGGTCCCCCGCCGGTGGATAGGCAGGGCGGGGCTGCAGGGATTTGGCTGTTTGTTGGTTTCTGGCTGACACCCGGGGTGCTAATTACAACTGTTGAGGCCCTAACTCACCGATGTTCAGTTATCAATTGTACAAGCCAGGCATCCTGACTCACGGGCACTCATTTGACCCTTGACTCACCCACCCCTCCAAGCCATTGTCACCCCAAGTCAGGCATTCTAACTGATACTATCAGGCACTGACAGCCTACCTCCGAGATCCCCTAATTCAATAAATTCCCAAATCATTGACTTCTACCCTCAATGCTCTTGCAGAGATAAGGCTGCCCCATGGCCCATGATTTAGAAACCTAAATCCCAGGCCCCAGATGCCAATCTTCTGGATCCTTGTTCTGGGAGCTCCCTTCCAGTTCCCCTGCAGTTTCCCGGTTCCCCTGGGAGCAGAATGGACTGGAAGTTTGGGAGGGCCAGACTCACCTCCAATTCCCTGCTCCTGCTCCCTATGATCCCAGCCTGCCCCTCACCATCTCCCACAGCTCCCAGTGTTTCTGCCCAGGCCGACTCCATCTCGGATTTTCCCGTCACATTCTCCTGTTTCCCTCACCCCCACCCCCTCCCAGAGCAGGCAGATACCTGGATTTACATTCTGGCGCCTACCATCTACTAACTGGGACCTTGGGTAAATGATTCTCTCTGAGCCTCAGTTTCCTTCTCTGTAAAATGTACAATCAACCTCAAAGGGTGGTCTAAGAAGGAAATGAGATGGCATAAATCACACACCAAATGGGGCCTCATGGACCTCCATCCTCTTCCTCCTCCCTCTCCCTGTTTTGTATCCCCCTTTCCATCCCCATTTCTCTCCACCTGTCTCCTACCTTCAGAGTGGGCTTTGTGGGGGTATCGCCAGTGCAGTCACAGGCAGCCCAACCCTTAGAAAGTCCTGGTGCCTGGTTCATCATGACTTAAAATTCATCATGACTTTTGAACAAAGGGTTGTGCATTTTTGTTTTGGACGGGGCCCTGAAAATTACACAGCTGGTCCTGGCTGTCTGAAGTTCATGGTGCGCTCTGTTCTTCTCACTCCCTCCAGCCCTCATTGCCTTCTGTGCAGACATTTTCAAGGGCTGCCAATCAATCTGGGGAAGTAAAGTCTTGATGTAGAAGGCAGAGAGTGAGGGCAGAGGAAGGAAAGCCTGAGACTTGGGAGGCCTGGGAGCCTGTCCTCTGCTGCTGACTGGAAGGGCAGGTTGGAGGGACTTGGTGACACCTGTGAGCAAGAGTGGGTGAATTAGTGGGAGCACCAATTAATGAGTGAGTATGTGGGGGAATTAATGAGTGGGTGAATTAGGAGTGATTGAATTAGAGACAGGGTGAATTAATGAGTCAGTTGACTGAATGCATGAACTAAGTGAGTGAATGAACGAATGAGAGGGTAAATTACTGAGTAAGTGAGCAAATGGGTGGGTGAATTAATGAGTGAATGGGTGGGTGAATTAATGAGTGAGTGAATGAGCAAATGGGTGAGAGAATTAATGAGTGGGTGAATTAACGAGTGAGAGAATGAGTGAATTAATGAGTGAGCAAATTGGGAGTCAGGGCATGTGTTTGAGTGCTTTGAGGAGGCACCTCCATGTTCTTCCCACTGCTAGAAGCCCTTTCTCTGCCCTGCTTAGCTTTATTCTCCCCACTTCATCTGACTTCTGAAGCTGAGATGACTGGGGAGTGCTATATCCTGCAGGGAAAGGGGAGAAGGAGCAACTATTGTGGAGGACAAGAGAGGCTAGATTTGGTGTCAGGAGACCTGGCTTTAGGAACTGGCTCAGTCACTATTCCGATAACTTTATTTACATCGTCTCTCCTCAGGGCTTCAATTTCTCCCTCTGTCAAATGGAAAGATGATCCTGGCTCAGTTTTCTGTTGGCCAGGACAAGACTCTGAGGGAGGGAACACGAGGCAGCCCCCCACAACCCACACTTTGAGATTTGATAAGGGGCTGAAAGAGACCATATACCGGTGGGTTCCTCCCATGCCTACCCCAGGAATATCTGATCTGGCTCCACCGGCCTTGGGGGCAGTGCAGAGTGGGCAGAAACGGAAGATCTGACTAAGGGGTAAACACAGAAGAGACGTGGAGGGCAGCTCCGGGAGGAGCCTCCAGGAGCCGAGCCCAGGCCTCTGCCACCTGCCTGGCACCTATGGCAGGCCACAGGCACAGCTACTCCCCACACAACCCAGCAATACATGGCCTCATCCACTCTGAGGCACACTTCCGCATTGCTTAAAGGGAAATGTGATCAATGGCATGTCAGAATTTCATTGGTAACAAAAATAACAATGCATTTTTCTATAGATGACATCTTAGATTCAATTAAATAAGGTCTACGATCAACCAGGATCAACCACACCATGCCACAGCCATGACCCGTTATATCCAAGAGCTACTAGGTGGACAGCCTGCAAATGAAGAGCTATTAGATACGCAAACCACGACATACCTGACTTACCAAATGCACAGTCTATATGACTGCCTAGGAGGCATGTTCTAGACTCTCATCCCACCACATTACAACCTGCCCCATAAGTAAATCTGTCCACTCATTATTGTAAATTGCATAATCTATTACATACATGATTCATTCCACCCTTAGCCAACGCCAAACAATATCTTCTAGATACACTTTCCTCATATAAATGATGCACCACCTATAAGATCTGCTGGCTCTGTGACCTCAGGCAAGCTATTATTTCTTCTATTCTTGTTGTTCATTGTTACCACATAGTTTATTTAAACTAAGCTATGGCTCTCCTCCCACCGCCCAAGATGCCGAAACGAAAGAAGGCCAAGGGAAAGAAGGTGGCTCTGGCCCCTGCTGCCGTGAAAAAACAGGAGGCCAAGAAAGTGGTGAATCCCCTGTTTGAGAAAAGGCCTAAGAATTTTGGCACTGGACAGGATATCCAGCCCAAAAGAGACCTCACCTGCTTTGTGAAATGGCCCCGCTCTATCAGCAGAGAGCCATCCTCTATAAGTCGCTGAAAGTGCCTCCTGCGATTAACCAGCTCACCCAGGCCCTGGACCGCCGGACAGCTGCTCAGCTGCTTAAGCTGGCCCACAAATACAGACCAGAGACAAAGCAAGAGAAGAAGCAGAGGCTCTCGGCCCAGGCCGAGCAGAAAGCTGCTGGCAAAGGGGACGTCTCCACTAAGAGACCACCTGTCCTTCCAGCAGGAGTTAACACCGTCACCACCTTGGTGGAGAACAAGAAAGCTCAGCTGGTGGTGATTGCACACAACACAGATCCCATCAAGCTGGTTGTCTTCTTGTCTGCCCTGTGTCCTAAAATGGGGGTCCCTTACTGCATTATCAAGGGGAAGGCAAGACTGGGACGTCTAGTCCACAGGAAGACCTGGACCACTGTCGCCATCACACAAGTGAACTTGGAAGCCAAAGTCGCTTTGGCGTAGCTGGTGGAAGCTATCAGGACCAATGACAACGACAGATGCGATGAGATCCACCGTCACTGGGGCGGCAATGTCCTGGGTCCCAAGTCTGTGGCTCATATCACCAAGCTCAAAAAGGCAAAGGCTAAAGAACTTGCCACTAACCTGGGTTAAATGTGCACTGTTGAGTTTTCTGTACACGAAAATAATTAAAATACAAATTTTCCTTCAGCCAGCAAAAACAAACAAACAAACAAACAACAAGCTGTGATAATACAGCTGCCTGAATCTTTGTGGATTACAGATGCAAAGTAGCCAGAGATGTGTCCTTGCACCCATAGTTCACTAACAGACAGACAAGTCAGTAGAGAACTGAATACACATGACATTGCACATCCATCTTTTTGCTTTGCATTTCCATTTTAAACATATGTATGTTACAACTTTACATTTTAAATACGACTCCATGTATTTTGTGACAATGGCTAAGAATGCTATGATCCCAGGCCCCTGAAATAAGCACACATTGGTCTGCAATGCAGAATGTTTTCACTGGGGTACCAAACAAACACTTAACACATAACAGACAAAAAATCCTTAAAAATCAGATTAATACAATGTTCTTCATGTTAGATAAGCAGACAGAATGGGAAGTGGAAAGAGAGGACATTGCTTTAAATGTGCAGTATCTTGAGATCTTGAAAGTTTCAGGCCGGGCACGGTGGTTCACACCTGTCATCCTAGCACCTTGGGAGTCCGAGGCAGGCGGATCATCTGAAGTCAGGAGTTCAAGACTAGCCTATCCAACATGGAGAAACCCTGTCTCTACTAAAAATACAAAAATCAAAAATTAGCCAGGCATGGTGGCAAGCCCCTGTAGTCCAGGCTACTTGGGAGGTTGAGGCAGGAGAGTCGCTTGAACCTGGGAGGTGGAAGCTGCAGTGAGCCGAGATTGTGCCACTGCACTGCTGCCTAGGTGATAAAGCAAGACTCTGTCTTTAAAAAAAAAAAGAATGTTTCATTCAAGGGATGAAGAGACGTTGGTTCATGGGTACAAAAATACAGTGAGATAGAAGGAATAAGATCTAGTTCTTATAGCACAGTAGGGCGATTATAGTTAACAATCATTTATTGTATATTTCAAAATAGCTAGAAGAGAAGATCTGAAATGTACCCAACACAAAGAAATGATAAATGTTTGAAGTGATGGATACCCTAAATACTTTGATTGATCATGACACATTGTATGCATGTATCAAAATACATGTGCTCAGGCAAGGTGCGGTGGCTCATGCCTGTAATCCCAGCACTTTGGGAGGCCAAGGCGGGTGGATCACGAGGTCAGGAGATCGAGACCATCCTGCCTAACATGGTGAAACCCTGTCTCTACTAAAAATACAAAAAGTTAGCTGGGTATGGTGGTGGGCGCCTGTAGTCCCAGTTACTCAGGAGGCTGAGGCAGTAGAATGGCGTGAACCCGGGATGCGGAGCTTGCAAGTGAGCCGAGATGATGCCACTGCACTCCAGTGTGGGCAACAGAGCGAGACTCCGTCTCAAAAACAAACAAACAAACAAAAAACACGTGCTCCATACATATGTACAATTATTATGTATGAATTATAAAAAGAGTCATTCCCTTCCTCCAAGGGAATTTTTTTTAACTAATGGAAAAAAAGAAAGCAACTTCATAACGCCCTCCAATGAGGAAGAACATCATCCTGACAATGCTTAGGTATGAGCACATAATAAATACAGGAAGTCACAGAGCAAATGTCACAGTATTGGTTTGTTTTTTTTTTTTCTCTGCTTATAAAAAAATATTCAGCTTTTTTCTGTGGACTGAGTGGGTGTTAGCTTGTGGGTGTTGGTCTCTGGTGCCTGTATACCAGTGACTATATTCCAAGCCCAGGACCAGCTGTCTGTACAAGGCAAGTTTTTATTTAGAACCTTGGTTACTCCTTCTGTAAAATGGGTCTAACTTATAGTTTGTGGTGAAGATTAAATGAGAGAGTAGATAAGGTTCTTAGCGCCCCTTCCCCCTGACCTCTCTTTAGGGGAATAAACCACAGACCTTGTAGTCAGATAGATCTGGGTTAAAATCCAGGCAGTGCCAATGTACCAAACTCTGTAACCTCAACTTCTACCTTTCTCAGCCTTAGTTTCAGCATCAGAAAAATTGGGTTGATACCTTCTTTGTAGGGATGATTCAAGCATTAAATGACCAGGTGTACACACACAGTACAACAGTAGCAATTACTGTCATTGGTCATTGACTCTATGAACACTGGCCACATAATCAGTCGGAATCAGGACCCCTGCTCAGGACAGCTCCAGGTACCGCATGCCCAGCCATGAACAAGGTCTGGCCTCAATGCCATCAATTTAGCAGCCATTCTTTACCTCGGCTCACCGGTTGTCAGGCCCCAACTCAAGAGGCAGCAGATTCCAGGGGATAGCAGAGGACCTTGGAACCCACTGAGAGACCCAATTGAAATGGGAAGGAGGGATTGCTCTGGTCAGCCTGCAGTCGGGGAGGCATGTATAGAGAGCTCGTGCCTCTGCTGTGGACGGTGGTAAGGGAGCTGCCACTATCAACCACATTGTTTTTCTTTTACATTATAATAAGGTCTAACGTTTACAGAGAAATTCTGTGCTAGCCCTGGTGCTAAAAACCTTCTGCTCTTCTCATACTATCTGCCCATTGAGATATGGGCTATTGTCATCCCCATTTTAAAGATGACAAAATTGAGGCTCAGAGAGGTGAAGTGACTTGCCCAAAGCCACACAGCTCGTAAGGGAGGGGCTGTCATTTGAACCCAAGTCTACCTCCAGAGCTTGAGGGCTTCACCCCTCTATGCACTGCCTGGATCATGACTCCTGGAATCCCAGAAAGGACTTCAGAATTCTAAGGCACTGGAGCTGGTGGTTTCACTGCCTCAGTCTTGCATGGGAACTCAAGGACCTGAGAGGTAAAGCACCTTATCCCTGGGCATAGGCAGGTTCAGGGGCATCCCACACATGCCTGGCCACCCCAGAGCTGCCTGGCATCTTCTCTTCCCCTTGGTGCTCACCACACCACTATCTCCTATCTTTTCTTCCCTACCCACCAGTCCGGGAGCGGTGCAGGAAAAACTGGGACTTATCGAGACAAAGAACAAAAGTCGTGGAGGAAAGAAGCCAAGAGCCATCTCCACTCTGGGGTAGGGCCCTTCAGTTTTGCCCCTTTGAAATTTCAAATTCCAGTTTGTGGACAAAGTCCTAACTATCTCACAATATAGGTCCCCAACCACTGACCAAACTCCAGTCCAGGCAGCCACCAGCTGGCCTGGTCTTGCTACTTCCTTTAGCGGCTTCCAAGGTCCTGGGATAGGGGGTCTGGGCCACCAAGAGACTCTGCCAGGCTGTCTCTGCAGCCACAGTCACCCCACCGGACCCCTGCCTCCCATCTGAGAGGACAGCCCTCTTCCTGGAGCTGGGATCTGACGCTTGCTGATATCAATGGCAGATACCAGGTAGGTCCCCTCCCTTTCTCTTCCTTGAGCTCCTAAAATGCTACTCATACCACCCTCTGCACTCTGGGCGCAGGCCACTGTGGCTTAATCAAATCAGGCACCCACAGGGCTTTAAGACTGGAAAAGATGCCTCGGCTAACCCACCCATTTGGTGGACAGAAACACTGAGGCCGTCAGGGGAGTGGCAGCTGGTCAACTGAACCATAGACTCGGGGCCCAGACCTGGGGCCCCTCACAGAGCCTCAGAGGGTGAAAGGGACTTGCTCAAAGCCACGCAGCAGTGGTGGGTGAGCTTTGTCTTAACAACGAGCACTTTCTGCTTCATCACAGACCATGAGTGGCATTGTGTTTGTTCACCCAATGATGGGTGGCCACTGGCTTGTCACAGGAGTATTTCCTAGAGGAAGATGAGGGAGCTTGGGGCTGAAGGCCAGCGGGTTTGGAAGGAAGCAACATTCATGTGGTTAACTGATAACTGGGCCCCATCCCTGGGCCTCCTTCCTCCCTCCCTGTCCTCAGCCTGATTAAGACCAACTTACCCAGCTGCTAATCATTGCTGAGCCTGTTGATTTTGCCTTAAAAAATTAACTGGGCATGAGTTTGCGGTTTTCCTCACCCCTAACCCTGAAAAGGCCTGGGTGGGCAGGAGGCCTCCAAGGTTATGCAAGAGGCCGCTGGCCTCCTAACGTATATCCCACGGCCGCCTCGGCTGCTCTCCAAAGAGGAGGCTTTGCTCAAGAGTCAACAGTCTGCTTGTTCCCCCTGTGCTGGGTCCTGAGCAAATTTGCTCTGTTACCAAAGAGAGATAAAGGCAGCTGGGGGAGAGCTTTCCAAACAGGGATGAGAAGCGGCAGCTTTGAGCTTGGGGTTCTAGACCTCTGCAGTGTCATGAGCCAGGAGAATCTTTAGGAGGATGTGGGCTGGGGCTTTTCAAGTTGGGTTCCAAGGCTCCCAGGAGCCGAGGGTATGCATCCACAGGCCCAGCTTCAACCGGCGACTCCCTTTTATGTGCAATCTTAATATTTTATTTGAGGGTTAGAAAACCACTGATCCACCCTCATCCCCTCATTGCACAGATGTGGAGACGGAGATCAGAGAGGGAAGTGACTTGTTCAAGGACAGAAGGTCACCTCGGGTATTCAGGGGCTCCAGCCAGCATGGGAATGAATGGTGGGATCTCTATGGACCTGAGCAATGTCTTGAAGGACACTGGTGAACAAGACGGCTCTGCAAATGCCTTGCCATGCCGTACTCCCCATCCTTCCAGGGCTAGCTGGAAGCAGAGAGGTGCCTGAGAGCCACTGGAAGACCCAAATCCCTGGAATCCACCTGGCTCTGTGTCCCATGGACCCTGTGAGGATGTGACCAGCAGCCATGCACTGCAAACCTGAGACTACATTGTAATCTATCTCAGCCACGTCCTATCTCTGGAGGAATCAGGCCCTGAAGAAAGATGCAGAGCCCTGCCCTGACTCTCTCAACCTCTCTGAGCCTCAGTTTCTTCACCTGTAAATTGGGAATTATAATAACTTCTAGGATTGTCATGAAAATGAAATGAAGCGAAATATACACATTGAACATCATGGCCAATGGATATGCAGCTGTTTTAGGGGCTGTGCACGTGTTACTTCCTGGAACCTCCCAGCCACTGTGGGAGGCAGGCAATGTTTTCACTCTCATTTTACACAGCAGAGGCACAGAGAGGTTGAGTCATATACCCATGCTCACATAGCTGATGAGAAACAGGAAGTAGAATTGGAACCTGGGCAGTCTGTCTCTAGAGTCCGTGCCTTTAACTCCAGGGCTACCCTTCCCTTCCAGGGATGCCAGTGAGAGATGGCCAGGAGAAGGGCAGAGAGCAGGGCACTGTGGGAGATGCTGACTGCAAGGCTCTGGAGGTAGGGCAGAGAGTATGGTCTGGAGAATGATCAGGAAGGAAGCCAGGAGGACTTGGATCTGTGTGGGTGGGGCCTCTCTGCAGGCTGCCTCCTGCCAGGTGGCTTATGACATCTGGGTCGAGGGTGTTGCTGTCCTCCTGTTTATGTTCATCCCTCCTGTTTATGTTGCCGAATTTATCTGCAGGGGTGACCTTGGGAATTAAATGCGGCCTTCCTGGCCCTTGTGGGGCCTGAAGGCTGATGGGAGCCCCTGCCTGACCCAGACTCTGGTTTGGGGAGTGAGGGCTGAGCCCACATCCCAGAAGCCACGCTCGGTCTCCCCATACTCTTGTTCTGAGAGGCCCCAGGGATTTGTAAGATCACTAAGGTGAAGTGTTTGGAAGTCCTGTGGCTCAGGCCAGAGTTACTGCCCTGCACAGTTGCGCAGGTTGCTCATTGCACAAAGGTTCTCCATCCAAGAGGGCGAGTAGGGATGGAAATCTGGCCCCTGTTCCACTTGCCCAGCGAAGTGCCCATGAAACTCTGCCTGCCCAGAATGGGGTGACTTTTTCTTATTTGCCCAAAGGCTTCATGTGAGCTGCTCGGTGCCCTGCCCACCTCTGGTTCCAGCCACTGTGTGTCCTTGGGCAAGGTCATTTCCCTCCCTGGCCTTGGTTTCCCATTGGAGAAGTTTTGTCTAACGAAGCAGAGACTCAACCCTGAAGATGAAATAGAATCATCTGAAACCTTTAAAATATACAGATGTTGGCCGAACACGGTGGCTCACACCTGTAATCCTAGCACTTTGGGAGGCTGAGATGAGAGGATTACTTGAGCCCAGGAGTTTGAGACCAGCCTGGGCAACATAGAGAGACCCTGTGTCTATTTTTTAAAAAGATTTTTTAAAATTTAAGACAGATGCCCAGTCTCCATCACAGACCAATGATCGAATCTTGGGGTAGGGGTGGGGAGGTACCAGGCATCTACTATAGGGGGGCTTGAAATTTGAAGCCGGAAAGCCTTCGATGGCATCGCAGTTCTATCACTTACTACAACTTACTAGTCAAAACTTCAGCGAGGCTCAGTTTGCCCATCTGTAAAGTGAGAATGATGATCGTTTCCTCACAAAATCAAAATGCCAATGAAATGAGATAATGTTCAGACAGTGCTTGGCATTGTGTTCCCCAGGTAGGGAGCTCCTCATTCTTGCTACCAAGACTATTATTGTTGTTATTGGCAATTTGATGTTGAAAAAACAAAGGGCCTTTCTAGGTCAAGTATTCAGTGACTTGAAGACAGGCCTCCTCTGTTCCTTTGAGTCAATTTCTAGTACCTGGGTCTAAATCTTGGCTGCACACCTGTCATATTATTGAGGTATGTGTTATTATTATTATTGAATATTTTACTTAATTTGTGAACATCTTTACATTTAGTTTTGAATTGGTGCTACACTCACACCATTCAGAATGAAAACATAAAAGATGTATATTGAGAAGTCTGGCTTCCACCTCTGTCTCCTGTTCACCTGTTCTCCCTGACTTCCTCACTATGGGAGACCACATCCCTTACAGATGTATCTACCAAGGTTTCTTTATACAGACCAGACAGCACGTAAGATCATACATGAGTAGTTTCTGCTCTTACACTGTTCTGTATCTTGTTTGGTTCATTTAACATCACAACCTGGAGATCTTTCCACGGCAGCTGAGAGTAAGCTTTGAGGAAGGAAGGGTTATTGTCTCCTATCACAGGTGAGGAAACCGAGGCTCAGAGAAGGAGCATCATTTTCCCAGTGAGCCAAGGCAGTGGTGTTAGAACCATCTCCACCTGGCTCCAGAGCTGGTGTTTATGCCCCTGCACTGATATGGCCTTCCACGAAGCCCGGCCCAGAGAGCTTCGGAGTCTGGTTAAATCTCTCCCAAGCAGGCCTGGCCTTCTCAGGACAAGAGATGGGGAGGGGGGCTGTCAGGGTCCTCACTGTGTCTGGACCCAGAAATCCCAAAGAGAGGATGAAGTGTGGAACAAACAATGTCCCAAGTCATCCAGATAGGGACCCAGTGGGAGGGTGTTCCCTGAATGGAACAGTGGGGGCCTGGTGGCTGTGGCCGCCAGCACTGGAGAACCTGCCAGGAACTCTCTGCCAGCCTCAGGTGGTGCGGGTGGCAGGGGAAGTCAGGAGGAGGATGAGAGGCAGGGAGGGAAGCATGGCCGATGAGACAGGCTCTGGGTGAGGGGACAGAGGGGACCCCATGCCTGGAGCTCAGGGAGGAGGATTTGGAGTTCAAGGTGGAAGTGGCAATGAGATTTTAACCCACTGTTGTCTGCTTAGGGAACTTCAGGGTTCCCTCTGGATTCTTGACCTGCTTCAGTTTGCTGACTCACTGACTTTGGGCAAGTCATTTTCCCTCTCCGTGCCTCTGTTTCCCCAACTGCAAAATGGGAGAGATTAGAGATCTGGTCTTTAGGCAGCCTTGGAGTACCCCTAAGACTCCAGGGGGCTCCTCTCACCTTGTTGAGGTCAGCTGGATCCTCCTTCTCTGATCAGAACGTCATTCACCCATCAGGGCCCTGAACGTTCCTGGGTTAGGGGATGAGGGTACAAATCCTCCACACTGCTCCCAGTCTGGAATCCTCCCCCTTGGTCCTGTGTCTCTCTCCTACCATCCCATCCTTCATTCCAGGCAGATGCGGAGTCAGGACCATACCTGGTGGGTCCCGGGGGAAGCCCTGGCCCCAGTCCGACATCCTCCTCCTGCTGCTATGGGGTCCCGCACACTGCACAACCTCTTCATCCTTGACGGAGCTCCTGCTGGCCCCCCTCGGCACCCCAGACCCTGTGAGGGCCGCTGGGCAGAGTTAATCCCTTAATACTGGTCACAATGAGATTTCAGGGATGGTGGGAGGCGGTCTCCATGGAAACTGCAGACCTGTCCAGGACCCACGCAAGGAATTAGCCCCAGGGCTCTGCAAGGGGCTCCTAGAGAGCCAACCCCAATAGGAACGGGAGACGCAGTGGTCTGGACTCCTGGGTCCTGCTCTGGCCCTCCTGTTGTCTCTCTGGAGGGCTTGGAAAAAACTGTAAATCTCACATTGCTTCAGTATTCTGCTCAACCGGACAGAGCCATATTCACAGGGAGAGCCCTATCACCTTTCTGAGCCTGTTTCTCCATCCCCCTATTGGCGTTGTAATCAACCCAGTGGCTCTTCTAGAAGAGTGCAGGCTTCAGAGTCTGCCAGACCTGAGCTTGAAGCTCAGCTTTTCCCTGTAAGACTGTAAACTCAGCCAAGGCATTTCACTTCTCTGAGCCTCAGCTTCCTCGTCTGTCTGATGGGCACAATCATGGCAATATAGCATCCCTTTTGTGCTGGCTGCGGGGTGGTAACACCCAGTGAATGTGAGTTTCCTCCTCACCTCTGACTGCCCTGCCCACACTGCACATTTGCCCTCCCCAGCCACCTGTAGCTTCCAGAACCCTGTGGTCTCAAGCAGAGAGCCATCACACTTCTTTCTTTGCCTTCTCATCCTCCAAGTCCCATCTTAGTCATCTTCCTCCGGGAAACAGAATGCCGGGGTCCTCCTCTGTCCCCCCACAGCCCCCAAAGCTTTACATCTTCATAGTTTAGTCAGATGGTAGTTAGACTGGTTGTCTGTCTCCTCCATTGGACTATGTCCCATCTACTGTTGTATTCCCAGGACCCACTTGATATAAATAGGCTGGATGGATAACTGAGCGAATGAAGGAAGGAAATCATCCATCGAAACATTCAACATTTATTCAGCACCTTCTGCGTGCATCGTTGTGGGTGGTGGAGATGCAGCAGTGAAGACCACGCAAAATATCCCCCTCAGAGGGTTGCAGATGAGCAAATAAAAATACAGGATGCCCAGTCAAATGTGAATTTAAGATACACAAGGAATACTTTGTTAGTATGAGCGTGTCCCAAATAATGCATGGGACCTACTTATACTCTTAAAATGTGCTGTTCATCTCACACTCAGATGAAACTGGGTGTCCTGTGTTGTGTGGGGCAACCCTACACCCTCCCTCACAGAGTTTGCATTTTGGTGGAGAGGCGGGTTGCAGACATAAGCAGGTAAATAAATGAAAAACGAAATCAATTACAAACAGTGGTTAAGTGCAGTGAAGACGCACAGCACGACGTGATAGCACCTGGGGATGGGCAGGGGACGATCCCCTGAGCTAGTGGCCTTTGCCTGCACAGGTCATTTTTAGCTCCAATGAGATGCCACTTTGCAAAAGTTCTTTGAGGATCTTAAGGGGCACGGTGGAGGCTGCTAAGCTTGAGAGAAGGACTCTGAGGAGGGCAAGGGGCGCGCCTGAGGGAGGGGGGCTGCTAAGTCTCACTTGATAGACTCCACAGTTTTGCAACTTGGATCTGGGCCTTCACAAACCTTCGCGAACCCGCAGCCCCACCCCTCGGGTCGGCCAATGTCTTCTGTGGGGCTGGGAGCCAGGGGAAGAGGCCAAAGGAACTGTGCAGAGAAGCGTGGCCACAGTTGGGAGCCCTGACACCCTTTCCCGCCCCACCTCGTCCCGCGGTTGCCCCAGGGCGCAGGGCAGGGCAGGCACCGCGCTGGGCCGGAGGGCGTCCGGGAGGAGGCGGCTGAGACGCTCCGCAGTGCTGCGCTTTGCGCTTCCCGGGCTCCTCCTCGTGGCCAATGCAGGAACTGGTGTTCAGAAACTTAAATAGCCTTAGGGACTTCACCAATCACAGCAATCCCGCCAATCACAGCAATCCCGCCAATCACAGGCCCAGACGCACTGTGTCTCTCCAAATTCACAGGGGGGCCTGCTCGGTTTGATCACCAATCACAGCTCATTGGGTTTAGTTACCTAGACCAGAATCTCCCCATCATACACCAGCACATGGCCACTGCAGCAATCAGAACGTAAGATTTTAAAACCAATTGCCAGGGTGGCAGCTGCTGCCTTTCCACCACCTACTAAACTTCTGTTGTGAGCACCTTGCTCCAACATACAGGGGTCTTTGAGGAAGGTTCCAGGCTTTGTGCTGCTTCCATGTGGAAGCAGATGTTAGCATGTATGGGGTATTTATAATGATATGACTATCATTAAATGTCATCCCCATTATAAAAATTAAGATAGGCAGGGCGGGATGGTGCATGCCTGTAATTCCAGCACTTTGGGAGGCCAAGGTGGGAGGATCACTGGAGCCCAGGAGTTGGAGGCTGCAGTGAGCCATGATCACGCGAGTGCACTCCAGCCTGGGTGATAGAGTGAGACTCTGTCTCAATTTTAAAAAAAAAATTAATGTGTGGATGTAGGAGTGTGAAAAAATTATAATCTTTGGGTTAGACATACCTGGAGCCCATATACTATTTTTGTGAAGTAGGACGACTCACCTCCCCTTCCTCAGTCGTCCAAAGAGAGTAATAGTCATATCTATATGTCATATGTCATCACCCACCTTCTCTCAGTTATTCAAGCCAACATCTTGCAAGTCACAATCTTTGTGTTGTTTCTCATCCCTTCCAGTTCATCAGAAAATCCAGTACTTGCCACCCTCCAAACAGAATCTAGATTTTTCATCTTTCCATCTCCACCCCAGCCAACCTTACGCAGCATCTCTGGAGGTCTGCAAAAGTCTTTTCACTTCTTCCTGTTTTTTTTTTTCCAAACCTGCCAGGATTGGGGAGGGGATCTCCCCCTCCCCCACCCCTGGCCTCCCCCCTGCCTGCCTCTGCCCCACCCCTTCACTTATTTTTCCACCGTGGCTTCCCTACCCCCTACGCTTCACTCAGGGGCCAAGGGTGATCTGGTACAAATGTATATTGGCTCAGATGCTCTTCTACTTAAATTTTTATGACTTCCTATGCATTTATAACAAAACTCATACAACTCCCGCTTTACACTGTGAGGCCATGCATGCCCTTGTTTTTATATCCCTCCATCTCCAACCTCATTTCATTCCACTTGCCCCCACCCCTATCAGCAGCAGGCGTACTAGCCATTTTTAAAGTTTTTCTTTCCTGTCTTGGGGGCCTTTGCACATACTTTCCCCTCTGCCTGGAATACTTCTTTTTTTTTTTAAGATGAAGTTTCGCTCTTGTCACTCAGGCTGGAGTGCATTGGCACTATCTCGGCTTGCTGCAACCTCTGCCTCCCGGGTTCAAGCAATTCTCCTGCCTCAGCCTCCTGAGTAGCTAGGATTACAGGTGCCTGCCACCACACTCAGCTATTTTTTTATTTTTAGTAGAGATGGGGTTTCACCATGTTGGCCAGGCTGGTCTCAAACTCCTGACGTCAGGTGATCCACCCTCCTTGGCCTCCCAAAGTGCTGGGATTACAGGCATGAGCCACCACACCCGGCCTGGAATACATTGTAATAAGTGTTTAATGGGTATTTGTTGGATGAATGACTGAAAAGGTCTTTCAAGAGGAACTGATAATAATGTAAACTTCAAGTGCTAGGTGCATAACAGGTGTTCAATAAAAGGATTCTATGCATAGAGTAGAAATTTTGGAAAGTAAAATAAAAATTGAAGATTTAAAAATCATATGTGCTCCAACATTTAGAAAGGTTCAGACTCTTAATTGCTAACCAGGGTTTCTTGACCTCGGCACTAATGACATTTGGGCTAGAGAATTCTTTGTCATGGGGACTGTCCCTTACATTGTCCCTGGCAGCATGTCTGGCCTCTGGCCACTAGATGTCAGCAGCACTTTCCCCTACCCTCAAGGTGTGATAACCAAAACTATCTCCAGACGTTTATAAATGTCCCTTGGGGGTTGAAATTCTCTCCACTGAGAACCACTGTGCTGGGCTTCTACCCTTATAAGAAATTTTCTCTCAGTCATTCAACGCTTCTCAAATCTTGGTGTCCATAAAAATCATCTGGGGCTGTGATTAAAAATTCAGATGCCGGCTGGGCGAGGTGGCTCACACCTGTAATCCCAGCACTTTGGGAGGCTGAGGTAGGCAGACCACTTGCAGTCAGGAGTTCGAGACCAGCCTGACCAACATGGTGAAACCTCCTCTCTACTAAAAATACAAAATTAGCTGAGCATGGTGGCACATGCCTGTAATCCCAGCTACTTAGGAGGCTGAGACAGGAGAATCACTTAAACCCATGAGGCAGAGGTTGAGGTGAGCCGGGATCATGCCATTGCACTCCAGCCTGGTTAACAAGAGCAAACCTCCGTCTCAAAAAAAAAAGAGAGAAAAAAAATCAGATGGCGGCTGGGCACGGTGGCTCATGCCTGTAATCCCAGCACTTTGGGAGGCGGGTGGATCACCTGAGTTCAGGAGTTCAAGACTAGCCTGGCCAACATGGTGAAACCCTGTCTCTACTTAAAAAAAAAAAAAAAAAAAATTAGCCAGGTGTGATGGTGCGTGCCTGTAATCCCAGTTACTTGGGAGGCTGAGGCAGAAGAATCGCTTGAACCTGGGAGGTGGAGGTTGCAGTGAGCAAAGATCGTGCCACTGCACTCCAGCCTGGGTGCCAGAGCAAGACCCTGTCTCAAAACAACAACAACACAAAAATCAGATGCCTCGGGTCCTACCTGCAGGTGCCAGGACCAACAGTGGGCCTAGTCATCAGATTTAAAAAAAAAAAATTTTTTTTTTTAAATAAATAGAGGTGGGGTATGGTGGCTCATGCCTGTAATCCCAGCACTTTGGGAAGCCAAAGCAGGCCGATCACTGGAGACCAGGAGTTCAAGACCAGCCTGGCCAACATGGTAAACCTCGTCTCTACTAAAAGTACAAAAACTAGCTGGGTGTGGTGGTGCATGCCTGTACTTTCAGCTACTTGGGAGGCCGGGGTAGGAGAATTGCTTGAACCTGGGAGGTGGAGGTTGCAGTGAGAAGAGATCAGGCCACTGCACTCCAGCCTGGGCAACAGAGTGAGAATCCATAAATAAATAAATAAATAAATAAACAAACAAAAATAGAGACGAGGGTCTTGCTATATTATCCAGGCTGGTCTTGAACCCCAGCCTCAGCAAATCCTCCCACTTCACCCTCCCAAAGTGCCGGGATTAAAGGCATGAGCCACAGGGCACCTGGCCCAAGTGTTTAATGAGCTTCTGGGTACTTCTGATACCAGGTGCCCTCAGACAATACTTTGAAAACTCCTCAAGGAGGCCTCCCAATCACTGGATCACCAAGCCCTGTTTGAGTTTCCCTACCCGCCTGGACCATCTCCTTGAATTCCTCTCCTTTCCAATTACCCTTCCCTAGATATCTTTTCAAAGTAGTGACAGAACCAAACCCTAACTCAACCAAAGCCCAAATTGCCTCATCTCCCTTCAGGGAATAGTAAAAAAACAAAACAAAACAAAAACAAAACAAACAATAACAACAACAACAACAAAAAAAACAAAAACAGATCACAGAGTTCAGCTGAAACCACTTAGGAAATACCAGCATCCCCGCCTCCCCACCCAAAGGAAAGGACTCCTGAGTTGCAGCCTGAGAGAAGTGTCTGCTCATCAGAATAATGTTGTCAGACTGTGTTCTTTCTGGGGGATCATCACACTCCCTTTTCTGGGAACAAGTGTTGGCCACTTGGTGGGGTGGACCATCATGCTCTAAGTCAGACAAATTCAATGAGTCATGACTCAGCCTCTCTCTCTAGACCCACCTTTTAAACTCTCTTACTTATAGTCTCTCTGAGGGCTGTTCTCAACTATTCTATCGCTCTCCTTTTGGGCACATGATGGGATTACATTTTCTTGCTTCCTTTGAAATTACATGTGACCATGTGACTTGTTTCGGGTAATGAGATGTGAGCAGAAACAACCTGTGTCACACCTGGGCAGAAGCTTTAAAGGAGGCCAGTGCTGCCCTTGTTGGGAAAGCAAGTGTAGATGTGAATCGTTCCACGACGCGGAGCACCCCCTGCCAACCCATGCTGGGCCTGTACTGCAGGTGAGCAATTAACTCCGCTGTTCAAACCACTGAGACTTGGGGATTTTTTTGTGGTTGCAACCTAACTTCGCTTCACTTGACTGAACACAGTCTTTCCAAAGTTTCACTAATTTTTAATGACCATTATGATTTTTTCATATCTGTAACATTTTTCTTACATCAACTCACTTCTTTTTACTTCAGTTTATTTTAGAAAGAAATATTGTGACTACCAAATGAAACAGTATCATAAGTAGAAAGCAATGAGAAAATTAACAGAATGAAAGAAATCCTTATATCAAATCCTGACTTAATACTATTTGCCTTTCAAAGCCTCTGGACCTTTAGTCTTTCTTTAGTTAAAAAAAAAAAAAAAAAAAAGGAGCCAGGGGCCGAGCGGTGGCTCATGCCTTAATTCCAGCAATTTGGGAGGCCAAGGTGGGCGGATCACCTGAGGTCAGGAGTTTGAGACCAGCCTAACCAATATGAGGAAACCCTGTCTCTAGTAAAAATACAAAAATTAGCCGAGTGTGGTGGCACACGCCTATAATCCCAGCTACTCAGGAGGCTGAGACAGGAGAATCGCTTGAACCTGGGAGGCGGAGGTTGCAGTGAGCTGAGATCACGCCATTGCACTCCAGCCTGGGCAACAAGAGTGAAACTCCATCTCAAAAAAAAAGGGAGCCAGGTGCAGTGGCTCATGCCTATAATCCCAGCACTTTGGGAGGCCGAGGTGGGCAGATCACTTGAGGTCAGGAGGTCAAGACCACTCTAGCCAACATGGTGATGTCTCGTCTCTACTTAAAATACAAACATTAGCTGGGCGTGGTAGCACGTGCCTGTAATATCCCAGTTACTTGGGAGGCTGAGGCAGGAGAAGCCCTTGAAGCCGGGAGGCGGAGGTTGCAGTGAGCCAAGATTGCACCACTGCATTCCAGCCTGGGCGACAGAGTGAGAATCCATCTCAAAAAAAAAAAGAAAAGAAAAGAAAAGAAAAAGAGGTCCCCAAGTACTTCTCAATCTTTTAGATCCCCAAAGCTGTCTAAGATTATCAGAATATTTGAAGGCAGCACAGTATTGAGGCTGAGTGCACCAATTCTGGAACCTGACATCCTAGGCTTGAATTCTGGTTCAGTCATGGACTAGCTGTGTGACCTTGGACAAGTTACTGAACTGCTCTGTGACTGTTTTCTTATTTGCAAGATAGTGACCATAATGATGTATGTGGCATTGGGTCGTGGTGAGGATTATTTGTGTTAATGTATAAAAAGGGCTTAGAAGTGTGCCTGGCACTTAGTGAGTGCTATGGAGGTATTACCTATAAAATGATGGCAGGACCCAGATCCAAATAGATTTGGAGAATTATTGTTTGTTTGTTTGAGACAGGGTCTCTGTCACTCAGGCTGGAGCGCAGTGGCGTCATCACAGCTCACTGCAACCTCCAAGTCTCCAGGCTCAGATGATCCTCCTATCTCGGCCTTCAGAGTAGCTGGGACTACATGTGTGGACCACCAGCCCTGGCTAATTTTTCTATATTTTATAGATAGGGGTTTTCACCATGTTGCCCAGGCTGGTCTGGAACTCTGGGCTCAAGCAATCTGCCCACCTCCCCGTTCTTCAAAGTGCTGGGATTACACCCCACCCAGCCTGG
This sequence comes from Piliocolobus tephrosceles, assembly GCF_002776525.5. NCBI lineage: Eukaryota > Metazoa > Chordata > Mammalia > Primates > Cercopithecidae > Piliocolobus > Piliocolobus tephrosceles. Next base: position 17,202,638 of record NC_045453.1, on the reverse strand, counting down.
ATAAATGTTTGAACTCCATGGAGAGAAATGAAAAATCCTCTGCTTTGGTTAAAAATAAATCACCTGGACAGTGTAGATGGGAAAATGTACCTTAGCAGAAAGTGACATAGCAAAGTTCTAGAGGTTTTACTTGGCGGCAGCTGCCAAACCTCTAACCCAGTCGTAGATGTCATTAGAGAGAATGTAGTTCCCAGGTCAGAGAAGCTAAGAGGTCCTTGGCATTCTGTTCCTAAAGACCACATATGGACAATTGTGTTTAGTTTTCATTTTAATATGAATACTTAAAATTTTCCTAGTATGGCAGAGGATGAGAAAGCTACGCCCCTTAGGCCGGGTGCAGTGGCATGACTCATGCCTGTAATCCCAGCATTTTGGGAGGCTGAGGCAGGCGGATCATGAGGTCAAGAGATCGAGATCATGCTGGTCAACATGGTGAAACTCTGTCTCTACTAAAAATACAAAAATTAGCCGGGTGTGGTGGCACGCACCTGTAATCCCAGCTACTTGGGAGGCTGAGGCAGGAGAATCGCCTGAACCTGGGAGGTGGAGGTTGCAGTGAGCTGAAATCTCGCCACTGCACTCCAGCCTGGGCAACAGAGCGAGACTCCGTCTCAAAAAAAAAAAAAAAAAAATTATCCAGGTGTGATGGCACACGCCTGTAATCTCAGCTACTTGGGAAGCTGAAGCAGGAGAATCACTTGAACCCTGCAGGCAAAGGTTGCAGTGAGCCGAGACTGCACTAATGCACTCCAGCCTGGGTGACAGAGCAAGACTATGCCTCCAAAACAAACCAAAACAAACAAACAAACAAAAACACACAATAAGAGACCACCTCACACCCATTAGGATGGATATTATAAAACAACAACAAAACGGACAATAGCAAGTGATGGTGAGGATGTGGAGAAATTGTAACCCTTTGACATTCCTACCACTGCTGGTGGGAATGTAAAATAGTGCAGCTTCTATGGGAAGTAATATGGCAGTTTCTTAAAAAATGAAAAATAGGGTCAGGCGCGGTGGCTCCGCCTGTAATCCCAGTACTTTGGGAGGCCGAGGCGGGCGGATCACGAGTTCAGGAGATTGAAACCATCCTGGCGAACACTGTGAAACCCCATCTCTACTAAAAATAAAAATAAAAAAATTAGTCAGGTGTGGTGGTGGGTGCCTGTAGTCCCAGCGGGAGGCTGAGGTGGGAGAATGGCGTGAACCTGGGAGGCAAAGCTTGTGGTGAGTGGAGATCGCGCCACTGCACTCCAGCCTGGGCGACAGAGCAAGACACCATCTCAAAATAAAAAAAAAAAAAAAATTAAAAATAGAGCTACCACATGATCCAGCAATTGTACTTCCAAGTATATACCCAAAAGAACCAAAAGTAGCATCTGGAAGAGAGATTTGTATACTCAAACTCATAGCAGCATTATTCACAATAGCCAAAAGGTAGAAGCAACCCTAGTATCGATCAATGGATGAACAGATCAATAAAATGCAGCATATGCATACAATGGAATATTATTCAACCTTAAAAAGGATGGAAATTCTGACACATGGTACAACATGGATGGATCTTGAGGGCGTTACGCTAGGGGAAAAGCTAGTCACAAAGAACAAATACTGTGTGATTCCGCTAGCCTGCAGGAAAGTAGTCAAATTCATAGAGACAGAAAGTAGAAGGGGTTTGCCAGGGACTGGGAGGAAAGGGGAGCTATTTCCTCTTCTTTCCTTTCTTTTCTTTTCTTTTCTTTTTTTTGTTTTTTTTTTTTGAGACGGAGTCCCTCTCTATCACCCAGGCTGGAGTGCAGTAGTGCTATCTCAGCTCACTGCAACCTCTGCCTCCCGGGTTCAAGCAAGCCTCCTGCCTCAGCCTCCTGAGTAGCTGGAATTACAGGCACACACCTCCATGCCCCATTAATTTTTTTGTTCTAGTAGAGACGAGATTTCTCCATGTTGGCCTCCCAAGGGGAGCTATTTTCTAATGAGTACAGTTTCAGTGTGGGAAGATGAAAAAAGTTCAGGTGATGAACAGTAGTGATGGTTGTATTACAAAGTGAATATATTTAATGTCTCCAAACTGTACATTTAAAAATAGTTGGCTGGGTGCGGTGGCTCACACCTGTAATCCCAGCAATTTGGGAGGCTGCAGTCTGTGGGTCACCTGAGGTCCGGGGTTCAAGACCAGCCTGGCCAACATGGTGAAACCTGTCTCTACTAAAAATACAAAAATTAGCTGGGTGTGGTGGCATGTGCCTGTAATCCCAGCTACTCAGGAGGCTGAGGCAGGAGAATCACTTGAACCCTGGAGGCAGAGGTTGCAATGAGCCAAGATGGCGCCATTGCACTCCAGTCTGGGTGACAAGAGTAAAACTTTGTCTCAAAAATAAATAAATACATAAAAAGGAAGAAAAATGGTTAAGGGCCAGGTATGGTAGTTCACGCTTGTAATCCCAGCACTTTGTGAGGCTGAGGTGGGTGGGTCACCTAAGGTCAGGAGTTCAAGACCAGCCTGGCCAACATGGTGAAACCCCATCTTTACTAAAAATACAAAAATTAGCTGGGCATGGTAGCAGGTGACTGTAATACCAGCTACTCAGGAGGCTGAGGCAGGAGCTTGAACCTGGGAGGTGGAGGTTGTAGTGAGCCGAGATCGCACTGCTGCACTCCAGCCTGGGTGACAGAGCAAAAAAAAAAAAAAAAAAAGAAAGAAAGAAAAAGAAAAAAAAATTATCAAGCTTCATTAAAATCTAAAAGAAGATATTTAAAAAGAGACTGAAAATACAAGTTACAGACTGACAAAGGTATTTTCCGCTAATATAACCAAGAAAGGATTAGTATCAAGAATAAATAATTCCAGCACTGCATCGAGAATGGATTATTTCAGGGAATGGATGTGTTGACCACACTGTAGTGCATGTAGTGCAATGTTTAAAAACACATGTGGCCGGGCGCAGTGGCTCATGCCTGTAATCCCAGCACTTTGGGAGGCTGAGGTAGGTGGATCACTGGAGGTCAGGTGTTCAAGACCAGCCTGGGCAACATGGTGAAACCCTGTCTCTACTAAAAATACAGAAATCAGCTGAATGCGGTGGTGCATGCCTGTAATCCCAGCTACTTGGGAGGTTGAGGCAGAAGAATCACTTGAACCCAGGAGGCGGAGGTTGTAGTGAGCCGAGATCACGCCATTGCACTCCAGCCTGGGTGACAGAGTGAGACTCGGTGTCAAAAAAAAAAAAAAAAAAAAAAAAAAACATGCATAAAAGATATTTCTAAGAGTGCTAAAAAAATGCCTACAAATTGATAAGGAAAGGTAAATAACACAATAGATAAATGATCAAAGGATATGAACAAGCACACTCATAAAAGAGGAAACCCAAATGACAAAAAGAGCCCCTCCCTCTCTAGTAACAGAGGAAATGCAAATTTGAAAGTGAATTATAACTTTACATTCAGTATCTTACAAAACCAAGTGCTGATGAGACTATAGAGCAACCAGAACTCTGTAACTATTGTTTGGAGTGGAAGTTGGTAGTCAAGAATGAGCAATTTAGCAACATCTCCTAAAAGTGTCGATACCCACTATCTAAGATACAGAAATTCTATCTCTACATGTTACCTAGAGAAACTCTCATCCATAGGTATAAGAATGTTCTTTGGAGCATCGTTTGAGATAGTGAGCCAAGATCGTGCAACTGCACTCCAGCCTGAGTAACAGAGTAAGACTCAAAACAAACAAACAAACAAACAAAACAGAATAAATATACTCGGGATGTTTATAGATACTTTTATTTTATTTTTTTTTTTGTTATTTCAACTTTGTTTTTTACCTGCCTCCCAGGTTTAAGCGATTCTCATGCCTCAGCCTCCCAAGTAGCTGGGATTACAGGTGCCTGCCACCACACCTGGCTAATTTTTGCATTTTCAGTAGAGATAGGATTTCACTCTGTTGGCCAGGCTTTCTCGAACTCCTGATCTCAAGTGATCCACCCACCTCGGCCTCCCAAAGTGCTTGGATTACAGGCATGAGCCACCGCGTCCCGCTGCCTGTGTTTTTAAACATTGCCCGGCCCGTTATTTCAACTTTTATTTTCGAATCAGGAGGTACATGTATAGGTTTGTTACAGAGGTATATTGCATGATGCTGGGGTTTCCAGTATGAATTAATTAAACACCCAGGTAATGAGCACGGTACCCAATAGGTAGTTTTTCAATGTTTTCCTCCTCCCTCCCTAACCCCTTTGGATTCCCCAGTGCCCAGTGTTCCCATCTTTGTGTCCACGTGTACCCACTGTTTAGCCCCCAGGTATAGGGAAGAACATACGTTATTTGGTTTTCTGTTTCTGCATTAGTTTGCTTAGGATAATGGTTTCCAGCTGTATCCATGTTGCTGCAGAGGACATGATTTCATTCTTTTTTATGACTGCGTAGTACTTTATGGATACACAGCATTTTATTTATTTTATTTATTTTTTATTTTACTGTTTGATAGAGACAGAGTTTCACCATGTTGCCCAAGCTGGTCTTGAACTCCTAGACTCAAGTGATCCACTCGCTTCGGCCTCCCAAAGTGCTGGAATTATAGTTGTGAGCCACTGCACCCGGCCTACACAGCATTTTAAATGAGTGATCTGGTGCAACTTGTATCATCATGAAAAGATCCAGAAACCAATTATGAGGAGTAATAAAAGGAAGTTGTGGTGGGATATGTATAGTATATCATTTAAATAAATTTTCCAGATAAGCAAAATATTTTACTTTGCTTATATAGCCAGGTATGGTAGAACTGCGAAAATGTGTCTGGTAATGACACATTACCAGATAAATACCAAATATGCATGATAAATACCAAATTGTGACCATGATCACCACTGAAAAGGGTGGCAGGGTGATGGGTCAGGAAGACAAGGGGCTTCAACTCTAAGTATGTTGAACTTGTCATTAAAACAAACAAACAACAGCCAAAGAAAGCATGGTCATTTAGTAAGATTTGATAAAATTGAGTGGTGGATACATCAATGTTCATAATATTATTCTCTATACTTTTCTGTACATTTGTAATATTTCTTACTTTTAAAAAAAAGGAGAAATGAGATTATAAAAAAAAGTCAACCATCTTCCTACATACCAGCTACAGACAATTTGGTAGTATGATTTTAAAAGTCATACAATTTGCACAATGATAACAATTTGCACAATGACAAACAACTGTGGGAAAAAATCTAGAAACATATATATATATATATATATATTTATTTTTTTTTTTGACAGAGTCTCGCTCTGTTGCCCATGCTGGAGTGCACTGGCATGATCGCGGCTCACTGCAACCTCCACCTCCTGGGTTGAAGCAATTCTCCTGCCTCAGCCTCCTGAGTAGCTAGGATTACAGGTGCACACCACCACGCCCAGCAATTTTTTTTTTTTTGTATTTTTAGTAGAGATGGGGTTTCACCATGTTGATCAGGCTGGTCTCAAACTCCTGACCTCGTGATCCGCCTGCCTCAACCTCCCAAAGTGCTGGGATTACAGGTATGAGCCACCACACCAGGCCCTAGAAACCTGTTTTTTAAAAGCAACTAGGAGTATATCTAAGATATAGCATTTCTCTGTCTGAGAGCAGGGAGAGCCTGCATAGATGGTAATGTCCTTCGAGGGGCTCTTGAAACTAACTCAGGGTACTACACCCTGAAGGCATTTCTTGGAGTGGCCAAGGCATTGTCATGTGTTAAGAACTCCGAGAAGTTCTCTGACAATGAAATTTGTGCAGCTTTCTTTAATTCAGCACTTTTCAAACATCTGACAATAGAATCCTTCTTGTCTAAGGGGCCTCGCCTTAGGAAAGGCTACCCTAACAACCTCAAAGTTCCCTTCCAACTCCCACGGTCCACCATTCTAGTCTTGGCTCTGCCACTAACTTCCTGTATGACTTTGGCCGAATCACCTGTCCTCTTGGGGACTCAGTTTGTTAAGTTATTAACAGCTTGTGTGACAGAGCAAGACCCTGTCTAAAAAAAAAAAAAAAATCTCCCTGGCAAAAAATTTATGACTAAATCCTCCAAATCAATCACAACAAAACAAAAAATTGACAAGTGACACCTAATTAAACTAAAGAGCCTCTACACAGCAAAAGAAACTATCAACAGAGTAAACACGCAACCTACAGAATGGGAGAAAATATTTGCAAACTATGCATCCAACAAAGGTCTACAAGGAACTTAATTCTACAAGGAACTAGAATCTACCAGAATCTACAAGGAACTTAAACAATTCAACAAGCAAAAAACAAAGAACCCCAACAAAAAGTGGGTCGAGTACATGAACAGATACTTTTCAAAAGAAGATGTACAAGTGGCCAACAAAGATGAAAAAATGTTCAACATCACTAATCATCAGAAAAATGCAAATGAAATCATGAGATACCATCTCACACTAGTCAAAATGACTATTAAGTTTCTTTTTTTGTCTCCGCCCTTCATATATGAAGAATGGCTATCATTAAAAAGTCAAAAAAAAAAAAAAAAAAAAAAAAAAAACAGATGTTGGCAAGGCTGTGGAAGAAAGGGAACACTTACACACCGTTGGTGGGAATGTAAATTAGTTCAGCCACTGTGGAAAGCTGTTTGGAGATTTCTCAAAGAACTTAAAACAAAACCACCATTCAATTTAGCAATTTCATTATTTAGTATATAACCAAACGAAAATGAATTGTTCTACCAAAAAGACACATGCACTTATATGTTCTACACAGCACTATTCACAATAGAAAGACATCAGCCAGGCACAGTGGCTCACGCCTGTAATCCCAGCACTTTGGGAGGCCAAGGTGGGTGGATCACCTAAGGTCAGGAGTTTGAGACCAACCTGGCCAACATGGTAAAACTGTGTCTCTACTAAAAATACAAAAATTAGCCAGGCATGGTGGCACATGCCTGTAATCCCAGCTACTTGGGAGGCTGAGACAGGAGAGTCTCTTGAACCCAGGAGGCGGAGGTTGCAGTGAGCTGAGATCACGCCACTGCGCTCCAGCCTGGGCGACAGAGTGAGACTCCAGCTCAAACAAAACAAAACAACAGAAAGACAGGGAATCAACCTGAGTGCCCATCGACAGTGGAATGGATAATGAAAATGTGGTACATATACACTATGGAATACTATGCAGCCATAACCAAGTTCAAGGATAGTGTCAAAAAAATAAAAACTAAAAAAGCGAACAAAATCGTGTCCTTTGCCACACCGTGAATGGAGCTGGAGGACATCATCCTAAGTGAATTAACACAGAAACAAAAAAACCAAATATTGCATGTTCTCACTTGTAAGAGGAAGCTAATCATCGGGTACACCTGGACATCAAGAGAGGAACAACAGACACTGTAGACTTCTAGAGGAAGGGCAAGCGCTCAAAAACTGCCTGTTGGGTACTATGCTCACTACTTGGGTGATGAGCTCAATCATAGCCTAAACTTCAGTGTCACACAATACACCCACGTAACAAACCTGTACATGTACCCCCTGAATCTAAATTCAAAGTTTAATTAAGGCCTGGCGCAGTGGCTCACACCTGTAATTCCAGCACTTTGGGAGGCTGAGGTGGGTGGATCACCAGAGGTCAGGAGTTTGAGACCAGCCTGGCCAACATGGTGAAACCCCACCTCTACTAAAAATACAAAAATCAGCCAGGCATGGTGGTACGTGCCTGTATTCCCAGCCACTTGTGAGGCTTAGGTGAGAGGATGGCTTGAGTCCAGGAATTTGAGGCTGTAGTGGGTTTTGACTATGCCACTGCACTCCCGCCTGGGTGACACAGCAAACCCTATATCTTAAAAACAAATCAAATTTACTCCAAATGCCACTTTGGGCTCTTTATGATGATAGCTGACATTTATTTATAGAGCCTTTACGTGCAAAGCACAGTGCTAGGATATCACGTTTAACTTCTTGTTGAGGTGGAAATCAAGTCTATTCTTATCCTTATTTTACAGATGAGGAGACTGAGGATCAGAGAGGTAAAGTCACCTGTTCAAGGTCATACTGTGGATGTAGGTCTAACCCAAACCCTCCTGACTGCAGCACAAATTCTCAGCCACTAGCATATTAGCCCCTTCATTTGAAGGTGTCTTTGTCAATTGCCAAGATTCCTTTTCCTCCTGGCCCCCTAAGTCTTCAGGATTCTCTCATCTCATCTCCCCAGAGGAGCCACGACACTATCTCCTCCAAAAACAAAGTCAGAGTCTTCACTGTAGACGGACCTGTGTTCTTCCCCAAACTCAGTCCACCTTATCTCCAGAAAAACTATATGACTCGCCCTGGAGAAGGGGGGAGCGGAAAAGCCTCTCCCCACCAACTCCACCCCCCCAAATTACTGGATTTGGGGTAAATTTACAGGCTGGAGACAGAAGAATGGATATGTATTTAGCTTTCAAATTGACTATTGTTTTATGTGAATGTCTGATAAAAAAGAAAACACAATGGCTGCCAGATGGGGGCTGGGAGTGAGATTTCCCATGTGGAGAATTCTAGAAGACATGCCCGGAGTTCTGGAGCCTGGATCCTCTGGACAGACAGGTGGCCAGGCAACCAGGGTGGAGACACCAAAGATAACTGTGGGGTGGGGAGAAGACCCCAGCCCAAGAGGTTTGACTAGGATTGGTCTACGCAAGAATGGAAAATGGAGGCAGGATGAGTTAGCCGCAAGCTTGTACACTGCTGTAGAATCCGAGGGACCCGGCCAGTGCTGGCCAATAGAAATAGAATATAAGCCATAGACATGATTTAAACTTTTCTTGTAGTCGCTTAAAAACATGGTAAATCTATGAAACAGAAGATTTCTCGTGCAAATAAATGAATTTCGCTTTGGTCTCAGGGATCAGGGGTCCCACACTCAAGTGCTCTCAATACCCAGAGAAGTAACTGAAATAAAAGGAACACACAGGGTGTGAGCAAAGTTCACACGTTCCTCCAAGAAAAACAATACAGCAAACATGGTGATTTCTGTTCATTAATAAGTTTCCATGTGGGGACACCAAGGAATAGTGGGGACTATGGCACGCGAATCTAAAGGAGCTCCGGGAGACTGTCGTTTCATAGGCATCAGGGTTGCCAGACCTTCACTTTTTTTAAAGGACGTGAAAGTTGGGATTTTTTTTTAATTTATTTTTTTGACAGGGTCTTGCTCTGTCGCCCAGGCTGGAGTGCAGTGGCGATCTTGGCTCTTGGCAATCTCCACCTCCCGGGTTCAAGAGATTCTCCTGCCCCAGCCTCCTGAGTAGCTGGGATTACAGGCACACTCCAGCATACCTGGCTAATATCTGCATTTTTGGTAGAGATGGGATTTCCCATTGTTGGCCAAGCTGATCTAGAATTCCTGACCTCAAGTGATCTGCCCCTTAGCCTCCCAAAGTGCTGGGATTACAGGTGGGAGCCACCGGGCCCAGCCTCTAATTTTTGTATTTTTTGCAGAGATAGAATCTTGTTGTGTTCAAGACCAGCCTGGCCAACATGGTGAAACCCCATCTCTACTAAAAATACAAAAATTAGCTGGGCAGTAGTGGCATGTGCCTCGAATCCCAGCTACTCGGGAGACTGAGGCAGGAGGAATTACTTGAACCCGGGAGGCGGAGGTTGCAGTGAGCCGAGATCGAACCATTTCACTCCTGCCTGGGCAACAAGATTGAGACTATGTCTCAAAAACAAAAAAACAAAACAACAACAACAACAAAAACTGTTTGAAAGCTACTAATCTGCCCATGGCCTCTTAATTTACAAGTGAGAAAGCTAAGGCCTACAAATGGCAAGTACCTGGGATCCTGTGTGTGTCAAGACTAGAGCTGGGATCACAGCCTGGGTCTCCTTGCTCCCAGCACTGAGCCCTGCAGGCAGCTGAATCCTGCAGACAGCTGGGTTTGCCTGGGAAGCTGCCCAGGGAGCGCCCAGAGCTCCCTCCAGCTTCTCTGGCTCTGCCCAGGGCAGGGCTGCCTGCTCTCTCCCTCTCTCCCGCCTCCTCTGCCCTTCCTCATGCCTGTTTGAACAACTTTCTGACCTGCTCCTTCACAAACTCTCCTGGAGGTATGGCTGCCTCCACTGCTTGTCCCAGAGAATACAGAGGCGTTGGCAGCTTGGCGGCCCGGGTTCAGCCAGGCCCATGGCAGACAGTCGTCAAACAGTGGCTGTCTGGGGAGAGGGAGGCCTGTTTACCCAGGGCAAGGCCCAGGCAGAGGCTGCCGTTTTCTCCCTCCACCACTGGTCCGTCCAGCTGCTCACCCTACTGACTCAGCTGTCCCCATCTGCATTTGCTCCTTCCGCAAATATTTATGGAGTGCCTACTGTGTGCCAAGCACTGTTCTACGTGCTGGGATACAGCAGGAGACAAGACAGCCTAACTCCCTGCTGTCATGGAACTTATGTGAAGGAGACAGATGATAAACAGATCAAGGAATGCTTAATTTCAGTGCTGTAGAGGATAATGGAATTACTAGCGAGGGATGGAGGTGGGGCAGGCTTAGATTTGGGCATTCAAGGGAGGCTGCTCATAGAGGGAACAGCAAGAACAAAGGCCCAATGGCAGGAATGTGCTTGCTGTGACTGAAAGATTGTTAAAAGGCCAGTGTGGCTGACTGCAGGGCCACTGTGCAGTGGCCAGTGTGGCTGACGGCAGTGTGGCTGACTGCAGGGAGAAAGATGAGAGACTATCAGACAAAAGCCAGAGCCTGTGGGGGCCTTTTGGTCAAAGAAAAGAGCTCAGGGTCGGGCGTGGTGGCTCATGGGAGGCCAAGGTGCACAAATCACTTGAAGTCAGGAGTTCGAGACCAGCCTGGCAACATGGTGAAACCCCGACTGTACTAAAAATACAAAACTTGTCAGGCATGGTGACACGTGCCTGTAATCCCAGCTTCTTGGGAGGCGGAAGTTGCAGTGAGCCAAGATCATGCCACTGCACTCTAGCCTGGGCGACAGAGTGAGACTCTGTCTCAGAAAAAAGGAAGAAAGAAAGAAAAAGAGCTCAGGTTGTATTTGAAGGGTGACACAAAGCTGTTGGAGGAGTTTAAGTTGGGATGTGAAACATAGCTGCACTCTGAACTTCTCTAACTCTGCCCATTCCCTTCATGACTTCCCGTCCCACTGTTTCCAGGTACATTTGAGGTTGTTTGAAATCGTGTTTAATTATTCCCTTTTCCTTTGAAATTTTCATTTATTTCTTTTCCTTCGACCCCCTGGGTTCAAACAATCCCCCCACTCAGCCTCCCAAAATGCTGGGATTACAAGCATGAGCCACTGTGGCCAGCCCAATTTTCTTTTTTTTTGAGATGGAGTTTTGCTCTTGTTGCCCAGGCTGGAATGCAATGGCGCAATCTCGGCTCACTGCAACCTCCGCCTCCCAAATTCAAGAGTTTCTCCTGCCTTAGCCTCCAGAGTAGCTGGGATTACAGGTGCCTGCCACCATGCCCAGCTAATTTTTTTATTTTTAGTAGAGACGGGGTTTCACCATGTTGGCCAGGCTGGTCTCAAACTCCTGACCTTGTGATCTGCCTGCCTCGGCTCCCAAAGTGTTGGGATTACAGGCGTGAGCCACTGTGCCCAGCCTCTTGTTTGTATTTCTAAACATCATGGTTATACTGACTTCTCAAGAAATCAAGACTTCTTGATTTATTAGTTATAGACGTAATGTGTTAACTTGCTAATAAGAAAGATCCTATATAACTATATCCCAATTTGGAGATAAATCAATATTTTCAATTGCATAACCACATTACCATTATGGCTATTATTCACAGCTGACTTTGTCTGTATGTGAACCAAGGCCCTTCCATGCAGTGTTTTAATTAAGCTTCACTGTAACACAGTAACATAACTTTGGTCAATATCATTAACAATGCATACTAACATTTTACATTCAAGGAACTCTTTGCAGTTTGCAGGACACTCTTGCCTCTATCCCCTTGAGCAGCAGAGCCACCCTGAGGGGTAAATAGAACTAGCATTATTAAGCCCATTTTCAGAGGAGGATGTGGATCCCAGAATGATACAGAAAATTCTACCGATCCCAGTAGTGCCCAGTGGTTCAGATAAAACCCATCTTCCTGGCCGGGCCTGGGGGCTCACACTTGTAATCCCAGCACTTTGGGAGGCCAAGGTAGGCGGATCACTTGAGGTCAGGAGTTCAAGACCAGCCTGGCCAACATGGCGAAACCCCATCTCTACTAAAAATACAAAAATTAGCTGGGCATGGTGATGACGCAAACCTGTAATCCCAACTACTCAGGAAGCTGAGGCATGAGAATTGTTTGAAACCAGGAGGTGGACGTTGTGGTGTGCCAAGATCGCACCACTGCACTCCAACCTGGGCCACAGAGTGAGACCCTGTCTCAAAAAAAAAAAAAAAATATATATATATATATATACACACACACACACACACACACATATCTGTCTATCTATCTATCTCTCTATCTATGTCTCAAAAAAAAAAAAAGCCCGTTTTCCACCTAGGGAGGAAGAATTGGGGGACGCTGGACAACTGCGTGAAGGAGAGATAAACTCTCCTCTCATGTTTTGGGTTGATCAGTTAGTGTTGCCTTTTCTGATACAGTCCTTGGTGTTGAATTCTAGCTCTGCCTCTCATGCCCTGCTTGGTTTTGAGTAAGCTATTTAATGTCTCTGAGACTTTGTTTCTCTCCTGGGAAATGGGGATGATGACAGTACCTACCTCAATAGACGGTTGTGAGGATTAAAGGAGTTATTTATTTATTTATTTATTTATTTATTGGAGGGACAGGGTCTCACTTTGTTGCTCAGGCTGGTCTTGAACTCCTAAACTTACGTGAGTCTCTTGCCTCAGCCTCCCAAAGTGCTGGGATTTAAGTGTGCGCCACCATGTCTGACCAAGGAGTTAATTTTTTCTTTTTTTTTTTTTTTTTGAGATGGAGTGTCGCTCTGTCGCCAGGCTGGAGTGCAGTAGTGTGATCTTGGCTCACTGCAACCTCCACCTCCTGGGTTACAGAGATTCTCCTGTCTCAGTCTCCCAAGTAGCTGGGACTACAGGCATATTTCACGTCCAGCTAATTTTTGTAATTTTAGTAGAGATGGGATTTCACCATGTTGGCCAGGATGGTCTCGATCTCTTGACCTTGTCATCCACCCATCTCATCCTCTCAAAGTGCTGGGATTACAGGTGTTAGCCACTGTGCCCAGCCAAGGAGTTAATTTTTTTTTTTTTTTAAATGGAGTTTCACTCTTGTCGCCCAGGCTGGAGTGCGATGGCGCAATCGTGGCTCACCACAACCTCCGCCTCCCGGGTTCAAGCAATTCTCCTGCCTCAGTCTCCCGAGTAGCTGGGATTACAGGCATGTGCCACCATGCCTGGCTAATTTTGTATTTTTGGTAGAGATGGGGTTTCTCCATGTTGGTCAGGCTGGTCTTGAACGCCTGACCTCAGGTGATCCACCCACATTGGCCTCCCAAAGTGCTGGGATTACAGGCGTGAGCCACCACGCCTGGCCAGGAGTTAATTTTTATAAAGTGCTTAGAATAGTGCCTGGGGTATTATACAAGGATTTAACAGCCTAGCTCTAGAAAACAAATAAGCCGGGTCCCAGATCTGGGCCTTCTGATGCCAGGTTTAGTGTGTGACCCCCAAGCCCTAGACACTTGTATTCCTCTTCATACAATTGTTACCACGTCTGCCTATTACCTGTACTTTATTTATCTATAATTGTTTACTTGATATTTTCCTGTGTTTTGAAGACATAGATTAATTTTTAAAAGATATTTTATATTAATGCTTTAATATGCTATGTATAAGTTTTCTAACATACAATAAACGCACAAAGATTTAAAAGTGTTTGTCTGTGAGCTACCTAAAATCGGCCCCTGAACTTTGTGGGTTCACCTAATAGAAAGTATGCTGTTTGGTTTTTTTTTCTCTTTTTGAGACAGGGTCTCACTCTGTTGCCCAGGCTGGAGTACAGTGGCATGATCTTGGCTCACTGCAACCTCCACCTCCTGGGTTTAAGAGATTCTCCTCTAGCCGGGCGAGGTGGTGGGTGCCTGTAGTCCCAGCTACTCGGGAGGCTGAGGCAGGAGAATGGCGTAAACCCGGGAGGCGGAGCTTGCAGTGAGCTGAGATCCGGCCACTGCACTCCAGCCTGGGCGACAGAGCCAGACTCCGTCTCAAAAAAAAAAAAAAAAAAAAAAAAAGATTTAAAAAAAAGAGAGATTCTCCTGCCTCAGCCTCGGGAGTAGCTGGGATCACAGGTGCACACCACCATGCCCAGCTAATTTTTGAATTTTTAGTAGAGATGGGATTTCACCATATTGGCCAAGCTGATCTGGAACTCCTGACCTCAAGTGATCCACCCACCTCAGGCTCCCAAAGTGCTGGGATGACAGGCGTGTGCCACTGCGCCCAACCCGTAGGGATATTTTGAGAATTAGGAGTTAATATGTATAAAACCCTAGTTAGTACTCCATAAATTTTTGCTATTATCACAACCACAAGCACAAATCCATAAATATATGTAAATAAAATAAAAATTTCAAAAACATGTATCTTACTCTTACTACATGAAATGCTCTATGATATTTTCTATTTTATTTCATTCTTTTGTTAAAATGTGAAATTTCATAAAGTGATACATTGATGATTTGCACCTTTTTCTGTGTTAAGTGTTATACTTCAGTAAAAATATTTTTTAAGGCCAAGTGTGGTGGCGATTTTTCTGCCTTGGCCTCCCAAAGCACTAGGATTATGCTCTGTCACCTAGGCTGGAGTGTGGCGTTGTAATCTCAGCTCACTGCAACCTTCACCTCTCTGGCTCAAGCATCCTCTTGTCTCAGCCTCTCAGGTAGGTAGGACTACAGGTGTGTACCACCATGCCCAGCTAATTTTTGTGTCTTTTGTAGAGGTGGGTTTTTGCCATATTGCCCAGGCTGGTCTTGAACTCCTGGGGTCAAGTGATTCACCTACCTCAGCCTCCCAAAGTGCTGGGATTACAGGCATGAGCCACTGCGTCCAGCCAAATCTTACTTCAGTTATATCTTACTGTTTTATTCTATTTATAGGTTTAGCAAATTTTGAGAATTTCATTTTCTCCAATATTTTACTTTGAAAAATTTCAAACTTTAACTAAAGTTTGAAAGACTAGTATAGTGAGCACTGATGTATCCTTTCACCTAAATTCACCAACTGGTTGCATTCTGTCACAGTTGCTTTATTGCTATCTCTGTGTCTATCTATGTACTTTTTTATGGAAACATTTTATTTAAAAAAAACTGTAAAGGCCAGGTGCAGTGGTTCACACCTGTAATCCCGGCATTTTGGGAGGCTGCTGCAGGAAGATCGCTTGAGGACAAGAGTAGGAGACCAGCCTGTGCAACACAGCAACACCTGTCACTACAAAACAATAAAAATAAAAAAATTAGCTGGGCGTGGTGGCATGCGCCTGTGGTCCCAGCTACTTGGGAGGCTTAGGTGGAAGGATTGCTTGAGCTTGGGAGGTCAAGGCTGCAGTGAACCATGGTTGTGGCTCACTCTAGCCCGCGTGACAGAGCAAGACCCTGTTTCAAAACAACAAAACAAAAACAAACAGAAAAAAAAAGATAATTTTTTAAATAGTATATTTACACTTGTTATACATATTTTACGTGTGTGTGTGTGTGTGTGTGGAGGGATGTGTGAGCAGGACCCTATTGCAGAGACAATCAACTATGTACCAACGAATTCATGCTCCCCTTTCTGAACTTTAGAGCTAGTCCCGCCCAGCTACGGACCACATCTTCCAGACCCCTTTGCATTTGGCAAGGGCCATGTGACTAGTTCTCACCAATGGAATGTGAGTAGAAGTGAAAGTGCCTCCCTGGGCTAGGGTGACTTTAGGGGTCCCTGGATGACTATGCCACAGAGGTCAAAAAACTTTTAACCTAAAGTTTGCATTTGCTTGTTACATAAACTAGATTGCCTGAATTAATACAACCCCAACGAATTGAATGACCAGCCGGGCATGGTGGCTCACGCCTGTAATCCCAGCACTTTGGGAGGTCGAGGCAGGTGGATCACGAGGTCAGGTGTTCAAGACCAGCCTGGCCAAGATGGTGAAAGCCCATCTCTAGTAAAAATACAAAAAGTAGCTGGGCGTGGTGGCGGGCACCTGTAATCCCAGCTACTCAGCAAGCTGAGGCAGAGGATTGCTTGAACCCAGGAGGCGGAGGTTGCAGTGAGCCAAGATCGTGCTACTGCACTCCAGCCTGGGTGACAGAGCAAGACTCCATCTAGAAAAAGAAAAAAAGAAAAAAAAAATTGCATGACCTATTCCTGGGTTAAGATTGCAGTTTGAAACACACTGGTGTGGTCTTCTGATTTTCCAAGTAGTTTTGAACTGTGGATACCCTCCAATAAATATTTCATTTAAAAGTCAAAACAGAGTGCTGGGTGCAGTGGCATGAGCACATAATCCCAGGGGCTGGGAGGCTGAGGTGGGAGGATTGCTTGAGCCCAGGAATTTGAGGCTAGCCTGGGCAACATAGTGAGACCCCTGTCTCTAAAATAAAATAAAAAGAAATATACAAAAGTCAAAAAGAAGTGTCTCTGATGGAGCCAGAGGTTAAAGGGTGGGGGGAGGCTAAGCCCTAGTCCATTTGAACATGTCCCTACCCACATTACCCTCAAAGTGAACCCTGCAGCATCTTTCCTGACTCTTAGGACCCAGAGAATACTGTGTGACGACCTCTGAGCCAGGTGGTTGTCATACCTCCGTTTCTCAAAAGAGGAAATGGAGGCTGGGTGCTGTGGCTCACACCTGTAATCCCAGCACTTTAGGAGGCCGAGGTGGGAGGATCACAAGAGGCCAGGAGTCCAGCCTGGCCAACATGGTGAAACCCCATCTCTACCGAAACTACAAAAATTCGTCAGGTGTGGTGGCGTGCACATGTAACCCCATCTACTTTGGAGGGTGAGGCATTAGAATTGCTTAAACCTGGGAGGTGGAGGTTGCAGTGAGCAGAGATAGAGCCACTGGGTGACACTGAGACTCTGTCTCAAAAAATAAAAAAAAAAGAGGAGATGGAGAAACAGCAGGAGGACTTGAGTGAGGTCACAAACAGCCACCTAGGGTCAGGGCCAGAGCCATCTCCCAGGTCTCTGATGAGGATAGGTCTGTCCCCTTTCTATGCCTCTCATCTGCCTCCTCCTCTGTGAAGGAGCCACACGGTCCCCTTGTAACATCTATGAACCAGCACCCCCAAAAGGAGACCCTGGGAATCCCAGGGCCCCAGAAGGCTCTTAACAAAGCCTTGTCCTAACTCTCCAGCCAGAAATAGTTGCATCCTGGGACCAGTTATCTATTCCTTATTCATCTCTGTGGTTTGTACAACAGAGATGTTGTTTCTACAACGATGCTAGTACCTAGTAAGCATCCAATCCTTTGCATATAGTAGGTGCACACTCTATAGGTATAATAATAATAATAGTTCAAATTCACATAGCACTTTCTATGTACTAGACATTCAGCACTTTACAAATATTGATTTTGTTTGTTTCTCACAACACCCTATGAAGTAAATGGTATTATCATCAGCCCCATTTGACAGATGAAGAAACTGAAGCAAAAAAGATTGAGTCGGTCGGGCACAGTGGCTCAGGCCTGTAATCACTTGAATCATCAGGCGGGTAGATCACTTGAAGTCTGGAGCTCAAAACTAGCCTGGTGAACACGGTGAAACCCCATCTCTTCTAAAAATACAAAAAATTAGCCAGGCATGGTGGCAGGCACCTGTAATCTCAGCTACTCAGGAGGCTGAGGCAGAAGAATTGTTTGAACCCAGGAGGCAGAGGTTGCAGTGAGCCAGGATCGTACCATTGCACTCCAGCCTGGGCAACAGAGCAAGACTCCGTCTCAAAAAAAAAGATTGAGTCATTTACTCGAGGTCACACAGCTAGTAGGTGGTAGTTTGAACCCAGGCAGCCTGACTTGAGCTGCTAACCACTATGGTACCCAGCCCCCTTTGATATTATTATGCCGTGATAACTGAAAAAATGAAGATTTGGTGTCAGAGTAGATTTTAATCACCTATTTGCTGGGTGAAGCAGGGAAACGCAACTTAACAACTCTGAATCTCAATTTCCTTGTTTACAAAATGGAGGTAATACTTCCTACTTGGATGGATTATTACAAAAAAGGCTTAAAAGTGAGAAAACATATCAAATAGCTAGCATCTTGCCGATTACATAAAAGGAGCTTAAATGAAAACAAATTTCCTTCCTTATCATCGACCCATCCTTATGCTACAGGCATATGAGTCAGGAAAAACGGAAGGTGCAATTCCTTCACTTAAGCATCTCAGCAGGCTTTTTTTTTTTTTGAGACGGAGTCTCGCGCCCAGGCTGGAGTGCAGTGGCCGGATCTCAGCTCACTGCAAGCTCCGCCTCCCGGGTTTACACCATTCTCCTGCCTCAGCCTCCCGAGTAGCTGGGACTACAGGCGCCTGCCACCTCGCCCGGCTAGTTTTTTGTATGTTTTAGTAGAGACGGGGTTTCACCGTGTTAACCAGGATGGTCTCGATCTCCTGACCTCGTGATCCGCCCGTCTTGGCCTCCCAAAGTGCTGGGATTACAGGCTTGAGCCACCGCGCCCGGCCTTTTTTTTTTTTTTTTTTTTAAGACAAGTTTCCCTCTGTTGCCCAGGTTGGAGTGCAGTGGTGCGACCTCGGCTCACTGCAACCTCCACCAACTGGGTTCAAGTGATCCTCCTGCCTATGCCTCCTGAGTAGCTGGGATTACAGGCACCTGGCACCACGTCCGGCTAATTTTTGGGTTTCACCATGTTGGCCAGGCTGGTATCGAACTCCTGACCTCAAGCCTCCCAAAGTGCTGGGATTACAGGCGTGTAATCCACCATGAGCCACTGTGCCAAGCCTCAGCATGCTTTTAGGAACAAGATTAATCAATCATGAAACAACCAGACAAGTCTCAAGATACTTTAAGGACGGAATTAATTGCAGTCAAATACAAGTAAAATCAGAGTGGTGTGTGGCCAGGCTCCATGCCTTTTCATATGCTGTTCCCTCAGCTGGGAACACTCTTCTTCACCATCTCTTCTCCCAGCTGACTCCTGCGAAACCTAGGTTCCAGCTTAGATATCAGTCTACTCCTCCAGGGCCAAGAAGTCTGTGACCCCTTCCCCTTCTCCTAAGTCCCTCTGTGTCCCATGGTGCCTTCTCTGTCCCTATCACGGCACTGTCTTTGGTTGCTGCGGGCTTGTCTGTCTACCCGCCAAATTGGGTACTGTTTAAGATCTGAAGCAAAGTTGTTTTTTCGGTTTCATTTGTTTGTTTGCTTGTTTTGTTTTGTTTTGTTTTTTTGAGATAGAGTCTGACTCTTGTCGCCCAGGCTAGAGTGCAGTGGCGTGATCTTGGCTCACTGCAACCTCAGCCTCCTGGGTTCAAGTGATTCTCTTGCCTCAGCCTCCCAAGTAGCTGGGATTACAGAGACCCACCAACGTGTCTGGCTAATTTTTGTATTTTTTTTTTCTTTGTTTTTTGAGTCGGAGTCTCGCTCTGTCGCCCAAGCTGGAGTGCAGTGGCCGGATCTCAGCTCACCGCAAGCTCCGCCTCCTGGGTTTACGCCATTCTCCTGCCTCAGCCTCCCGAGTAGCTGGGACTACAGGCGCCCGCCACCTCGCCCAGCTAGTTTTTTGTACTATTTAGTAGGGACGGGGTTTCACCGTGTTAGCCAGGATGGTCTCGATCTCCTGACCTTGTGATCCACCCACCTCGGCCTCCCAAAGTGCTGGGATTACAGGCTTGAGCCACCG
>NC_045453.1:17168795-17182748 GCF_002776525.5 Piliocolobus tephrosceles | reverse complement strand
GGCCTCCCAAAGTGCTGGGATTACAGGCATGAGCCACCACATGAAACAGAGTTTGATCCTCCTGTGTTCCCCCAGTGCCTTACAAAATGCCTTAAATACCATAAGCCTCCAGTGGAAGTTTGTTGAAGAAATGAACAAATGAACAATGAATTAATGAATACGGGAGGCTTCTGGGTGGAGGCAAAATGCACTCTGGGTATCTAGTTCCTCTGTTTACTAAATGGGACAAAGTGAGGCAATGGTTTCCATACCTCAACTGAACTGCATACCCGAAATCACGTAAGGAGCTCAACAAATTACAGATTCTTGGAACTCACCCCAGGAGACTCTGATTCACTGGATCTGGAGTGGAGCCCCAAAATTTGTTTTAAAAAGTTTCCTATGTGCAACCAGGTTTGTGAATCATAGGGGCTGAAGACCGAATTCAGGTAGGATGGGAAGGTGATGTGGGAGGGGAGATTGGGGAAGGGCTGGAGAGGGGCCATATTTTGAGAATGAAGGGTGGGAACTGCCATAGCCTGATATTGGACACAGTCCCATAGCCAGCCAGCATCTGGGGTCCTACTCGACTGTGAGCCTATCCAGCCTTCACAAGGACACAGCATATTTGTTATAGCTTCTGTTACCTTTTCTCTTTCATTAGCTCATGGAATCTTCACAACAACCAAGGTTCATTTGATGGGTGAAGAAACTGAGGAACGGAGAACTGAAGCAAAGCACCATCGTCACAGAGCTTCAAGGGGCGGAGCCACATCACCAAACTGTCTCCGACAATGGCCTCTGATCGGTCCTCAAGCTGATGCTATTGGTCAAAGGGACTAGGCCTACATAGCTGGAAAAATTAGGCTCACCCGGCACTGAAAAACAGATAGGCAGTATTGCCCTGATGGAAGATTGTTGACATCCCCTATCTCTTCACTTGTCCTGTCTAGAGCACTTGAAGGTGCTGCTATTCCAGGCCACCTCAGCCCACCCCTTCTTATCCATCCATCCATCCATCCATCCATCCATCCATCCCTCCACCACCTTTTCATCTCCCCACTCATCACATCATTTGTCCATCCATCCTTCCCCTAACCACCTACCCTTCCTACAAGGAGATTCGAGGTACTTACAGAAATGAGCAATTACCAAAGAAGCAAAATAAACAACCAAGGGAAACTTGTTGAAAGGAAAATAAGGGTAGAAAAGTAATAAGGCCAGGAGTCAGGTTAGCACACAGATATGTATGCTTAGCATCTCATCCTCACAGTTACTCAGGGTAGTCCCGGATTGGCACTGAGCAAGGTCCTGGCACTCAAAGCAGAACACCACAAGAGGCACAGTCTACTCTACTCCACTGTGGTAGACACTCTCTAGAACTACCTTGTTCTCCTATAACACCCTGGGGTTATATGTGCTCCAGGGTACATTTGGCTTTCTGGAGACATTTTTCGTTGGCACAGCTGATGGGGAGAGATGTTACTGGCATCTAGGGAGTAGAGTAGAGGCCAGGGATGCTGCTTACCATCCTACAATGCACAGGACAGCCCTCCACCACAGAGAATCTTCCAGGCCAAGCCAAAATTTCAACAGTGCTAAGGCTGAGAAACTCACTTATACCAGAGCCTCAGTTCTGTTTGAAGCAGGAGTGTGCCACACCCCAAGAGAAAAATCACTGGTCTAGGCCCGTCTTGGCTTTCCCATCTCTTCCTACTAAATACTTGTCTTCCCAGTTTTCCTTGAACTAGGGGAGTCTGCCAGGAGATTTCTGGGGAAG
Organism: Piliocolobus tephrosceles; assembly: GCF_002776525.5. Taxonomy (NCBI): domain Eukaryota; kingdom Metazoa; phylum Chordata; class Mammalia; order Primates; family Cercopithecidae; genus Piliocolobus; species Piliocolobus tephrosceles. Next base: position 17,180,989 of record NC_045453.1, on the reverse strand, counting down.
TTTTGTTTTTGGATAAAAGAAGCAAGGGCACTGAGGAAAACCTCTTCTCCTCCTGCCTCCAGCTTCAGACACGTAAGTGCAGACATAACAACTGATGCTGGGACAGCCAGCTTGGGTTATAATGGGGCAAATACAAGGACCAAAGCCAACGCAGTGAGGAGGGCAGAGAGGAAGGAAGGGGAGAGAGTGGGATCTGGCTGACATTGATGATCATCGCTGTAGCGCTGTTTTAAGCCCATCATTTCACTCATCCAACAAATGCTTATTGAGCATTTCTTCTGTGCCAGTCACCATGTGAGACACTGTGAGACAAACAAGGCTGAACAAACTACTCAGGTCCCAGAGCTCACGGAGTTTATAGTCTGGTGGGAGAGCCAGACACCACAGTTCACACCAGCAACTATCTGATCAGAGCAATGACGAGAACCACAAAGCCAAATACAGTGTGTCGTGGAAGCACCGGTCCACAATTCACACCAGCAACTATCTGATCAGAGCAATGATGAGAACTGCAAAGCCAAATCCAGTGTGCTGTGGAAGCACCGGAAGTCCACAATTCACACCAGCAACTATCTGATCAGAGTGATGACCACAACCACAAGGCCAAATCCAGTGTGCCGTAGAAGCACCAGAAGCCCACAATTCACACCAGCAACTGTCTGATCAGAGTGATGACGAGAACTGCAAGGCCAAATCCAGTGTGCCGTGGAAGCACTGGAAGTCCACAATTCACACCAGCAACTATCTGATCAGAGCCATGACGAGAACTGCAAAGCCAAATCCAGCGTGCCATGGAAGCACTGGAAGTCCAGGGAGGGCCAAGTCCGCCCAGCATCACCACACCAAAGAGCAGCTCTTTAGCATCCTGCTAAAGCTCAAAAACATGAAACCACAATGAGGATGTCTTGCGTGCTTACTCTGGACCCAGCACTGTTCTAAGCACTCATGGGTTCTTCCATTTGAGCCTCACAACAGCCATGTCTCCCTCTGTCTCTAACTGAGGCTCTGCTATGTACCATGTTCCTGACTCACCAATGCACCTCTACTGTAGTCATCTTAGAAGATGATTAATGTTATCCCCATTGGGGAACCCCAGAGGAAGGTTTTTTATTTTTTTGTTTTTGTTTTTTGTTTTGTTGTTTTGTTTTTTTGAGACAGAGTTTTGCTGTCTTGCCCAAGCTGGAGTGGCAGTGGCAGTGGCAGTGGCATGATTTTGGCTTAATGCAAACTCCACCTCCCAGGTTCAAGTGAGTCTCATGCCTCAGTCTCCCGAGTAGCTCGAATTACAGGCGCGTGCCATCATGCCTGGCTTATTTTTGTATTTTCAGTAGAGACAGGGTTTTGCCATGTTGGCCAGGCTGGTCTCAAACTTCTAACCTCAAGTTATCTGCCCGCCCCAGCCTCCCAAAGTGCTGGGATTACAGGCGTGAGCCACTGCGCCCAGCCTGGGAGAGGGGTTTTGTTTCCTCGGAGCACTTGTTTCTTTACTCAGAAAGTGAATTTTTCTTTTTTCTTTCTTTTCTTTTTTTTTTTCTGGAGCCTCCCAGCAGACTTCACTAGCTCATTTTACGGATAAAGCATGTGAGGCTCAGAGAGGGGTAATGATTTGACTCATAAGACCACACAGCTTTCTTTTTTTCTAAGAAAGGTGTATCTAGGATGCTAGGATGCTAACCCAGATGTATTTTATCAAAAATACCAAATCAGGGTCTTTCAGCCAGTCTCACACACATACACACAGTTACATATACACTGCAGCGAATGTTCCACTGCCCCAGGACAAAAGTGCTCATTTTTTATGGATGTGCTGCAAGGTCACTGGAGTTCTCCTTTCTCTATCCAGCCATATCTGTGGCCTAGAGCAGAGGGCCAGCGACAGTTGGATTGTGTCAGGTCTCGAGTCAGATGATATTTTTTGTTTCTGTGTGTGTGTGTGTGTTTTTTAATCTTGAACCTCAGTTTTCTCTTCTGTCCTTGGAGATTACAATATTATTTATCTCAGACAGCTGTTTGGAAAATGAAACAGCTGTCTGAGAGGTAATAGTAGAACATCCACTAACCCATTCATCCATCCATTCACCCACCTACCCATCGATACACGCAACCATTCTAATAATTGCTGAATGCTTGCTATATGATGAGTATGACACAGGGGCAGAGATGAAGAGATATGAGGACACCCTACAAGGTGCAGAAACTTGGGAGACAGTGAAAGGCTGTCAGGTTATATTATTGTATCGTCCTTTAAGAGACACTGTGGGGCCTTCTGTTCACGCCTAGCTTAGCCTTATGACCTGGGCTGTCTTTCCCCAGAAGCTGTCTGGCCCCTTTGAGAGACAATGTCTTCCTCTGGCCACAGGTTCAACCAAGTCATCCACTGGCATCTTTACTCCAGGCCTTACAACTGTGGATTAAGGGTGGCCTCACCCTTTAGTTATGCTATCTCCTCTAATCTCCGCCCCCCTCTGGGAGATAGGTCCTGTTGCTCTCTTCATTTTACAGATGAGGAAATAGGTTCAGAGAGGGGAAGTGTCTTGCCCAAGGTCACACAGCTGGTGTGTGGGATGGGTTCCCAGGCTGCTGGTTTCTTCAGCCTCTGCCATTTCCAGTGCATCACATATTCCTGTTTGATGGGGGTCAAAGCAGATTCTGCCTGACTAGAGTCAGGAGATCAGGCCCTGATTCTGTCCTTCACTGGCCCTCTGTCTTCAGCAAATGATGACATAAATGTCGATTACATCTTTGCAATGCGCGTGGTATCACCCTTGCTCCCTACGGCATCTACCGTGATCTTAAGACACATCCTAGTCCTGTCTCCACTTCAGAAAGAAAGCAAGAGGCACATGAATTTGAGTCGTGCGACAGAGTCACAACTAGACCCAAAGTCTACTGGATTCCACAGGCCGAGTTCTGTGCGGGTGTGTGATTTGAACAGGTTTATAAAATGCACCCAACTTTTAAAAATCCAAAATGTGTCCCCAAAAGATAAAACATTCTCTTGAATTTCCTTCCTCAGAAACAAACCTGTCAACAATTTCGTGTCATTCCACGAATTTTATATGCGTGGAATGTACATGTATAGGCGTGTGTACATATATACATCTATGACGTGTGTACATGTATACATCTATATCCGTTTCACTATCAGCAACTATACAGTTCTTCAGTGTACCGTTTCCACTGAATGTAACTGAGAGGTTCTTCCTTGTCACACACAGATACGCGTTTTTTCCTTGAACAATGGGAAAGCATTCCATTGTAAAGACGCCTCAAGCTTTATTTACCGTCTTCCCTCTGCTGAGGGACACTGGGTTACTTCCAATGTGGTGGTCACCCTAAGGAGTGAGCCTGAGCCTTTCACTCCCAGTAACACACGCTTTCTTGCCCTGCATCTGAGTGTCACGCGTCCGCACAAGATATTCCCATTTTCCAGCGCTCCACGCTGCGCCGCGGCGCTTTCTACCTCCTCCCCATTATCCAGAGCCAAGGGAGGTGCGGAGGGAGGCAGGCGCCTAGGTCCCACGCCCAGCTTGACAATGCACCAACAACGTGACCTAGGCCCAGCAAGGCTCTCTCCGTAGACCTCAATTTGCCCCGCAGCGAAGCAGGAGGTGCTTCCAAGCCCCACCCTCTGTGGGGTTTTGGAAAGACCACCGAGATGCATTCCCAGGAAGGCCTCTGGACAGACAAAATGAGCCAAGCTCCTGCCTCAGGGCTTCTGGGCCCCTCCCAGCACTTCTCGCACCAAACAGGCCATGCCCCGGCTTGAGAGCTTAGGGAAGCAGTCACGTTGCCTCCGTGGGGCTTCCTGCCCTTCCAGAGGAGTTCTAGGAGGGGCTTTGGGCCCATAAGAAACACAGGGGGAGGTGTCCCACGGCCTCCCAAAGCTGCCCGCAGCCCCGCCCTGTCCAGTCTCCCCCCAGCCCCACTTACCATAAGAACTCTCCACTGGAGCCCCGAGGGGCGCGTTCACACTGACCATGGCCAAGCCCACCCAGCGGGAGACCCGGGGGCATGGAGGAGCAGGGGCCTGCTCACAGCAGCAGCAGAGCTACCAGGAGCCAGTCCACCAGGAAGGCGGTGAGTGCGGCCAGCTGCCACCACCCGGTTATCTTATTGATTCTTCTAATCACCCAAGGTGGGTGGATACGTTAAAGAGTAACCAGTCACTTAGGGAACCTGCGGCTGAGGACTGTTGCTGTTTCCATGGCAATGGCGACCTGGCCAGACCTGAGGTCCACTTGGGTCCCAGTCCTGCACTCTGGGGTTAGGGGAACCCAGAGCCAGGTGTATGGGGGCATCAGCCCCCCAATTTGAGGACAGGGCCCGAGCAGAGGGGCTGGAGAGGTGAGAGTCCAACCTGGGTTGGGTTTTATGGCTCCAAACTATGGGTGTGTCACCATGCAGGAAGTAGTGGGAAAACCGAGGGAGGGGCAGAGGAGAAAAGGAGGGTGGAGAACTGTGTTTAGTGAGTGCCTACTGGATGCTGGGAGCTGCATACAGGCGTTATCACATTTAAATTAAACCTTGAGATGAAGAGACTGAAGGACAGAAATTGTATGCCTGGAGTGTCACCGCTAGTACATAGAGGTATTATCTTGCTTTCATCTAACATATTTATTGAGCACCTACTATGTGCCAGGCCTTGTGCCAGATTCTGGTGATATGGAAATGAGCAAAGTAGATGTACCCCCAAAACTTGTGGACTAATGGAGGAGACCGACCTTAATCAGATTCAAAGATACTGTTACAAACTGGAGGGTGATATGAGGGGTGGAGAAACAAGGGTCTGCCTCCAGGCCAATGGGACAAAGTCGTCCTGTTTGGTGCCTCCTCTGGTCTCCTTCCCCATTCTAAATTAAACCTGCTGCTGAAACCTGCACACCCTGTTTTAGCTCCCTGACACGTTAGACACCTGCCACCTAGCTTTTTTTTTGGAACAGCCCTATTTCTTTTGTCTCAATTTTGGATCTCACCACCTGCTTGGGATTCTGAAATCAAGGTCATTCATCCTGTTAGAGAGAACTGAAATGAGAACAGTGAAACAAATTCTGGACTCAGAAAAATCAGAAAACTCCAGCTCTACCGTTTCCTTGCTGTATGTTTTTTGGTAAATTATTTCATTTCCTTATAGAAACACCTAGCTCATAGTTTGCCCTGCCTCTAAAATAGCTAATTGATACATTCCTATTTTCTTCTCATAGTCTCTTTTTTCAGCTTTATCAACCACCTGAGAGGGACCTTCAGCCCCTATGGATGGACATGGGTTGCATTAAAATGCCCTTTCTTTTGTAAAACAACAGTGATAACAAAGGTTAGATTTTGGGGCTGGGCGTGGTGGCTCAAGCCTGTAATCCCAGCATTTTGGGAGGCCGAGGCGGGCAGATCACGAGGTCAGGAGTTTGAGGCCAGCCTGACCAACATGGTGAAACTCCGTCTCTACTAAAAATAAAAAAATTAGCCGGGCATAGTGGCACACGGAAGGCTGAGACAGGAGAATCGCTTGAACCTGGGAGACAGAGGTCACAGTGAGCCAAGATCCCGCCACTGCACTCCAGCCTGGGCGACAGAGCGAGACTCCATCTCTAAATAAATAAATAAATAAATGTTCGATTTTTTTAAAAAAAGTATTAATATTCTTGGTCGGGCGCAGTGGCTCATGCCTGTAATCCCAGCACTTTGGGAGGCCGAGGCGGGTGGATCACTTGAAGTCAGGAGTTCGAGACCAGCCTGGCCAACATGGTGTAACCCTGTAACCCCATCTCTACTAAAAATACAAAAATTAGCTGGGCATGGTGGTGAGCCCCTGTAAACCCAGCTACTTGGGAGGCTGAAGCAGGAGAATCGCTTGAACCCAGGAGGCAAATGTTGCAGTGAGCCGAAATTGTGCTACTGCACTCCAGCCTGGGTGACAGAGCCAGACTCCATCTCAAAAAAAAAAAAAAAGTATTAATATTTTTATATGGGGGTGGGGGAAGTTTGCTAACCCTATGTCAATTTCCCAAAATGTTCTAGAGATTTCAGTATATGTGACCCCTTGCATGAAGTGGCATTATGGGGTCACATAACTAGGAAGGAGCCGACACAGAACTGGAATTCAGCATCATCTGACCCCAAAGTCCGTGCTGTTTCAACAGGTCTCACATTGCCTTCTTGAGCACCAGGATAATGAGAATGACAACCACTGGCATTTATGAACTGGTTAGTTTTGTCAGCATTGTATGTTCTTAATGTCATTGAATTGTCCCAGTCAATATTCCCATTTTACAGCTATAAAAACAGGCTCAAGAAGCTTCATTGAATCTGTTCTTTTTTTTTTTTGAGACAGAGTTTTGTTCTCTTGTTGGAGTGCAATGGCACAATCTCAGCTCACTTTAACCTCCGCCTGCTGGGTTCAAGCGATTCTCCTGCCTCAGCCTCCCAAGTAGCTGAGATTACAGGTGTGCACCACCACGCCCAGCTAATTTTGTATTTTTAGCAGAGACAGCGTTTCACCATGTTGGTCAGGCTGGTCTGGAACTCCTGACTTCAGGTGATCCACCTTCCTCAGCCTCCCAAAGTGCTGGGATTACAGGCGTGAGCCACCATGCCAGGGAAGAGACAGGCAAAAAATGCCACTGTAAGGTGGGAATTCCACGTGATCTCTTGGGTTTTCCATTTCTGATATTGCCTTCAAGAGCCCAGTCCAAAAAATAAAGTAGGAAAGATATAGCCTAAGAATAATGAACTCACAACAGTGTCCTTAATTCTCTCTCTCTCTCTCTTTTTTTTTTTTTTTTTGAGACACAGACTTGCTTTGTCACCCAGGCTGGGGTGCAGTGGTGCAGTCTTGGCTCACTGCAACCTCCACTTCCTGGTTCAAGCAATTCCGGTGTCTCAGCCTCCTGAGTAGCTGGGATTACAGGCGTGCCCCACCATGCTTGGCTAATGTTTGTAATTTTAGTAGAGACAGGGTTTCACTGTGTTGCCCAGACTGGTCTCGAACTCCTGGCCTCAACTATCTGACCGCCTTGGCCTCCCAAAATGCTGGGATTACAGGCATGAGCCATGATGTCTGACCTCTTAATTCTCTTATTTCACTCATTTCCAGCATTTAGAAATTAGTCCTCACTCCACACCTCATTTATCTCATCTGTAAAATGGAGCAATAGTATATGTGCATGCACTTGTGCATTGATCTAGCCTTCTACAGAGCAGGGCCCAAAGCGCTGTTAGTTCCTTCCCCTGGTCTTCCAGTTGAGCTGGTTTTCCTCTCACCCATCTTCCCCCACCCAGTTCCCGTTCCTTGTCTTTTGACCCTCTTGGGAGCTGAGAGAAGGAGGGACCAGAAAGAGCCACTACACGGGATCTCAAAAGACTTTATTGGGGGGTGGGATGGGAGGGGGTGACATGCACAGGATGAGAAAACTCATTCCATCCAGGACAATATAGGGACTCCACGGAAAAGGGCCTGTTTTCCATCCCAGGTCTTCAAAGGAGGAACTCTCCAGACAGGCAGGGAGTGGGCCCCAGCTGCAGGGCAAGGTCTGAGGGAGGAGATTTTACTATCTCTGGAGACAAAAGGACTTTTGTGCGGTGGGATGGCGGGGAGAAGAGAAATGGTTTATTGGAATGAGAGTAAGATGATATGGAAGAAAAGAATCAGAGACGCAGACAGAAACAAAAACAGGCAGAGATAGAACGGACAGTAGACAAAAGAGAGAGACCGAGGCAGAGACAGAAAGAGAAAAAAAGGCCCAGAGAGAGTCCCCTCAGGCCAACTTTGGTTTTCACTTCTCAGTTCTGAGAGCCGAGGAAGTGGGAAGGGGCCGTCAGAGACTGAGCTCCAACCTTGGCCATCAAAGACGAGCTGTGCAGCTCTGGGTAAGTTACACCCTGCTCTGAGCCTCAGTGTACCCATCTGTAAAAAGGGGGGCCTGGACTCTGTGGTGGCTCCAATATCATGCAGTGGGGGTGGGGGATGTCCACAAGCCAATTTCAATGTTTTTTGAAATCATGGACCTGAAATGCGCCCAACTCAGGGAGGGAATCACAAGTCCTCAAAGGCTGCCCAGAAACTGGTTGACTATTATGGAATGAATGAAAGTGGGTTTCCTTCCTTCCTCCCTCCCTCCCTTCCTTCCTTCCTTCCTTTCTTCCTTTCTTTTTTAGACAGAGTCTCGCTCTGTCCCCAGGCTGCAGTGCAGTGGCTCGGTCTCTGCTCACTGCAACCTCCGCCTCCCAGGTTCAAGCAATTCTCCTGCCTCAGCCTCCCGAGTAGCTGGGATTATAGGCGAGAGCCACCACTCCTGGCTAATTGTTGTATTTTTAGTAGAGATGGGGTTTCACCATGTTGGCCAGGCTGGTCTCAAACTGTTGACCTCAGGTGATCCACCCGCCTCAGCCTCCCAAAATGCTGGGATTATAGGTATGAACCGCCACACCTGGTGGAATTCCTTTCATTGGATGGACAAAGTCATTTGGCTTTGGCAAAGCCTGAGAGTTACAAAACTGAGGTGCCAGGTGTTTTGATTGTTTGTTTGTTTTTAAATAGAGATGGGGTATTGCCATGCTTTCCAGGCTGTTCTCCAACTGCAGGACTCAAGTGATACTCCCACCTCAGCCTCCCAAAATGCTGGGATTATAGGTGTGAGCCATTATGCCTGGTCCTAAGGTGCCAGTTCTATGCCTTCCAGCCTTGGTTCTCTGAGAACTGAATTAATGAAAGATGCAGGACTCTTTCCCGGAGGCCCAAGAAAAGAAAGATGCAACTAGGAAAGAAGGAAGGCGAGGAGGTCATTTTCTTTTGACCCATGTTGGACATTTAAGAAAGGGAATCTAGGAGGGAAAATTAAATAGGGGGTAATTCTAACTCATCTCCTTTAAAGAAGAAATTATTTCTCCCCCCAGTTTTTTGAGGGCAGGACATGGAGGGTCAGGCCCAGCTGGCGGCACACCAAAGCCCAGAGAAAATTTAGAATCACGGGAGCTTGTTGGATTTCAGCCCACTGAAGCACATGTTGCTATTGCAGCTACCTTGGTAACTGGGGGGACAGGCGGAGCACGGCCTTCCCATCTTGTACGGGGCCTCGCCAATCCAATTGCCCCTGGAAGAGAAAAGGTCCCAGGGAGACAGAGGAGCATTAGGTGAGCAACCTTCACACAGATGTCCAGAACTCAGCGCTGCCACTGACCAGGCCTGGGACCTGGGGCAAGTCACATCTGCAAGCCTTGGTTTCTTTTTTTCTTTTCTTTTTTTTTTTTTTTTTTTTAATTTTTGTTTTGTTTTTTGTTTTTGAAATGGGGTGTTGCCGTCACCCATAGCTCCCTGCAGCCTTGACGTCCTGGGCTCAAGCAATCCTCTCAACTCAGCCTTCTGAGTAGCTAAGACTACAGGCACATGCCACCATGCCCAGCTAATTTTTTAATTATTTGCAGAGATGGGGGGTTTCACTATACTGCTCAGGCTGGTCTGGAACTTCTGGACTCAAGCAGTCCTCCTGCCTCAGCCTCCCAAAGTGCTGAGATTACAGGCGTGAGCCACTGTGCCCAACCTGTAAACCTTGGTTTCTCTTGTAAAACCAAGAGACGACCTCCTCTTTGTCTCTAAGGGATTCAGCAAAGATCACTTGTTTGTGTGCACCTAGCACTGTGCCTGGCCAATGAGTGCCTCAGCAATTAGTGCCTCGCCTGTAAGGGCTGATTTTCTTTTCTTTTTGTTTGTTTTCTTCTGAGAGGGAGTCCCACTCTGACACCCAGTCTGGAATGCAGTGGCGCAATCTCAGCTCACTGCAGCCTCCACTTCCTGGGTTCAAGTGATTCTCATGCCTCAGCCTCCTGAGTAGCTGGGATTATAGGTGCGTGCTACCACACCTGGCTAATTTTCGTATTTTTAGTAGAGACGGGGTTTCACCATATGGCCAGGCTGGTCTCGAACTCCTGATCTCAAGTGATCTGCCCGCCTTGGTCTCCCAAAGTGTTAGGATTACAGGCATGAGCCACCGTGCCCAGTCTTTTTCTCCCTCTTTCTCCTTTCAAACCCTAAAGTTGTTCCTCTGGCCCTTGCTCGTGGCTGCCTGATAATCTCACCACTGGCCTGAGACATTCATTATCTTTGCCAAGCCCCAATGCTTCATTTTCTCACACCTTAAATGCACACAGCTTTGAGCAGAAATAGAATCTTTTTTTCTCCAAACGTGATTGTTGAGTGACCATGAGTGAAATCAGCTGAAGTGCTCAGAAAAACACTCACTTCTGGTTTCCTAACAGGACTCATTCGGTCATTTAGTCATTCAACAAACACTTCCGGAGCACGTATTGAACATCAGGATTTGTGCCAGCTGCTGTCAGTTCATTTTTCAAAAGGTGCTCTCAGAAGTTTGGGGGCAGGGAGAGTGGATGGTGGTGATACCTGGAATGACATGGAGTTCTTTTTTTGTTCAATTTAACCACTTAGAAAAACGTTCTGCTTAAAAAAACAAAGGGTTGCAATCGCTGTAGTAAACGGTCAGCCGGGCGCGGTGGCTCACGCCTGTGATCCCAGCACTTTGGGAGGCCGAGGTGGGCAGATCACGAGGTCAGGAGATCGAGACCATCCTGGCTAACACTGTAAAACCCATCTCTACCAAAAATACAAAAAATTAGCCAGGTGTGGTGGTGGGCACCTGTAGTCCCAGCTACTTGGGAGGCTGAGGCAGGAGAATGGCGTGAACTCGGGAGGTGGAGCTTGCAGTGAGCCAAGATCGCGCCACTGCACTCCAACCTGGGCGACTGAGCAAGACTCCGTCTCAAAATAAATAAATAAAAAATAATTTGTTCTTGTTTTTGTTTTTGTTGTTATTGTTGTTTGACACACAGAGTCTTTCTCTGTTGCCCAGGCTGGAGTGCAGTGGTGCGATCTTGGCTCACTGCAATCTCCACTTCTGAGGCTCAAGCAATTCTCCTGCCTCAGCCTCTCAAGTAGCTGGGATTACAGGCACGTGCCACCATGCTCGGCTAATTTTGGTATTTTTGGTAGACACGAGGTTTCACTATGTTGGCCAGGCTGGTCTCAAATTCCTAACCTCAGGTGACTCACCCACCTCAGCCTCCCAAAGTGCTGGGATTGCAGGCGTAAGACACCGCACCCGGCCTGTTCTTGTTTTTCTATGAGAATCTGTAATGTCTGCAAGTTTCATTACGCTTCCTCCCTGTTTCCAAGAGGCTTGTATGAAGGCATCTCCTAAACTCTCTCCCACCCAGCAAACTGGAGGAGCTAAGCACACTCGTTCCTCCTTCCTTCTCTTTGGGATCTGCCTCCCTGCAGGGAGCATGTGTTCTTGGCTGTATTTTTCTTGTCGTAAGCTTAGAGAGCTGGCCCTGTACTTGTAAGAAGGGGCCTTTGGCTGTCCATTGTTACCTGCCACTGGATGTGTAGGTCTAATTCAGTAGTGAGATATTTGTAAGCCTACTTGGCTGGGCAGATCTAAACCACATTCTCCACTACTGACTTCAGCAACACGTCTTTCCACCTGTGTCAGTCCTGTCTATCTCCCAGTGATTCTCAAACTTGGGTAAAGGAAAAGGATTATTGGGCTGGGCAGGGTGGCTTATGCCTGTAATCCCAGCACTTTGGGAGACCTTGACAGGAGGACTGCTTGAGCCTAGGAGTTCAAGATCAGCCTGGGCAACATAGTGAGACCCCGTCTCTACAAAAAACAAAAAAATTAGCCAGGCATGGTGGCCTGCACCTATAGTCCCAGCTACTTGAGAGGCTGAAGTGAGGGAGGGTTACTTGAGTCCAGCCAGTCGAGGCTGTAGTGAGCTGTGACTGTGCCACTACTGTCCTCCAGCCTAGGTGACAGAGTGAGACCTTGTCTCAAAAAAAGAAGAGAAAATAGGCTGGGCACAGTGGCTCACTCCTGTAATCCCAGCACTTTGGGAGGTGAATGCAGGCAGATCACCTGAGGTTAGGAGTTTGAGACCAGTCTGGCCAACATGGTGAAACCCTGTCTCTAGTAAAAATACAACAATTAGCTGGGCATGGTGGCAGACGCCTGTAATCCCAGCTACTCAGGAGGCTGAGGCAGGAGAATTGCTTGAACCTGGGAAGTGGAGGCTGCAGCGAGCTGAGATCATGGCACTGCACTCCAGCCTGGCCAACAGAGCAAGGCCTCTAAAGAAAGAAAGAGGGCCGGGCGCGGTGGCTCAAGCCTGTAATCCCAGCACTTTGGGAG
>NC_045453.1:17152361-17168695 GCF_002776525.5 Piliocolobus tephrosceles | reverse complement strand
GGAAGGAAGGAAGGAAGGAAGGAAGGAAGGAAGGAAGGAAGGAAGGACTATTAATTGACTTTTTTTTTTTGGAGACAGTTTCTCACTCTTACACAGTTTCTAACTCTTGCATAGGCTGGAGTGCAGTAGCATGATGATGGCTCACTGCAGCCTCTACCCCCGGGCCCATGTGACCCTCCTGTCTCACTCCTCCCCCAGTAGCTAGGACTACAGATAAGCACCACAACACTCAGCTAATTTTTTTTTTTTTTTTTTTTTTTTTAAGAGACAGGGTCTTGCCGTGTTCCCCAGGCTGATCTTGAACTCCTGGGCTCAAGGGATCTGCCCACCTTGGCTTCCCAAAGTGCTGGGATTTCAGGCATGAACCACCATGCTCGGCCTTAATAAACTCTTAAAACTACCCAAATTATATGGTATTGAGGGCACTTAGAATGAAGAAGGGATAGGGACTGTATCTTTCTTTGACTTCTCAGGACCCACCCTCCTGCCCCAGGGCCCCGTTTGCCTTAGATGCGGGCACTTACTTAATGGCGTAGTTGCAGACCAGGTATGCTGCCCGATGCCAGGTGTTGCCCCAGACGCTGATGCTGCTACAGGTGTGGATGGCGCAGCCCAGCCGATTGGAGGATGCCCACACCATCTGATGAAGGACAGAGACAGTGGAGGCTGTGAGAAGGGCTCAGTGGGACCCAGGCTCCCTGGGGTTGTGCAGTTGCATTAGGTGAGGTCTTCCTGGGAGAGACAGTCTGCCTGTTCCAAGGTGTTGGGGGAGGAAACGGAGGCATTTATATTGTAACATAATGTTTCTCAATCTTTTTTTTTTTTTTTACTGCAACAGTAGGGAATAATTTGTATATTGTTACAGGTGTACAAATAGACACACATATACACACAATTTGAACAAGAATTTTATGAATCACTAGCCTTATCTTGTTATCATGTGTGATATGTTTTCCTTCATTTCATACTGCACTCAGTCAAGTGCAGCTGTGAGAAGGGAGTTGGATCCGTAACTGACTGTAAACAATCAATTGAGAGAAAGCACTACCTTCAGACTAGCCAATATATTTTCTTTTTTCTGACAGTCACTAATGCTTTTATTTATTTATTTATTTGGAGACAGTCTCGCGGTCACCTAGGCTGGAGTGCAGTGGTGATATCTTGGCTCACTGCAACCTCTGCCTCCCAGGTTCAAGTGATTCTCCTGCCTCAGCCTCCCGAGTAGCTGGGGCTACAGGCGTGCACCACCATGCCCAGCTAATTTTTTGTATTTTTGGTAGAGATGGGGTTTTGCCATGTTGTCCAGGCTGGTCTTGAACTCCTGACCTCAGGAGATCCACTCGCCTCAGCCTCCCAAAGTACTGGGGTTACAGGTGCGAGCCACTGTGCCCAGCCATCTAATGTTTTTAATAATTTGAAATAAAGTGTCTGGATTTCTTCTTTTTCTTTTCTTTTTTGGATTGTTTATCTTTTGTTTTAAGTTCAGGGGGACATGTTCAGTTTGTTACATAGGTAAGCTCTTGTCACGGGGGTTTGTAAAGATTGTTTCATCACCCAGGAGTTAGGCCTAGTACTCTTTAGTTATTTTTTCTGATGCTTTCTCTCCCCCTGCCCTGCACCCTCTGACAGGCCCCAGTGTGTGTTGTTCCCCCCTCCTATGTCCATGTGTTCTCATCATTTAGCTCCCACTTATAAATGAGAACATGTTGTATTTGGTTTTCTGTTCCTGCATTCGTTTGCTAAGGATAATGGCCTCCAGCTCCATCCATGTTCCTGCAAAAATACATGATTTTGTTCTTTTTTTTATTAGCCAACATATTTTCTTTCTTTCTCTTTCTTTTCTTTTCTTTTTTTTTTTTTTTTTGAGAAAGAATCTTGCTCTGTCGCCCAGGCTGAAGTGCAGTGGCTCACTGCAAACTCTGCCTCCTGGGTTCAAGTGACTCTCCTGCCTCAGCCTCCCGAGTAGCTGGGATTACAGGCGCCCACCGGCACACCTAGCTAATTTTTTGGATTTTTAGTAGAGATGGGGTTTCATCATGTTGGCCAGGCTGGTCTTGAACTCCTGACCTCAGGTGATCTGCCCACCTCGTCCTCCCAAAGTGCTACGATTACACGTGTCAGCCACCACACCCGGCCAGCCAATATATTTTCTATACTTTTCTATTCATTTCTTTTTTAAATTATTATTTTTAGAGAGGTGGGTCTCACTGTCACCCAGGCTGGATTGCAGTGGTAGGATCATAGCTCACTGCAATCTCAACCTCCTGGGTTCAAGTGATCCTCCTGTCTCAGCCTCCCAAGTAGTTTGGACTAAAGGTGTGCACCATCAAGCCTCACTATTTTTTTTTTTTTTTTTTTGAGACAGAGTCTCGCTCTGTTGGCCAGGCTGGAGTGCAGTAGTGCGATCTTGGCTCACTGCAACCTCTGCCTCCTCGGTTCAAGTGATTCTCCTGCCTCAGCCTCCCAAGTAGCTGAGATGACAGGCACATGCCACCATGTCTGGCTAATTGTTTGTATTTTCAGTAAAGATGGAGTTTCACTGTGTTAGCCAGGATGGTCTCAATCTCCTGACCTCGCGATCCACGCCCTTGGCCTCCTAAAGTGCTGGGATTACAGGCATGAGCCACGTCGCCTGGCCAAGGCTCACTATTTTTAAAAAGGTTTTTAGAAATGAGGTCTTGCTATGTTGCCTAGGCTGGTCTCAAACTCCTGCATTCAGGAAATCCTGCCATCTCAGCCTCTCAAGTTACTGGGATTACAAGCGCGAGCCACTGCACCCAGTCGTTTTCTTTCTTTATATATATATAACTATTTTGATTTTTGGGGGTGGGGATGGAGTTTCGCTTGAACCTAGGAGGTGGAGGTTGCAGTGAGCCGAGATCTCACCACTACACTCCAGCCTCAGCAACAGAGTGAGACTCTGTCTCAAAAAACAAACAAACAAAAAACAAAAACAAAAACGATTCACCTCAGTTCAGTGTGCACACAACTTTCCAGGAATATGCTTCTTTGGTGAAAAGAAGCTCATAAAGGTCTTTGTTTGCATTCTCATATCTGCTCCATACATTCCTTTTCTTCTAAGGCGGCAGGATGTGTTATCCCAGGGTCCCCAGCCCTGACGGGAGTACCTGGGTATAGTGGGAGCAGGTGGGGCCGTCGCAGTGCCAGGGGCAGCGTGGGTTACAGTCCCTCGGGGCGGGAAACAAGTAATGCCGCTTCTCCGCAGACCAGGACTTCATGAGATCCACCACGGACCGGTACCTGGGGAGGCGGGGGACATGGAAGAAGCTGGGTGAGAGGATGGAAAAGTGGCTCGGCCGCCAACTTGCTGGTGACCTTGCGTGAGTCACTTTGCTTCCTTTCCTTCATCTCAGTTTCCTATCTGGGAGCAGGAGGGTGGTGGCCCCTGCCTCACAGGCATGTTCTGAACGCTTGTGAAGTGCCTCCCTGTACCTAGCACATGGTAAGTCCTCAACAAAGCATACGTGTTACTGTCATACAGAGGGCCAGGCAGGAGGTGCATCTCAGATGGGGGAGCTTGCATTTTAGGGAAGGAAGGGCTCCTTGGACCATCTCCTAGGCCTCCAAGATGTGAGGAGAAGGCAGATACTGGTGTGACACCCTAAGATACCCTTTGCAGTCTGAAAAGCCATCTGGGGAGACCTGAGGGCTTTTTCTCTTTTTTTTGAGACGGAGTCTTGCTCTGTTGCCCAGGCTGGAGTGCAGTGCTGTGATCTCAGCTCACTACAACCTCTGCCTTCTGGGTTCAAGCAATTCTTGTGCCTCAGCCTCCCAAGTAGCGGGGACTGCAGGTGTGCACCACCACGCCTGGCTAATTCTTATATTTTTAGTACGGACGGGGTTTCACCATGTTGGCCAGGCTGTTCTCGAACTCCTGACCACAGGTGATCCGCTCGCCTCGGCCTCCCAAAGTGCTGGGGTTACAGGCACGAGCCACTGCCCCCGGCCTTTGAGGGCTTTTTCTATCACACATATTTGACAGAGGCACAAATACATAAAAATATACATAAATGACTAGTGAGGGAGAAAATCTGGAAGAATGCACATCCGTAATTTACGACAGCACAGCTTCGTCTCTAACACTGCTTTCTTTCTCTCTGTGAGCCTCTCAAATGATGGCCATGGGTAGGGGTGGAGTCTGGCAGGAAGAGTTCACTGGCAGGGGAGAGGGGAAGTGAAATGGAGGCATCACCCGACATCTGCTCTGTAGGGCTCTGAGTGACCATTCACGGCTCTCAGATGCTGGTGCTGGTCGTGACCAGTCAAGGACATGAAAAAACGCAGAGCCTTGAATTTCCACTGAGCTCACTTGAAAAGACTGGTCTTAATTCTTTCCCACTCTCCCCGGGGTGATGGCAGAATGGCGAAGATGGGAAGGTCGTTGTTTTTCTAACATCCTTATTTGGCAAAATAAAAATCTGACAATCTTGTAGCAGTTTCACAGATGTCTTTTTGCAATTGTATAGGCCTGTGAAATCCGCAAGTCTGGAAAGAACTGAGCTAGGCTAACACCTTTGTTTTAGAAACAGGGACACCAAGGTTTAGAAGTTTAGAAAGTAGAAATAACTTCCCAAGGCCACCCAGGTCAGAAGATCCCCAGATTCCGACTCGGGAGTCAGAATGGCGGTGAGAAAGTCAGGCCAGAAGGGTGGGTTTGCCATTCTCAGACTTACCTTTATTTTATTTTATCCCCTTATTTTTATTTTACTTTATTGATTTATTATTATTTTTGAGACACAGTCTCACTCTGTCACTCAGGCTAGAGTGCAGTGGCGCAATCTCAGCTCACTGCAACCTGTACCTCCTGGGTTCAAGTGATTCTCCTGCCTCAGCCTCCCAAGTAGCTGGGATTACAGGCATGCGCCACCATGCTGGGCTAATTTTTGCATTTTTAGTGGAGGCAGGGTTTCACCATGCTGGCCAGACTGGTCTTGAACTACTGGCCTGAAGTGATCTGCCCACCTCAGTCTCCCAAAGTGCTGGGATTAGAGGTGTGAGCCACTGTGCCCGGCCCCCTTATCCTATTTTCTGAGTCTTCCAATCCCTCCTCACTTTCCATGACGATCTGTGCACTTGTTTGTTCTCAAAACAAGACTTGCCTCAATTCAATGTATACACAATTTTGATAGGGTTTTGCCTGCCCCTCCTAACTAGAATGCAGGCTCCCTGCAGGTGGAGAGCTTGTCTGCCTTGCTCGCCACTGTATCCCAGTGTCAAGTGCAGCACCTGGTACAGAGTAAGTGTTCAATGAGTGTTTGTTGAATGACTGAGTGAAGGAAGGGCAGAGGGTCACTCACTGGCCAGAATGGATGGAGAGGTTCTGGCCCACGTATCTCATCAGCTGTGAAGGCCCATGTGCCCAGATGCACTGGGTGGCCCAGGCCTCGGCAGCCCTGGCCAGCCGCTTGTCCCAGACCTGGGGAAAGAAAGGCAATGAAATTCCCCAGGGGAATAGCCACCATCATCACAACCGTGTCCAGAGATGCACATTTACCTGGTGCCAGTTCTCCCCCATCTCCCTGGAACCCTGCAACAAACCACCGTGACAAAGTAGAAGACTGAGGCTCAGCTCGCTGATGACTTGAAGGGCAACCATGAGTCTATACCAGAGCTGGGGTCCGCACCCAGATCTCTCGACTCGGAGCTTGGGCTCTGCTCTGAGCAGGGTCGAGGGTGTTCATACAGGAGTTCTCAGCAGTCCCTGGAACTGACTGAACCCAGAAGGATGAGAAAAGAACTAATTCTTAAATCGTATTTACAGTATTTTCTTTTTCTTTCTTTCTTTTTTTCTTTTCTTTTCTTTTTCGAGACAGGATCTCACTCTGTCACCCACGCTGGAGTGCACTGGCGCCATCTCAGCTCACTGCAACCTTTGCCTTCTGGTTCGAGCCATCTTCCCATCTCAGCCTCCTGAGTAGCTGGGACTGCAGGCGTGTGCCACCACACCTGGCTAATTTTTGTAGACACAGGGTTTTGCCATGTTGCCTAGGCTGGTCTCCAACTCCTGGCCTCAAACAATTCACCTGCCTCAGCCTCCCAAAGTGCTGGGATTACAGGGCACTTCGGGAGGCTGAAGCAGGTGGATCACACCCGGCCTTGCAGTATCTTCTAAATGTGTTTATTTTAACATTAAAAATGTTTAATTCAAAGGCTTTTTTAAATTGTGAAAATATGCATAATTTTAATATGTAAGATATTCATCTGGGCATGATGGCTCACGCCTGTAATCTCAGCACTTTTGGGAGGCTGAGGCAGGCAGATCACTTGAGGTCAGGAGTTTGAGACCATCCTGGCCAACATGGAGAAACCCCCTCTCTACTAAAAATACAAAAATTAGGCCAGGCATGGTGGCTCACACCTGTAATCCCAGCACTTTGGGAGGCCGAGGTGGGCGGATCACCTGAGGTCAGGTGTTCGAGACCAGCCTGGCCAACATAGTGAAACCCTGTCTCTACTAAAAATATAAAAATTAGCCGGGTGTGGTGGTGGGCACCTATAATCCCAGCTACTTAGGAGGCTGAGGCAGGAGAATCGCTTGAACCTGGGAGACGGAGGTTGCAGTGAGCCGAAACCGTACCATTGTACGGCAGCCTGGGCAACAAGAGTGAAACTTTGTCTTAAAAAAAAAAAAAAAAACATTAGTCAGGCATGGTGGTGTGTGCCAGTGGTCCCAGCTAGTTGGGAAGCTGAGGCACAAGAATTGCTGGAACCCAGGAGGCAGAGGTTGCAGCCAGCTGAGATCATGCCACTGCGCTCCAGCTTGGGCAACAGCGAGATTCTGTGTCAACAACAACAACAAAAATAGATATCCAAGGAGGAACAGTAGAAAGTCTCATCTCTCTCCTATACTTGTCCCCCAACCCCACCACCCTGCATGCCATCCCAAGAGGCAGTCACCACTGCTTCTTGTGTCCTCTGTATACGGGTATATATTCTGTACCTGTACAAGCAGCTCTCTATATATAGATACACACACACACACACATACACATATGCAAATGGCAGCATTCTATTCTGCACCTTGCTCTTTTGTCTTAGGGATTATTCCCCATCAGTACATGGTGAATGCCCTCCTCATCCTCCTTAACAGTTTTATAACCTTCCAATGTATGAATTCCCCAAGTTTTATAACCGGAAAATATGTCAATAAAATACAAGTTCCCTTCCAGCTCTGACTTTCTGGGATTCTCTGAGATAGGATTTGTTCATTCATCAAATATCAAACAACATTTCTAGGCACTGAGGACTCAGGGTAGCAAGGCAACAAGGCCTTCAACGAGTCGCTGATCATTATAGTCCCGGTTGGTGTGAGAATGAGAAATGGGAGCCAAACTTTCTTGGGGCAGTGAGAGAAGGGCTGCTGGGACAAAGGCTGTTGAGATGGACAGCCTATTCTGTGAGTAGAAGTCAGCTAGGGAGGGAGAAATGGGGCATCCAAAGAGGGGTCCAGGTACCTTCCCAGGGTTGTCTGGCCCAATCTTTTTTTTTTTTTTTTTAGATAGAGTTTCACCCAGGCTGGCAGGATCTAGGCTTACTGCAACCTCCGCCTCCCAGGTTCAAGCGATTCTCCTGCCTCCACCTCTCAAGTAGCTTGGGATTACAGGGGCCCATCACCACACCCAGCTAATTTTTGTATTTTTAGTAGAGATTGGGTTTCACCATGTTGGCCAGGCTGGTCTGGAATTCGTGACCTCAGGTGATCCACCCGCCTCGGCCTCCCAAAGTGCTGGGATTGCTGGCGTGAGCCACCGCACCCAGCTCTCTGGCCCAGTCTTTTAGGGAGAGCAGAGGAATGCTTCCCTCATGCTACAATGGGGTAAACTGAGGGGAGGAGCAGGCTAAACATGAAACCTACATGTTCATGCCCTCCCTGGAGTCCCTGGTGAAACATCGAACCCTTTCTGCCCCATGACGCCTGTAGTCATTAAACAGCTGTTAGGGCAGGTGCCACACACGCACAACAGGTGCTCAGTAAATGTGCCATTTGTTTGAAAAATGGAGGGCGTTCTAGGTGCTAACGAATGAACAAGTCAATGACTCCCCTGTGCTCTAGCTGCCTGCCATCCCAGCTCCTATTCCCACCCCTCCCAAAACCGTATTGCCGCCTCACGTTATCTTATATATATTAATATCTTGTTGTTGATGCTTGTTTTCTTATTCCCACTAAAATGTCAGCTCCATGAAAGAAGGAGCCTTGCCCATTCTGTTCCCAGCAGTGTCCATGAGGCTTAGCATGGTGCCTGGTTCCAAGTGTACTCCAAGTATAAGTCAATGGATACGATGAAAAAGTTTTCAAGCTATCGAGTGGCATGTGTTGGTCTTTCAGGGGGCAGACTGGCAAACTCCCTAAAGACATCTCTGGGTGGGCTGGAAACCCATCTAGGCTGGTTTTGGACAATGGCCCTGGGGGAGGAGCTGTAAGAAAGAGGTTGGTGCCCTCCTCTGACTTCTTGGGGGCTGGAGTGAGAGCCACCAGCCCTGCCTCTTTGAGGGGAGACATCCCAGCTTCCTCTACTGGTCAGCTGCTGGTTTTCCTTAGCCTGAGATTCCCCAGCACCTGTCCCCACTGCTCCAAGCCTGCCTCCAGGGGCTTGTGGAGGATGGTGTGGGTGTGTCAGTCAAACCCTTAGGGCAAAGAGACAAGAGCATGGAAAGCACCAGCCACACACCCCCTGCGGGTCCCCAGTGTGGGGAGCCGAAATTCTTGGGTAGGGGATTGCGATGGTTAACAGTTGTGGTGATGCCAGGTGGCAGCAGGCAGGCCTGGATTGAAATCCTGGCTGGGTGACCTTGGGCAAATCAATTCTCTGAGTCTCAGTTTCTTCCTCGGGAAAATGGAGATGATACTAACGTATAGTGCCTGGCGCACAAAGGCATCCCTTACATAGTAGTCCCGTGCCCCTGACTCACTGGAAGAGCTGTGTAACTTCCTTAGTTTCCTCATCTGTAAAATGGGCAGATTAACTCCTGCCCTTTCCACAGGTTGACACCCAGATACCGGCTAGGGGGGCCAGGCAGGCAAATGGTCCAGCTCTTAAAAGCCAGTCATTCTAGGCCAAGATGAGTTGGCTGCATTCGCCAGAAGGGGCACTGCAGGGGGTGGGGGGCAGGCATGGGGACTCACCATGTATTCCATGTTGGCAGCAGGTGGGTACACGCTGGCCCGGATGTGGTTGTGATAATCCAGTAAGGCATTCATGTCTCTCACAGAGATGTGGCGCCTCTGGCGGTACCTGGGCACCCCCAGGCCACTCGGGAGCCGCACAGCTGTGCTCTCGGGCCGGGCTGGGGCCGGGGTAGCATTAGGCATCATCAAGGCGTTCACTGCCTGGCCAGCCCAGAAGAGCAGGCCTGCCAGGCCCACGGTGCTAGGCAGCAGGGGCATAGCTGGATGGAGGGGTCACAGGTCTGCCTCGTGCAATCAGAGCCGGCTGCCTGGAAGGGGTAGGCACGAAGCAGGGTAGGTTTGTCTCCGCTTTGCTGCAATTTAGGAATTGAGAATGAGACACAGAGAAAACCCAATGGCAGAGAATGAAAGAGATGGAGAAAAAAGACCAAAAAGGGGACAGAAAAAAAGAGTTATAGAGAAAAAGAATGAGAAATAGAAAGGTAAAGAGATAAGGGAGCACCAGACCCTGAGCGTTCTCCAGCAGTGCTAACCCAGAGGATGCTGCCTCCTGGGAACCTGGCAAAGACCTCTGGATGCAGCTCTGGTCCAGATGCCCAGCACCCCTTCCTTTCCACCCCAGGGGACTGAGTGGGTTGGGCAAGGGGAAAAAATGCCCAGACAGTGGCTAATCCAGACATGGCCCTGGAGTGAGATGGTGCCACCACTTCAAAGCCAGGGCTCTGTCCCTCCAGCCGAAGAGACAGACAGCAGCCCTCTCCAGCCTAGACATCGTCTTCACCAATCCTGCTTGAGTGAGCTCAGTCAGTGCCCTCAGAGGGCAGGGCCCACCTTACCCCAAGGCGTATTGCAGGGTCCTTTTGTCCCTTGTTTGCTGCAATTTAGGAATTGAGAATGAGACACAGAGAAAACCCAATGGCAGGGAATGAAAGAGACAGAGAAAAAAGAGAGACCAAAAAGGGGACAGAAAAAAAGAGTTACAGAGAAAAAAGAATGAGAAATAGAAAGGTAAAGAGATAAGACGGAATGAGAGAGAGGCAATGATGTGGCGGGGGGAGGACAGAAATAGATAGAGAGGCAGAAACAGAAGAAGGAGCGAGAAATCAACTTAGAGAAGAGATAATGAAGCATGAGAAACCAGACAGGAGGCTCCAACAGTGTGTACCCAGGACGGGCAGCCCGGGCGGCTTCAGGAGGCAGCTGAGAAGGCAGAGGACCTCTGCAGACACCCTCGCCCACCTGGCAGCGCAGCGACTTTAAGGGTCCCCTGGGTGCTGTTGGTATCTGACGTCCCTGGCCCCACAGCCCCTTCCCCTTCCAGCCAGGCCAGACTCCTGCAGGGAGGCTCCGCCTGCTGGTTGATGGGCTTTTCTCTCCCGCCCCCTCTCTCTCTCTGCTTTCACCTGAAGCGTGTAGGGCTGGGCTGGGCAAATGGTCAGGGTAGTGATGTGGCAACAGCGCAGGGATTCCAGGAAAAAATACTCATCCCCTACGGAAGATCCCAGACCCCGAGGCTTCTCTCTGCCTTCCACATCCTGACATATTAAAGCCACCTTGCATCTGGAGAGTATTTTCTGACTATTTTCCCTACAACACCCTCCAGCCTTGGAGTAGGCAGTTAATATGGCCCATCTAGTGAGCCCCTGCTATGTGCTAGGCCCAGGGTTGAGTGCTTTACACACAAGCTCAACCAACCCTCAGAAGCAGGCACTATAGTTCCTCATTTCACAGATGAGGAAACTGAGCCCCAGAGAGGAGAAAGAACAAGCCCAAAGTCAAGCCAGCCAGTCTGCAATCACGCCAGGATTTAAATCCAGATCTGACCCCAGGCCCGGTTAGTATCTAAAAAGGATGCCCTTCCCTTCCCTTTCCCCTCCCTTCCCCTCCCCTCTACTCCCCTCCCCTCCCCTCTACTCCCCTCCCCTCCCCTCCCCTTCCTTTGTTTTTTGTCTCACTTTGTCGCCCAGGCTGGAGCACAGTGGCGCAATCTCAGCTCACTGCAACCTCGATTCTCCTACCTCAGCCTCCCAAGTAGCTGGGACTACAGGTGCACACCAACAAACCTGGCTAATTTTTGTATATTTTAGTAGGGATGGGGTTTCACCATATTGGACAGGCTGTCTTTCTTTTTTTTTCTTTTGAGACAGAGTCTCGCTCTGTTGTCCAGGCTGGAGTGCAGTGGCACAATCTCAGCTCACTGCAACCTCCACCTCCTAGGCTCAGGTGATCCTTCCACCTCAGCCTCCTGAATAGCTGGGACCACGGGCATGCACCACCACACTTGGCTAATTTTTTTGTATTAGCCAAAGATGCTATTTTCTAACCAAACCAAATATAGATGCATAAGGAAAAAAGCCTAGGGGAATGTTCGTCATGATGCCACTCAAACACAGCCTATTCATTAGCAAATGAATTAAGCCCACAAATCTGGGTTCAAATCTCCATTATCCCACCCCCTCACTAACTAAGTGTTGGGAAAGTTACTCAACCTTTGTGTGCCTCATCTGTAAAATGGGAGAAATAATGGTGCCTACATTGTAGCATTGCTGCGAGGATGAAATGAGTGAGCATTTGTGGAGCCTTAGTACAGTGGCTGGCACACAGTATGCAGTCTAGGAATGTGTGTGTGAATGTGTTTGTGTGTACATGTGTGTACTTGTGAGAGTATGCACTTGTGTGAGTGTGCAAGCATACTTACATGCGTGTGCATTTGAGTGTTCTTGGATCACATGTGTCCCCAGGTGAATGTATGAGTATGTAGATAATGGATGTGTGTGTGTGTGTGTGTGTGTGGGTGTGGGTGTGTTTAAAGTCTCGTTGGTCTCTGAGTTGCTGAAGTCCTAGGTTAAGAAATAGTTCAATTTTCTCCTCTTCCATTACTTGTATTCCCCCAAAATAACAAGCATTACTTTTGTAATAGAAGGGGATAGACTTACAACAGAAAGGTGTTATATAAAAAACACAGATGAAGAATTTGCAATCCTCAGACTACTCTTCTAGCAACCTGTGAGGATTCCCAGGCTGAATCTAGTCTCGGGGAAGCAGGCCAAACCCTGGACCAGTCGGCGAAGCAGGGCTGGGGGCTGGGACTGGTGTACTGCAGACGGGTCCTCCCCAGACATGTGGAATTCCCACCACAGGCAGCCCAGACAGTGCGGCTGCCAAAACACACACCTTCCTGCTGGAGCAGTGACGGCTGGATGCTGGGTAAGGCAGGGAGGGCAGAGCAGTGAGGGGTGAGGGCTGCAACCCCTGGCCCCTATGGGGGTTCTCCCACTATGCCAGAAGGACAAGAGGGACTGGTTCGATCTAACCCCATCTCTGCCTCCAGTGTGCTGGGTGTCTTGAGGCAAGTTCTTATTCTTCTTTGGGCCTTGGATGCCCCACTGAAGAAATTGAACTGAAACTGTTCCTCCTAGTGAAGAAGGCTGTTCCCAGTTTCGCTTTGGTAGGTTTCCAATTCTGGCTCTTCTGACTACAACAGGCTGGGATCTTCGGGACACCAGGGCAAACTCTGCAGCCCACACAAACAGCCTTGGCACTTAGGGACCCAGGAATGTCAACAAGTAAGCCCGGCTCTCTCAGAACACATAGCACAGGCCACTACTATGTAACTGGCACTTTGCAATGGCTCAGAACTTCACATCCTCAATTCACTTAGGCCTCACGGCTCCCTTTGGGGTAGTGACTCCACCCATTGTACAGATGAAGGTACTGAGGCACATGTGAGCCTCAGTGACTTGTCCTAGGGATGGAGACTGTTTGTGTGGTAACCTGGGTCCTGGCGGTGAATGTCCTCACACATGTGCAGAAGGTGCATGCATCTGCTGTACACACAACACACATGCATGTGTACACAAGCACACACACATTTGTGCATATACTCATATAAGCGCATCTCCTCCACAAATCACAGAGAGCTCGTCCCCGCCAGGCCCTCATATCCTCTCCATTGTACACCACAGGTCTCCTGTGTAAATATACAGAAACCCACAGGTTATACACTTAAGCATGTCTACTACATATAAGCTGATGGTATTAGCTACTTTCTCATAAGTGGCCAGCAGTGTTTTAAGCACATAACATGGGCAATCTCATTTAATCTTCAGAATAACCCTATTATTATCATCATCCAATTTTTATATACATGAAGAAACTAAGGCACAAAGAGGTGAGTCATTTGCCCCAGGTCACACATCCTGTGGGTGGGAGAAGTGGGACAGGCACCCTCACACTGCCTCTCTACAGTGTTGAGCAACAGACATCGAGGAAGACCTCGCAGTCCAGCCATGCAGACGAGACCACCATCTCCTACTCCACACATTCATGCATCCACAGAAACACAGAAACTTACACTGGTAGCAAACACACAGCAACATTCCAGTCAGACCCTCTCTGCTGCCCCCGTTGAAGAAAGCTGGTCCCAGTTGCACTTTGGCAGGTTTTCAATGGATAAAATATTAGGCGTGGGGCCAGGAAATAATCGGGGTGGCCCGACTTATTTTTATTTATTTTATTTTGAGATAGAGTTTCACTCTTGTTGCCTAGGCTGGAGTGCAGTGGCACAATCTCGGCTCACTGAAACCTCTGCCTCCCAGGTTCAAGCAATTCTCCTGCTTCAGCTTCCCAAGTAGCTGGGATTACAGGCACCCACCACCACCGCTGGCTAATTTTTGTATTTTTAGTAGAGATGGGGTTTCACCTTGTTGGCCAGGCCGATTTCAAACTCCCTCCCAAGGCGTTGGGATTACAGGTGTGAGCCACTGTGCCTGGCCTATTTTTATTTTTATTTTAGTTTTGAGACAGGGTCTTGCTCTGTCGGCCAGGCTGGGGTGCAGTGGCGCAATTATGACTCAACGCAGTCTCGATATCCTGGGTTCAAATGATCCTTTCATCTCAGCTTCCCCGAGCAGCTGGGACTATAGGCACATGCTACCACGTGGGTGATTTGTAAAATGTTTAGTGGAGACAAGGTCTCGCTATGTTGACTAGGCTGGTCTGGAACTCCTAAGCTCAAGCAATCCTCTCACCTTGGCCTCCCAAAGTGCTGCAATTACCTGTGTGGGCCACTGCACTTGGCCAGCCCAAGTTAATGCCCTAGACATTCATCTCGCATTAGGGTAAGAACATCTTTCTCATCCCTGGATTTGAGCAACTGGATTCAGCTACTGCTCCATCCTCACCTCTACTGGAATCCTCTCTGGGCTTGGACAAGCAAGAGAACATTCTTCCAGAAAGTAGTAGTATTTGAGACCGTGCAGCTTGGTGGGTAATAGGGCAGGCTTTGCATCCAGACAGCCTGGGCTCAATTCCATGGCTTTTTAGCTGTGTGACCATCAGCAATTTACTTAACCCTTCTGTGCCTCAGTTTCCTCATCTATAAGATGGGGCTATCTCATAGCATGGCTGTGAGGATTAAATGAGTTAGTACATCTTAAAACACTTGACACAATGCCTGGCACAGAGCAAGCAGTCAGTAAATTATAAATAATAATAGCTAATAACAATAACAGTCAACAATTCTGTAGCACACACCAGATGCCTGACACTAAATGTCTTAGGAACACGACTTTAGGTAAGCCTCATTCCAGTTTCATGGGTTGGGTGTCAGGATCCCCATTCTATAGACGAGGAAGTGGAAACTCAGAGAGGTTAAGTAACTTGCTCAAGTTCACACAGCTAGTTCCAGTAGAAACTAGATTCCAAGGCCAGGTCTCTCTGACTCTTACCCAGTGTTCTTTTCACCCAGTAAAGTTGTTTTTGGCTGGGTGTGGCAGCTCACGCCTATAATCCCAGCATTTTGGGAGGCTGAGGCGGGTGGATCACTTGGGGCCAGGAGTTCGAGACCAGCCTGACCAACATGGCGAAACCCAATCTCTACCAAAAAATACAAGAAATTTGCTGGGCATGGTGGTGCACGTCTGTAGTCCCAGCTACTTGGGAGGCTGAGGCACGAGAATTGCTTGAACCCAGGAGGTGGAGATTGCAGTGAGCCGAGATTGTGCCACTGCACACCAGCCTGGGTGACAGAGCAAGACGCTGTCTCAAAACAAAAAAAAAATTGTTTTTGAGAAAAGACTGTGGGGCAAGATCCTGGTGCTTGAGAAAGGAGACTGAGAAAGCGGGAAGGCCCTTAGAGATGACCTAGGTCATCTCCCCATTCGTCAGTTGAGGAAAGAGGTTCAGAGAGGTTAAGTGATTTGTCCAAAGTCACACAGGAATGAGTAGACTCAGGACTGCAACCCAGATCTATGTTACTCCAAATCCAAACAGGAGGAGGGAGGAAGCCGGAGAGAAGGGTGTGTGAGTGAAAAGAGCAGCGAGGATCCAGGCTCTGAGGAAACTCTTCTTTTTTTTTTTTTAAGACGGAGTTTCGCTCTTGCTGCCCAGGCTGGAGTGCAATGGTGCGATCTCTGCTCACCACAGCCTCCGCCTCCTGGGTTCAAGCGATTCTCCTGCCTCGGTCTCCCGAGTACTGAGATTACAGGCATGTGCCACCACGCCCGGCTAATTTTTTTTATTTTTTATTTTTATTTTTTATTTTTTTATTTTTGAGACGGAGTCTCGCTCTGTCGCCCAGGCTGGAGTGCAGTGGCCGGATCTCAGCTCACTGCAAGCTCCGCCTCCGGGGTTTACGCCATTCTCCTGCCTCAGCCTCCCGAGTAGCTGGGACTACAGGCGCCTGCCACCTCGCCTGGCTAGTTTTTTGTATTTTTTAGTAGAGACGGGGTTTCACCGTGTTAGCCAGGATGGTCTCGATCTCCTGACCTCGTGATCCGCCCGTCTCGGCCTCCCAAAGTGCTGGGATTACAGGCTTGAGCCACCGCGCCCGGCCTTGTATTTTTTAGTAGAGATGGGGTTTCTCCATGTTGGTCAGCTTGGTCTCCAACTCCCGACCTCAGGAGATCCACCTGCCTCGGGCTCCCAAAGTGCTGGGATTACAGGCATGAGCCACAGCGCCCCGCCCTGCAGAAACTCTTAAAATCCAATGCCCCAGGTTATTCAAAAGACAAACTGTAAGGAAACAAAGGGGATGGGAGGTGAATTACTATAGACTTAAAGGCTACACATTTGGGTGTAAAACTGTAAAGAAACAAAGAAATACTATAAAGGCAGGCTAGGGTGGGGCATTTGAGGGGCTTTTATAAATATATATATATATATATATATATATATATATATATAT
>NC_045453.1:17119168-17152261 GCF_002776525.5 Piliocolobus tephrosceles | reverse complement strand
TGCCCAGGCTGGAGTGCAATGGCACTATCTCGGCTCACTGCAACCTCCTCTTCCCAGTTTCAAGCGATTCTCCTGCCTCAGCCTCCCGAGTAGCTGGGATTACAGGTGCCCGCCACCATGCTCAGCTAATTCTTTTGTATTTTTAGTAAAGACAGGGTTTCACCATGTTGGCCAGGCTGGTCTCAAACTCCTGACCTCATGTGATCCACCTGCCTCGGCCTCCATCCCAGCACCCATCCTCCCAAAGTGCTGGGATTACAGGCATGAGCCACTGCGCCCGGAGGGGCCTCTATTTCTTGATCTGGCCTGTGGTTACAAGCTGTTTAACCTCATAATAACCTAGTAGGTTCCATGTTTGTTTTATGTGACTTTCAACATTTGTGTTTTATTTAAAAATAAAAAGGGTTTTATGCGTGTTTTTTTTCTTTTAAAGAAAATAACAGCAGTAGCAATTTACACAGTGACACCTTCCATCTGTTACCTCTTAACCAAGTAGGAGAAATTTAACGTCCTTTTAACAGTTGAGGACATTGAGGTTCAAAGACAGAAGCAACTCGCCCAAAGTTGTACAAGTAAGTCTGGGAGCCAGGACTTAACCCCCATAGCTTGATGAGTCTCCACAGCACAGCGGTGGTTGAGCTGCTGATCCCTGACCCAGCAAGGCGGGGTTGGAGAGGTCTCACAACAGATTCCAAGAAAGAGACTCGGGAAATAAATCACACACAGAAGCATCTCTGAGCTCCAGGCTCTGTCTTCTGCTCTCTGCACTCAGATAGCAGTGGCCCTCTTCTGCAGGTCACCCCAAGGGAGGCAGGACCATCTAATGAGCATGGACAAGAGCTGTGGATTCTGATAACTCTGAGTGACCTGGAACAAGTCATGGGCCTTCTTTAAGCATTTGCTAATCTGTAAAATGGGAACAATTAATAGGTGCTGGCCAGGCATGGTGGCTTATACCTGTAATCCCAGCACTTCGGGAGGCTGAGGTGAGAGGATCACTTGAGTCTAAGAGATAGGGAGCAGCCTGGGCAACATTGCGAGACTCCATCTTAAAAAAAAAAAAAAAAAAAGTACAAAAATTATCCAGGCCTCGTGGTATGCCCCTGTACTTCTAGCTACTCAGGAGACCGAAATGGGAGGATTGCTTGAGCCCAGGAGGTTGAGGGTACAGTGAGCTGTGATCATGCCACTGCACTCCAGCCTGGGCGACAGAGAGACAGCCTGTCTCTAATAAATAAATAAATAAATAAATAAATAAATAGGTGCTAGCTGATTTGGCTATTATGAGAAATTCAGTGAGATAGGGAAAGTTTTTAGCACACGAAGTAAAGTTAGTTCAATATCAGCTATTAACCTTCCCAAAGAGAAATGCTGTGTGATTCCACTGACAAGAACAGACAAACCTAACTTAGGGTAATGGAAGTCAGAACAGTGGCTGCTTTTGCAAGGGGTTGGGGGGTACTGGCTCAGAGGAGGCATGAGGGAGTTCCTACAGGGGTGTTTTACATGTTTTATATCTGTTTGTTTGTTTGTTTGTTTTTATTTTTATTTTTTGTAGAGACAGGATTTTGCCACATTGCCCAGGCTGGTATCTAACTCCTAGACTCAAGCAATCCTCCTACCTTAGCCTCCCAAAGTGCTAGGATTACAAGCATGAGCCCCTGCTCCTAGCCATTTGTTCAATTTAAAAGAGCACTTTGAACAGGTATAAAAGTAAAATCTTGTATAAGAAAAAACACACACACCAACAGAAATATCCTGTTATTGTCCCTCCAACACACACTTCCTACCCAATACACATAAATACCTTTCCCAATATAACCACTAGCCCCCCAACACTACACACATTGCCAATGACCCTGACACCAACCCAAATAGAAGCTACCTTCCAATAAAGCAGACACGCCTACACTCCCTCTCAACCCCATCTACCAAACCCAAGGACAGAATTGACTGAATGGGCAGATTCTTGAGCCAAACAGACAAAGGCGGGGTCTTGGCCCCACCTCTTCCTCACCATAGGACCCAGAGCCAGTCATATCAACTCACGAGCCTCAGTTTCTTCATCTGTAAAATGGACCCAATAAGATCTTCTCTCACAAAATAAAATAAAGTAAAATAAAATAGGAAGAGCATAAATAAGCTTTCTGAAGGAAGGAGCTGTGTCTAATTTGTATCATCACTGACTCATGTCAGCATTATTGGTAAAGCTGTGTTGTCAGTTCACTCCTGATTACAGATTCAATACAATCCCAATCAAAATTCCAACAAGGTTTCTAGAGGAAGCTGGAGGGTTGATTCTAACCTTCCCGTAGAAGAGCTATGGTTCAAGGATTTTCAAAACACTTCATTCATCACAATGTTAGTAACAGGCGACAACTAAGCAGAAAACAGAAAAATAAGTGGAGGTGAGATGAGGAAAACCAGAAGCTGGAATGTGGAGGAGGAGGGAAGATGGCAGAGCAAGGAGAGGGAACTGCTTGGGCCCACACTCTGAGGCTAGAAGGAATCAGGTTCATTTTAACAACTGAAGAAGGGCCTGGTGCAGTGGCTCACGCCTGTAATCCCAGC
This sequence comes from Piliocolobus tephrosceles, assembly GCF_002776525.5. Classification (NCBI taxonomy): domain Eukaryota; kingdom Metazoa; phylum Chordata; class Mammalia; order Primates; family Cercopithecidae; genus Piliocolobus; species Piliocolobus tephrosceles. The sequence continues at coordinate 17,149,690 of NC_045453.1, read as the reverse complement.
ACTTTAAGAGGCCGAGGCAGGTGGATCGCCTGGCAACCAGCCAGCCTGGGCAACATGGTGAAACCCTGTCTCTACTGAAAACACGAAAATTAAACAGGCGTGGTGGTACCTGCACCTGTAATCCCAGCTACCTGGGAGGCTGAGGCACGAGAAACGCTTGAATCCAGGAGGCAGAGGTTGCAGTGAGCTGAGATGGCACCACTGCATTCCAGCCTGGGTGGTAGAGTGAGACTCTGTGTCCAGAAAAAAAAAAAAAAAAAAAACTGAAGAAGGTCAGCATTTTGGGAGGTCAAGGTGTGCAGACTGCCTGAGCTCAGGAGTTTGAGACCAGCCTGGTCAACATGGGGAAACCCTGTCTCTACTAAAAATACAAAAAAAATTAGCCAGGAGTGGTGGCGCGCACCTGTGATCCCATCTACTCGGGAGTCTGAGGCACGAGTATGGCTTGAACCTGGGAGGCAGAGGTTGCAGTGAGCTGACATCGCCCCACTGCACTCCAGTCTGGGCGATAGGGCGAGACCCTGTCTCAAAACGAAAACAAAAACAAAGAAAACCCCTAAAACAAAAAAGCACTGAAGAAGGTCAGATTAGGGAGGACCTAGAGGGTCAAGAGTGTAAGAGGTGGATGAAGAGATGGGCTCAGAGGTAAACAGAGGCCAGTTTTTGCAGGGCTGGAGGCCTTGCCCTGTGCAGGGTCCTGGCGTCCTGTGGGGCATGGGGGATGGGGGTGGGAAGGAGGTAGCGATAGCTTAGCCCTTCGGGGAAGAGGGGCCCCTCATCCCAGTCCATCCTCATAGGACTGATTTCGCACGGACCCCCAGAACGCAGAACACAAGAGGGTCCCCTGAGCCACCCCTCCTCATCCTTCCCCTCCCATTAAGTAAGGGGTTATCAAGGGCTGAGTCAGGAAGCCCCTCACCCTCCCGGGTGCTGGAAAGGACTAGCGCCCTTTGAAAAGGTGGGGAAGGGGTTCCTGGAAGGTGGAGCTGGCGAGGCCACGCGGGCCGGGGCCATCTTCAGAGGCAGAGATGCCTCCACACCTGGTGCCAGGGGGGTGGGGTTGGCAGCGGGGAGGGCGAGGGCTGGCCTAGTGCGCTTAACCCCATGGAGCGCCTCCAGCTCCTGTGCCGCGAGGGGCCCGCAGCCCCGGGATCAAGGCCGTGCCCTGGGGGACTGGCGACCGGAGGACTGGGAAATCGTCGTTCCGGGACAGTTGCACAGCCAGGTGTGCCCTCGGAATTTGCTGTGTCGCCGGCCCGCGCAGCTGGAGCAGAATAGCTTCGGCGTCAGCGCCCCCCGCCTGCCCGCCTTGCCATCGGGCCGGCGGGCACCCCACATTCCTGAGCAGGCCGGGAGTTAGGACCCCGCGGCCATGTCCTGGCGCCAGACCCTAAGAATTCAACACGCCAGACCATAAGAGTTCAACAGGGCCAGGGCGGGAAGGGACTTGTGAGAGCCTCAGGGCCTCCTTGCTCTTCTGTGGCCTCAAAACTGAGTCAGCCTTCCCATTTGTTAAATGGGGATGGTGACACTGCCTGACCTCTCTCTTAAGCTACTAGGAGCAGCTAAAGATATCTTTTTTATTTTATTTTGTTTTATTTGTTTTGAGTCAGAGTCTCTCTCAACTCGTCACCCAGGCTGGAGTGCAGTGGCGCAACCCTGCTCACTGCAGCCTGGAACTCCTGGGCTCAAGCGATCCTCCCGACTCAGCCTCCTCAATATCTGGGACTACAACCACACCACCGCTTCAGGCTAATTTTTAAAAATTTACTTTTCCTTGAGACAGGGGTCTCACTTTGTTGCCCAGGCTGGTATGAACTCCTGACCTCAAGTCATCCTGCCTCAGCCTCTCAAAGTGTTGGGATTACAGGTGTGAGCCACCATGCCCAGCCTATTTTATTTTATTTAAAAAATTTTTATTTTTTGTAATTTTATTTTATTTTTTGTTTTTTTGAGACAGAGTCTTGCTCTGTTGCACAGGCTGGATTGCAGAGGTGCAATCTCAACTGACTTCAGCCTCTGCCACCCCCAGGTTCAAGTGATTCTCTTGCCTCAGCCTCCCAAGTAGCTGGGATTACAGGTACCGGCCACCATGTCCAGCTAATTTTTGTATTTTTAGTAGAGACAGGGTTTCACCATGTTGGCCAGGCTGGTCTCAAACTCCTGGCCTCAAGTGATTCACCCGCCTCGGCTTCCCAAAGTGCTGGGATTATAGGTGTGAACCACTGTGCCCAGGCAAAAATGTATTTATTTTTGAGACAGAGTCTTACTCTGTCACCCAGGCAGGAGTGCAGTGATTCCATCACGGCTCACTGCAGCCTGGAACCCCTGGCCTCAAGCCATCCTCCCACCTCAGTCTTCTGAGTAGCTGGGACTACAAGCACATGCCACCATGCCTGGCTAATTTTTGCATTTTTTGGTAGAGACGAGGTTTTGCATGTTGCCCAGGCTGGTCTCAACTCCTGGACTCAAGCAATCCACCCATCTCGGCCTCCCAAAGTGCTGAATTACAGGCCTGAGCCACCTCACTCTGTTGCCCAGGCTAGAGTGCAATGGCATGATAACAGCTCACTGCAGCCTCAAGCTCTGGGGCTCAAGAGATCCTCCTGCCTCAGATTCCCAAGTAGCTGGGATTACAAGAGTGCACCACCATGCCCAGCTTATTTTTTTATTTTATTTTATTTTATTTTTGAGACAGAGTCTCACTCTGTTGCCCAGGCTGGAGTGCAGTGGCATGATCTTGGCTCACTGCAACCTCCGCCTCCCAGGTTCAAGTGATTCTCATGCCTCAGCCTCCCGAGTAGCTGGGATTACAGGCACACACCACCACAGCTGGCTAATTTTTGTATTTTTAGTAGAGACTGGGTTTTGCCAAGTTGGCCAGGCTGGTCTCAGACTCCTGACTTGAAGACATCCGCGTGCCTCAGCTTCCCAAAGCGTTAAGATTACAGGCATGAACCACTGCACCCGGCTGAGCCCAGCTAATTAAAAAAAAATGTTTTTGTAGAGATGGGGTTTCTCTGTTGCCCAGGCTGGTCTGGAACTCCTGGGCTCAAGTGATCCTCCCACCTCAGCCTCCCCAAGTGCTGGGTTATAAGCATAAGTCACCTTGCCTGACCTACCATTGGTCTTTCAGGCAACAAAAACTTCCCTCTCCTCCCAGGCCATGACCTGCCTAAGATAGGAGGTACTGAATGGTATTGCCTAGGTTTTCTTCTAGGGTTTTTATGGTTTTAGGTCTAACATTTAAGTCTTTAATCCACCTTGAATTAATTTTTTGTATAAGGTGTAAGGAAGGGATCCAGTTTCAGCTTTCTACATATGGCTAGCGAGTTTTCCCAGCACCATACATTAAATAGGGAGTCCTTTCCCTATTTTTTGCTTTTGTGAAGTTTGTCAAAGATCAGATGGTTGTAGATGTGTGTTATTATTTCTGAGGGCTCTGTTCTGTTCCATTGGTCTATAAGTCTCTGTTTTGGTACTAGTACCATGCTGTTTGGTACCAGTACCATGCTGTTTTGGTTACTGTAGCCTTGTAGTATAGTTTGAAGTCAGGTAGTGTGATGCCTCCAGCTTTGTTCTTTTGGCTTAGGATTGTCTTGGCAATACAGGCTCTTTCTTGGTTCCAAATGAACTTTTTTGGTTCCATATGAACTCCTGGAGTCTGCAGGAGACAGTGACCAGAGGAGGAAGCTGGAGGGTCTTCAAGGCTGCCAGGATGTGTAGGGTCCCAGGAATCCCCCTGCCACTCAGCCTGCAGCTGAGTAAAGCCGCCAGCCCTACTGACCCTGTGCCCTAGATGGGGCCAGGTGATTGGTAGGCCTGGACTTGTGTGTGTTTCAGGGAACAGCCAGTGGAGACAAGCCCTTCCCAGTTGGGCAGTCAGGCAGCCTGGCCTCTGGCCGACACCAGCTTTGCTCAGCTGCCTCACCCCAGGGAGTGGCTAGTCTTCCCTTCCTGGTAGAAGGAGAGGTGGCTCGAGGTTAGTAAGGGGGGAGGCATTGCAGAGGAGAGCTCAGAAGGAAGGAGCTAGTGCTGGAGATGAATCCTCCTGCTCACTGGCCAGTAACTGTGGACAAAGAGGGCCTCCCACTGGGAGAATTACTGGGCTGCTGCCCCTGACTCCCAACCCAGAGTGAATTATTTCATGCACACCAGCCAACAAAAGGGCACCTGCTGGTTGCTTTTCCTGGAATGACTGCTTCCCACTGTTCCTCTGGCCAATCCTTCAGATCTCGACTTAGACAGAAATCATCCCTTCCAAGAACTCTTCCCTGATTCCAAGCACCCTCTACTTAAACTATTGTCGTTTTATCACAGCATCTTTCAGACTTGATAGACCAGAAAACCCCTTTCACAGAGATGTATAATCTTGGGAACTCCCTAAGATTAAAACAATGGGCCAGACGCAGTGGTTCAAGCCTGTAATCCCAGCACTTTGGGAGGCCGAGACGGGCGAATCACTAGGTCAGGAGATCGAGACCACCCTGGCTAACCCGGTGAAACCCCGTCTCTACTAAAAAATACAAAAAACTAGCCGGGCGAGGTGGCGGGCGCCTGTAGTCCCAGCTACTCGGGAGGCTGAGGCAGGAGAATGGCGTGAACCCGGGAGGCAGAGCTTGCAGTGAGCTGAGATCCGGCCACTGCACTCCAGCCTGGGCGACAGAGCGAGACTCCTTCTCAAAAAAAAAAAAAAAAAAAAAAAAAAAGATTAAAACAATGATAATGTCTTTTTTTCTTTTTGCGTCACTCTAAAATAATAATTTCATAATTTTTATTATTTTCCATTGTTTCTTTTCTGGTTGTAAAGAAGCAATTTAAATTTAAAAATGATTTCCTTTAGATCACTATGTTAATAATGATTGCTTAATTTATTCAACCACAAAATAGCATTGTTTTGAGTGCTTAGTGGTTGCCAGACATAGCTCTAGACACTTGGGATGCATCAATGAGCAAGCCAGATAAAATGCCCTACCCTCTGGAGCTGACATTCCAGGGGAGACAGAACAGAAACACACAAATAAGTAAATTACAAAGTATATTTTAAATGGAATCTTTGTTGGATACTCCTAACCCATAAAGACCTCCTACATTTTGCCGTTTAACCAAGTGACGCAGGCCTATTTATTTATTTGTTTATGTGTTTATTTATGTATTTTAGAGACAAGGTCTTGCCCTGTTGCCCAGGCAGGAGTGCAGTGGTGAAACCATAGCTCCCTGTAACCAATTTACTTGATTTTTTATTTTTGAGACAAGAGTCTCACTCTGTCACCCAGACTGGAGTACAGTGGTGCAATCTCAGCTCACTGCAACCTCTGCCTCCCAGGTTCAAGCGATTCTCATGCCTCAACCTCCCAAGTAGTTTTTACTTTACTTTTCCTTTTACTTTAATCTTTATATATATATACACACACACATACTAATTAATATATAATATATAAATATATTAATAATACATATTATATATATAAATGTCCAACCAGTGATAACCTCAGATGATTTTCATGTAACAATTCCACAAATTTAGTGATTTTATGTTTTTCAAAAACTCAAACTGCCATCAAAATAAAAAGACAAGTAAAGGTGATTTTTTAAAAACTCAAAAAGAATTTATTTGCCTAAGAGAGACTCAGAGTCTACTCTTGCCAAAATAGTGACATATATATGGAGTTTGAAGTTACAGTTGGCAATAAGAAAATGTTACTTTTTTGAGGCAGACGTATTTTTGGTTATAGTTTATTTCCACAGTAAACGTGAAGCTGTGTGCTTCTGCAAAATCCAACTCTAAGAAGCCTAAAATATAAAATTCTGAGCAAAGCTCAAAATTCTGATGATCTGAGTTTTAAAATTTAAAACTTATAAGGTGAATTTTTAGAGATTTAAAGTGCTGCTGATATTTATTTTATTACATTTTTCTCAGTCAGTTGCAGTGGCTTGTGCCTGTAATCCCAATATTTTGGGAGGCTGGGCAAGAGGATTGCTTGAGCCTAGGAGTTCCAGACCAGCCTGGACAACATAGTGAGACTCTACCAAAAAAAAAAAAAAAGAAAAAAAAAAGCTTTAAAAATTAGCCAAGCATGGTGGCACACGGTGGTGGGAGGATCATTTGAGCCCAGGAGGTGAGGGTTTCAGTAAGCCAAGATCTCGCCACTGCACTCCAGCCTGGGTGACAGAGCAAGACCCTGTCTCGAAACAAAAACAAAAACAAAAACAAAAAATCAAAAACAAATAAACAAAGACTTTTCTGTTTATGAATATCTGCAACTCACTCTTCTTTAATGAATGTGACTCACCACTATCGCAAACTTAAATTTTTACTTGCATGTTGCATATGGTAATATTCTAATTCTATCATTCCTTCTTCATTTATTGGAATATTTCTTTTCTTTTCTTTTTTTTTTTCTGATGGATATTTGCTGTGTCACCCACCCAGGCTGGAGTGCAGTGGCGCTATCTTGGCTTACTGCAACCTCCACCTCCTAGGTTCAAGCGATTCTCCTGCCTCAGCCTCCCAAGTAGCAGGGATTACAGGCACGCACCACCATGCCCAGTTAATTTTTGTTTTCTTAGTAGAGATGGGGTTTCACCATGTTGCCCAGAGGTTTCACCATGTTGGCCAGGGGTTTCACCATGTTGGCCAGGCTGATCTTGAACTCTTGACCTTGTGATCTGCCCACCTCGGCCTCCCAAAGTGCTGGGATTACAGGAGTGAGCCACCACACCCAGCCATTTATTGAGATATTTCTATAAAAAGAAACTCACCTACTGTTTGGCTGCTCAGTGGTTCAGTTCACATAGGAAAGACAGAAAAAAATTGCTTGATTCTTTACTTTTGTTTACTAGTTTTCAAAATAATGAGTTGGTTCCTCTGAAAGTTGGCATTAGTTTTTCAAGTACCATTACGAACCGATGGATTTAAACATATTTGTATGTTTCCATTCATTGCGGTTATTATTTATGCTCAAGTTGCCCATCTTTGGCCTGTGGGAGGGTTTTCTATTGATTCCTGTGTTCTCCTGACCTTAGCAGTCTTAGAGAGCTTATGGCAACTGTTAAAAGAAAAACTTCAGACAGAATAAATTTAACAGAGTTTCTTTGAGCAAAGAATGCTTCATGAAACGGGCAGCACTCAAAACTGGAAGAGGTTCAGAGAGCTTCACTCTACTAGCTGTGTGAGCAGCAAGCTTTTATAGGCTGACCACAGAAGCAAAGAACAGAAATCACCTAATTGGCTGCAACTAGGCTTTGTCTTACATGGGTATGGTGTAATGGGAAGACCCTAGTTACACAACCAATTGGCTGGTTGGCTGTGATCGACTGAGCCTGTTTTGTTTTATTTTGGTTTTGTCATTTACAAGAAATACCTCCTAGTTAAGTTTTGATTTGTTTACATAAGAGCTCTAGACACAGGAGACAATCTCAGCCTAATGATCTCCTTATTTGCTCTAACATTTCCTTGCTTTTGGTTGACAAGCTGATCCAGCCTCATCTTGAATATTCTGCCTCAAACCTGGGAAATTGTGTTCTTAAAGGGTGATGAATCTGCAGTTATTAAAGAAACTCACCTATCTAAGATATTAGAAGTACCAACGTCTAGCCCAATGCTTGGTGCAGAGTAAGTAGCTAATAAATGGTAGTTGACTGAATAATTTAATGATTATCACTTTCACTAGATTCTAAGTTCCCTGAGGTCAGAGAACATATACTTCTTTTTTTAAAAAAGTTTATTGTAAATGGACAAATTATAGTTGTATATATTTATGGGATACAAAGTGGTGTTATGATTTATGAATACGATGTAGAATAATTAAATCAAGCTAATTTACATATTCATTATTTCATATACTTATCATCTTTCATGGCGAGAACATTTGAAATTTACTTTTAATGATTTCAAAATGTACAGTACACTATTATGCACTATATTCACCATGCCATGCAATAGCCCTCAAAAAAAAAAAAAAAAAAAACCAACTTATTCCTTCTATCTAAGGCTTTGTACGCTTTTACCATCATCTCCCCATTCCCGTTTCACTCCCTAGCCTTTGGTAACCATCATTCTGTTCTTTGCTTCTATGTGTTCGATTGTTGTACTTTTTTTTTTTTTTTTTTGGAGGCAGAGTCTTGCTCTATCCCACAGGCTGGAGTGCAGTGGCGCAGTCTCAGCTCCCTGCAACTTCCACCTCCCAGGTTCAAGAGATTCTCCTGCCTTAGCCTCCTGAGTAGCTGGGATTACGGGCGCCTGCCACCACACCCAGCTCATTTTTGTATTTTTAGTAGAGACAGGGTTTTGCCATGTTGGTCAGGCTGGCCTCGAACTCCTGACCTTGAGTGATCCACCTGCCTCAGCCTCACAAAGTACTGGGATTACAGGTGTGAGCCACCATGCCTGGCCATGTTGGATTGTTTTAGATTCCACATATAAGTATTGTCTTTGTCCACATGGTATTTGTCTTTGGGTGCCTAGCTTATTTCAATATGTGTAACATTCTCCAATTCCACCCACATTGCCACAAATGACTGAATTTCTTTCCTTTTTTTTAAAGGCTGAATAGTATTTCGGTGAGTACATATACCACATTTTCTTTATCCATCCATCCACTCAGTGATGGACATTTAGGCTGATTCTATAACTTAACTGTTGTGAACAGTGCTACAATGTACTTGAGAGTGCAAACATCTCTTTGACTCACTGATTTCAGCTCTTGTGGGTGAATACCCAGAGTGGGATTGCTGGATCATACGGTAATCCTGTTTTTAGTTTTTGAGTAACCTCCATACAGTTTTTCATAACACAGGCACTAATTTATATTCCCACCAACAGTGTACAAGTGCTGTCTTTTCTTCACATCCTCACCAACACTTTTCTTTTGTCTTTTTTATAATAGCCTAATTGCCATTCTAACAGGTATAAGGTGATACTGCATTGTGGTTTTAATTTGCATTTTCCTAATGATTAGTTATGTTGATGAGCATTTTTTCATATATCTGTTGGCCATTTCTATGTTGTCTTGTTTTGAGCAATAGCTGTTCAGATCCTTTGCCTTTTCTTTCTGCTTTTTTTTTTTAGAGACAGGGTCTCACTCCATTGCCCAGGCTGGAGTGCAGTGGAGTGATCACAGCTCACTGCAGCCTCGAACTCCTTGGCTCAAGCCATCTCCCCACCTCAGCCTTCCAAGTAGCTGAGACTATAGTGGAAGCTACCCACACCCAGCCATTTACCCATTTTAGAATAAGATTATTTGTTTTCTTTCTGTAGAGTTTTTTAAGTTTTTTCTATATTTTGGACATTAATCCCTTATAAGACGTATGGTTTGCAAATATTTTCTCCCAATATGTACGTCGTCTGTTTACTCTGTTAATTATTTCCTTTGTTGTGCACAAGCTATTTATTTATTTATTTATACAGAGTTTCACTCTGTCACCCAGGTTGGAGTGCAGTGGCACAATCTCAGCTCACTGCAATCTCTACCTCCCAGGTTCAAGTGATTTTCCTGCCTAGGCCTCCTGAGTAACTGGGATTACAGGTGCCCGCCACCATGCCTAGCTAATTTTTGTATTTTTAGTAGAGACAGAGAGTTTCACCATGTTGGCCTGGCTGGTCTCAAACTCCTGACCTCAGGTGATCCACCTTCCTCGACCTCCCAAAGTGCTGGGATGACAGGCGTGAGCCACCGCACCCGATCTGCTTTTTATTTTTATGCAATCCCCTTTGTCTGTTTTTGCTTCTCTTGCCTGTACTTTCAGGGTCAAATTATCTTTGCCTAAACCAATGTTGTGTAGCTTTTCCTGTATGTTTTCTTCTAGTAGTTTTATAACTTCTTGTATTATATTAAGTCTCTATTCCATTTTCAGTTGATTTTTGTCCATAGTGTGAGATAAGGGTCTAGTTTCATTCTTCTGCATGTGGATATCTAGTTTTTCCCAACATCATTTATTGAAGAGACTGTCCTTTTCCTGTTGTATATCCGTGGCATCTTTGTCAAAAGTCAATTGACCATATATGCATGGGTTCATTTCTGGGCTCTCTACTCTGTTCCACTGGTTGATATGTCTATTTTTATGACATTACTATGCTGTTTTAATTACTGTTGCTTTGTGGTATAGTTTTAAATCAAGTAGTAAGATGTCTCCAGCTTTGTTTTTTCACTCATGATTGCCTTGGCTATTTGGGTTTTTGTGGTTCCATATGAATTTTAGGAAGGTATTTTTCTATTTCTATGAAAAAGGACATTGGAATTTTGGTAGGAATTGCATTGAATCTATAGCTCGCTTTGGGCAGTATGGGCACTTTAACAATATTAAATCTTCCAGTCCATGAACAATGGATATCTTTTCATTTATTTGTGCAGATACCATATACTTCTAATAAGTACTTGTAGAATAGACAAATGAAAGGTGAAAACCAACAATTAGGTGGTCCCACTGAAGTCTCAGGCAGGGCAGAACCCTGATACTTGTGGTCTTCTATTACCCTCTGGTGGAAAGTGTAGCAGCATTGTTCTCTAATGCCTCAAAATCTCCTAATGCAGTGTTTTCCAAACTACAGGTTCTTACCCATTAGTGAGTTATAAAATCATTTCAGTGGGTCATGACCAGCATTTTAAAAAATTGAATTAAATTTGTGAGTAGAAATCATCAGAGTGCTTCACACATGGTGGAGGCAAACTCTGCCATAAATTGTCATAAAACTATTTCTTCTTTTCTTTTTTCTTTTTGAGACGGAATCTCATCCTGTCACCCAGGCTGGAGTGCAGTGGCACAATCTCAGCTCTCTGCAACCTCCACCTCCTGGGTTCAAGCGATTCTCCTGCCTTAGTCTCCTGAGTAGCTGGGACTACAGGCGTGTGCCACCACACCCAACTCATTTTTGTATTTTTAGTAGAGTTAGGGTTTTACCATGTTGGCCAGGCTGTTCTCAAACTCCTGACCTCAGGTGATCCGCTTGCCTCCGCCTCTCAAAGTGCTGGGATTACAGGCGTGAGCCACCTCGCCCAGCCATAAAATTATTTCTATATTCCTATTAGCGTATATATTTGCTCATACACTATATAAATTTTTATGTGTGTACTAGACCACGACCAGTGATTTGTTGATAAAAGTTTAACTATTAAGGCCAGGTGTGGTGGCTCACACCTGCCAACATGGTAAAACCCCATCCATACTAAAAATACAAAAATTAGCCGGGTATGATGGTGCACGTCTGTAATCCCAGCTACTCAGGAGGCTGAGGCAGGAGAATCGCTTGAACCCAGGAGGTGGAGGTTGCAGTGAGCCGAGATTGTGCCACTGTACTCCAGTCTGGGAGACAAAGCAAGACTCTGCCTCAAAAAAAACAAAAAACAAAAAACAAAAGTTGAACTATTGGCTCTCTAGGGAAATATGTGTAAGTATATACCTACCTATGTTTATTATAAATGTTTCTTAATATAAAATAATGTGTAGCACATTGTTTACAAATAATAAAATATATGGCCAGGCTTAGTGGCTTATACCTGTAATCCCAGCACTTTGGGAGGCTGAGATGGATGGATTGCTTGAGCCTGGGAGTTTGAGACTGGCCTGGGCAACATGGTAAAACCCCATCTGTACAAAAAAATACACAAAAATTAGCCAGAGGTGATGGCTGATTTAGTCCGCCTGCAGTCCCAGCTACTCGGGATGCTGAGGTGGGAGGATCACTAGAGCCAAGTGAGGTTAAGGTTGCAGTGAGCCATAATCATGCCACTGCACTCCAGCCTGGGCAACAGAGTGAGAACTTGAAAAAAAAAGGAAGGAAGGAAGGAAGGAAGGAAGGAAGGAAGGAAGGAAGGAAGGAAGGAAGGAAGGAAGGAATAGAGGAGGGAGGGAGGGAGGGGAGGGGAGGGAGGAAATATATAATACCCTTTGTTATACCTATAGCTAATTGATTCTCACAGAATGTTTTATTGATTTTTGTTGGATTCTTGTAACCATAGGCAACCTATGGTTTCAATTCAACCAAATTTTGACAAATGGAGTTGACTCTCAGTGTAGACAAACCAAATAGATCCCTGATTTGTAGCACTTGCCAATTTCCATAGAGTAAATACTCCCCCCAGTGGCTGATTGCAAGCTCCCAACGTGACATCACTGAATAGAGTTGGGAAGAGTTGTGCAGGAGCTTACCATACAGGAATAGATGTAAGTTACCCCAAGAGCACAGATAATAATAAAACATAGTAAAATAATTAGTAACTAATGAGTTTTGAGTATTTTCAGTTTTTTTTTAATATATGTAACTTTTTTTTTTTTTTGAGAGAGAGGATTTTGCTCTGTTACCCAGGCTAGAGAACAGTGGCATGATCACAGCTCACTGTAGCCTCAGTCTCCTGGGCTCAAGTCATCCTCCCACCTCAGCCTCCTCAGTAGCTGGAACTGCAGGCACAGACCACCATGCTCGGCTAATTTTTGTATTTTTTGTAGAGATGAGATCTCCCTGTTACCCAGGCTGGTCTGGAACCCCTGGGCTCAAGCGATTCACCTGTCTTGGCCTCCCAAAGTGCTGGGATTACAGGAGTGAGTCAACAGGCCCAGGCTCTATAATGCAGTTCTTAATACGGCTGTGTTTGACAATCAGCCCGCCAAAGTTCTGAAAATTTAATCATCAGCTCTTGCAGGCTGGTATGAATTGGCTATAGCCCATCATTACACTCACAACATAAATATGTATTTCCCAATATTGGTTCAATTTTTTTTTTAATACAAAAACTTCTCTAGAGACCTGCAACAATTTTTTCCGGCTGAGTTTAACCCAGTCTTCAAAAATCTTCAGCCATGGTGGCCAAGCGTGGTGGCTCATGCCTGTAATCCCAGCACTTGGGATGCTGAGGCAGGAGGATTGCTTGAGGCCAGGAGTTCAAGGCTACAGTGAGCTATGATTGCACCACTGTACTCAAGCCTGGGAGTGCAGAGCAAGATCCTGTCTCAAAAATACAAAAAAACCCAACAACAAGAAAAAAAAAGGGGAAAGAAAGAAGGAAGGAAGGAAGGAAGGAAGGAAAGAAAAAGAAAGAAAGAGAAAGAAAGAAAGAAGGAAAGAAAGAAAGAAAAAGGAAGGAAGGGAAGGAGGGAGGGAAGGAGGGAGGGAGGAAGGAAGGTAGGAAGGAATAAAGGAAAGAAAGAAAGAAGGACCCTCTAGGAATGAAACTGCAGTTTCAAATGAAACAAACCCATTTCCTTTCTCAAAAATACAAATCCTGAATCTTTCAGAAGGTACTCTTTGGACAGTCCCTCGGGGTGATATTTAGTGTTTGTATTCACCGAGCAGTCTTTCTCTCCTTCTTGGGTTGGGGGATGTAATAAGGAGGAGAACCGGCACTCAAACCCAGCCTCACTGCTCTAAATTCTTATGCTGTTTGCTAAGGAAAGCCACAGTAATCGAGCACCTGACAAACTTAAGGAGACAGAGATGGTATCAAATACTATTTACAAGCTGCCTTCATAAATACACCTTTCTGGTTGTGTAGTTTTTATTCCCAGTCATGAAATGCCAAATTGGTATAATTATCACTGTATTTTATTTTTTAAACCAAACATTCTGAAGGCCTGGAAACATCTTGCTATATAAGAACTCTAATCAGATAAATGCAACTTACAGATATGAAGGTCATATAAGATGGTTTCAAGGAATTATTATTTTCATTAATTTGTTGATTCTCTGCATGAGACTATAAACATTAGTCCATTGTAGGCATAAATCAGGCTAACATTTCCCAGTGTGGTAGCTGTCCTTGGTATAGAGACATGAAATTATTTTGGGCAACTAGTCAGATGAATATTTTGATAGAAATGTTTTCTTTGGGCCAAGTGTAGTGGCTCATGCCTGTAATCCCAGCACTTTGGGAGGTAGAGGCAGGAAGATCACTTGAGGCCAGGAGTTCGAGACCAGCCCGGTCAACATGGGGAAACCCTGTCTCTACTAAGAATACAAAAATTAGCCAGGTGTGGTGGCACATGCCTGTAGTCTCAGCTACTTGGGAGGGTGAGGCAGGAGAATTGCTTGAACCCGGGAGGCAGAGGTTGCAGTGAGCCAAGATCGAAATATCTTGGCCTCCCAAAGTGATAAGATTACAGGCGTGAGCCACCACACCTGCCTAAAATGTCCATCTCTTGATATGACTCTATATGTGTGTATTGGCTGGGTTTGTGACTTTGGAATAAATTTCTGTTGTTTAAAATTGAGTTTAGGGTTGGGCATGGTGGCTCATGGCTACAATCCTAGCACTTTGGGAGGCTGAGGCAGGAGGATCACTGGAGCCCAGGAGTTCCAGATCAGCCTGGGCAACATAGTGAGACGCCATCTCTATTTAAAACTAAAGAAAAAAAGGAATAAAAATAAACTGAGTTTATAGTAATTTATTAGAGCTGCCACAGGAAAGTAACATTGGGGTAAAGGAATGAGTCCAAGGTTGGGAAACTGAAATAGACACCCAGCCCTAACCAGGTTAGCTTTGTGATAAACTGAGCGACTGAGTCTCCAACACCTTCGTGTGACCTCCCTTAACCCCCAGCATCCAGCGTTTTCATTCAACATGCATAGATAGCTGTTTTGTGTTTCTTTGTATGGTTTTTGAGACAGGGTCTCGCTGTGTGGCCTAGGCTGGAGTGCAATGGCACCATCACAGCTCACTGCAACCTCAAATTCCTGGGCTCAAGCAATCCTCCCACCTCAGACCCCTGAGTAGCTGGGACCACAGGCCTGAGCCACCATGTCAGCTAGTTTTTAAAATTATTTTTTGTAGATACCGAGTCTCACTGTATTGCCCAGGTGAAAATAAGTTTAGAAATTTAAACTTTAAATGTAACAATTGCACCAGGCGAGGTGGCTCATGCCTGAATCTCAGCACTTTGGGAGGCCAAGGCTGGCAGATCACTTGAGGTCAGGATTTGGAGAGGTCATATCACTTGAGGCCAGGAGTTGGTCAGCCTGGCCAATATGGTGAAACTCCATCTCTACTAAAAATAAAAAAAAATTTAGCCGGGCGTGGTGGCGCATGCCTGTAATCCCAGCTACTCAGGAGGCTGAGGCAGGAGAATCGCTTGAATCGGGAGGCAGAGACCTGCAGCGAGATGAGATCGCGCCACTGCATCCCAGCCTGGGCAACAGAGCGAGACTATGTCTCAAAATAAATAAATAAATAAATTTAATAATTGCAGAGCGTGGTGGCTCACACTTGTAACTGCAGCATTTTAGGAAGCCGAGGCAGGAGGATCGCTTGAGCCCAAGAGTTTGAGACAAGCCCGGACAATGAAGCAAAACCCTGTCTCTACTGAAATAAAAATTTAAAAAAATTAGCCAGGTGTGGTGGTGCCCGTCTGTGGTCCCAGCTACTCGGGAGGCTGAGGTGGGAGGATTGCTTGATCCCAGAAATTTGAGGTTGTAGTGAGCTGTGACGGTGCCATTGCACTCCAGCCTGGGCGACAGAGAGGTACCCCCCTCTCTAATTAACTAAACAATAAATAAATAAATAAATACAATAATTATTCCTAAGGAAACTTCATCTCATGTGCCTCTACCTGTACCAACGTAATGAACCCCTGAGTTCATAAACTAGCTTTTGGGAAAGGTTGATCTCTTGTCTCTGGCATTTTACAGATGAGAAAACTAAGGCTAAGACGTCTCCGAGGCTCCAAGAAAGACCAAATGATGCTGTGACTACTGCTCCAATTCTCCAGGGCTACATTTATCCTCCTCCAGCCTCCAGCAAATACTTTCACAAGCGCTTTTTCCCAGACAAGAGCAAGACGCAGAGGCTCGGGAACTGGGAGCGGCCGGGAGAGCGCAGAGAGGAGCGAGGAGTTGGGGGACCAGCACGGGCCTGAGACAGCAGCGGCCACCAGGGGGGGCGCGTGCGCTCCGGAGCCCAAACACGCCTTAAGGGGTGGGACTCGCGGGCGGTGCGCATGCGCTCGAAGGGAGGTGGCGGCGCAGGTCCGGGCGAAGGGCGATACGGTGGCCGAGAGGGCACGGAGAGGAGGACGGTGGCCGACGAGATCGGGCATGGAGCATCTGGAGCGCTGCGAGTGGTTGCTGAGGGGGACGCTGGTGCGCGCGGCTGTTCGGCGCTACTTGCCCTGGGCCCTGGTGGCCTCCATGCTGGCGGGCTCCCTCCTCAAGGAGTTGTCCCCGCTGCCCGAGAGCTACCTCAGCAACAAGCGCAACGTCCTCAACGTGTGAGTGCACCCCGATCCTCTGCTGTCCCCTCCAGAGCCGGCCCGCTGTCGCCTCGCCCAGAGAAGCCGGTGCTACCTGCCGTGGTGGACGAGTCATTGGAGGGAGGTCCTCCTCCTAGCCGTGACAGCAGCATCTGTACGCGTGTCACGCCTGGGAGGCCCCGGGGTAGCTGGTGTCACTAGCAGTTCGTGTTTGCAGACCCACTTTGGGCAGCCTGAGCTTGACTGGGCAGGTGGTGACGAGCGGGGTCGTGTGTGTCTCTGTGTGTAGGGATGTGGAATGGGGTGGGGACGAACCAGCCCATGTCGACACTCCCCCGCCTCCCCTTGGAGTTAGGAGCTGATCCCTGCCCTGTTTGGGAGATGCCACCTCACCTCTGTCCTGCCTGCCTGTGTCAGACCCTGCACAGACCCCACCCTGCGTCAGATCAGATTCCCCCAGCGTGTGGCAGAATCCCATTACGACCGGTGGAAGAGCCTCGCCCCAGCCTGTGACAGGCAGAGCCCCAGCTCCGAGATAGTCACAGAGGAGTGGAACCCCCTAATCTGTGCCCTTTCCCCTGGATTTCCTTGGATCATCTCAGCCACTCAGAATGCACGGCAGTTGCCCAGAAAAGCAATCCCAGCTGGGCGCTTTGAGACATCTCCTTAACTTCACCCATCCACTTCTTTGCTTGCTTGCTTGCTTTTTTCACAACTCCCGGTTAGAAAGCTTATTGCACAAAAACTCTGTTGCAGTCTTAAAGGGAAACTCTGAAAGATAAAACTGCTCTCTTGATGTGAACCTAAGTGTTTTCCAGAATAAGTGTCTCCGGCGTGTCCTGAAAGTCAGCCCAACTTTGGTTATCTGCTTAAAACCCTGGTTCCTTTCACAGGCAGCTTCCTCAAATGCCTGACGGGTCTTGGCTCTGGCAAAATCTTCCTTATCAGTCCCAGTGAAGATTTTAGTGACAGGCCCAGGGGTGGTGCCTGAGAAGCCACTGGAACCTAGAAAAGAGTCCTTCTGTCCTTGGCCCACCTTCCTTCCTCACCCACCCTGAGAGGCTGGGCTAAGAATAGATCAGGAGAGTGGTAGTGGCCCCAAGTCTCTGTCCTGGGTTTAGGTCAGCCGCCCTTTGTGAGCACCGGGAGGCGGACAAGGCAGCTGCTGCTTCCTCTGGCCTAGGTGAGCTGGGAGCCAAGTGGCCTGGCTGACAACACACCCCTGTTGTTTGGAGGTAGTCATGGATCCTAGAGTTTTGTTCCAAGCCTCTATGCTGATTAATGAGAGGGAACTAGTGAATCCTGGAATATAGAAGGGATCTTAAAAATCATTTGTTCCTCCCAGCTCTGTTTAATAGCTGAAGAAACTGAGGGCTGGAGACGTAGGAGGTATAATAAGTAAGTGTCAAGATTTGAATCCGTGTCTTTGGCTTAAAGTAAAGCTCATTGTTTTAGGACTGTTTCTGCCATTAGGAAAGAACCAGGCTGGGTGTAGTGGCTCATACCTGTAATCCCAGCACGTTGGGAGGTTGAGGCAGGATAATTGCTTGAGGCCTAGAGTTCAAGACCAGTGTGGGCAACATAGCAAGGCCCCATCTCCACAAAAATAATAATTAAAAAAAAATTAGCCAGGCACATTGGCACACACCTGTAGTCCCAGCTATTTGTGAGGCCGAGGCAGGAGGATTGCTTGGGCCCAGGAGTTTGAGGCTGCAGTGAGGTGTGATTGTGCCACTGCACGCAAGCCTGGGCGACAGAGTGAGACCCTGTCTAAAAAATAAAAATAAAAAATAAAAAACCACATATGGTATGGGAGAAACAGCATGAGCTTGGGGGCTGTCCAAACCGTGGTTTAATCTGTGCATGCTGGTTGTGAGTGTGACCCTGGCAAGGTACTGAACTTTCCTGAGCCTTAGATTTCTTGTCTATAAAATGGAACAATGGCACCTTCCTCCCAGGGTAAATGTGAGTGCTCTACGGGAAAGTGAATGTGTGTGAAAGCTCCTGGCATTAGATGCTCAATTATTATTATATATTTTTATTATTTTCCTAAGTAAATAACATAGTGCTTGACACCGCAGATCCTGGATTTGAATCCGGCTCCTCCACTTCCGGCCTCCACTTTGGGTGGAGCACTTCCCTCTGTCTCAGTTTTCTTCTCTGTTAAAGGCAGATAATAACAGTACTTAACTCATAGAGTTGTGAATGGATTACCTGGTTAATACATTTAAAGTACACAGGGGTAGGGTAGGGGAGGAGGGGAGGGCTGGGCGTGGTGGCTCATGCCTGTAATCCCAGCACTTTGGGAGGCCGAGGTGGCCGGATCATTTGAGGCCAGGAGTTCGAGACCAGCCTGGCCAACAGGTGAAACCCCATCTCTACTAAAAATACAAAAATTAGCCAGGCGGAGTGATGTGCACCTGTAATCCCAGCTACTCGGGAGGCTGAGGCAGGAGGATCGGTTGAACCTGGGAGGTGGAGGTTGCAGTGAGCTGAGATTGCACCACTGCACTCCAGCCTGAGTGACAGAGCGAGACTGTGTCTCAAAAAAAAAAATAAAAATAAAAATAAATAAATAAATAAATGAAGTACTTAGTAAGTGAAGTATATGGTAAGTACTTAAAGCATGATAGTTGCTATGATCTGTAGCTTTGATCGGTTTTCTCATCTTCCCTCCCCTGGCAGTCTAGAGACCTGAGTCCTGACATGGTGTCCTCTCCGCCCTGTTCCCTCTCTTCACTTCCGCTTTCCTCCTCTGTCAGGTATTTTGTCAAAATGGCCTGGGCCTGGACGTTCTGTCTCCTCCTGCCTTTCATTGCCCTCACCAACTACCATCTGACCGGCAAGGCTGGCCTGGTCCTGCGGCGGCTGAGCACCCTGCTTGTGGGCACGGCCATCTGGTACATCTGCACCTCCATCTTCTCCAACATCGAACACTACACAGGCAGCTGCTACCAGTCCCCGGCCCTGGAGGGGGTCAGAAAGGAACACCAGAGCAAGCAGCAGTGCCACCAGGAAGGGGGCTTTTGGCATGGCTTTGACATCTCAGGTCACTCCTTCCTGCTGACCTTCTGCGCCCTCATGATTGTTGAAGAGATGTCCGTGCTGCATGAGGTGAAGACGGACCGAAGCCACTGCCTCCACACCGCCATCACCACCCTGGTTGTGGCCCTGGGCATTCTGACTTTCATCTGGGTGTTGATGTTTCTGTGCACAGCTGTTTATTTCCACAACCTGTCCCAGAAGGTGTTCGGCACCTTGTTCGGTTTGCTGGGCTGGTACGGGACATACGGGTTTTGGTATCCGAAAGCCTTTTCCCCAGGACTTCCTCCCCAGAGCTGTAGTTTGAATTTGAAGCAAGATAGTTATAAGAAATAAAAGAGTAACAGGGTGGGGACAGAAGGACAATGGCTAATCTATTTTTCAAGTATATATTTTGCTTAGTTATTTGGCTAAATTATTGATCCTACTTCAGAGGGAAAGTGTACCAGGCAGTTTTGGTGGGTAGTGCTGAAGTCTGGGGAGTGAGTTTAGTCCTCAGACTATTCTTGGCAACATCACCAGTGTTGCAAGCACCACCATTTCCAGTTAGGCACTTTTTGTCCCTGGTAACACTCTTTATCTGGAACACTCCTTTTGTCCTTGGAGTGGGGAGCTAAGGCTCACCAAAACGGCAGAATCAGGAAAACCTCTGTGGTGTGGCTCAAGGGGAGCCCAGAGCCTTGGGACTCCTTTGCTGCCTTCTCCCTGGTTCTAGTAGTCTTTAGATTTTCATGGCTCTTACTGCTGTTACTTAACAGTATTTTCCGGCCGGGCATGGTGGCTCACACCTGTAATCCTTGCACTTTGGGAGGCTGAGGCAGGTGGATCACCTGAGATCAGGAGTTCGAGACCAGCCTGGCCAACATGGTGAACCTCATCTCTTCTAAAAATACGAAAATTAGCTGGGTGTGGCGGCAGGCGCTGGTAGTCCCGGCTACTTAGGAGGCTGAGATAGGAGAATTGCTTGGACCTAGGAGATGGAGGTTGCAGTGAGCCAAGATTGCACCACTGCATTCCAGCCTGGGTGACAGAGCAAGACTCCATCTCAAAAAAGAAAAAACAAAACAAAACAGTATTTCCCACTGGTCAATTTTGCATAGGCATCTGCTTCAGGCACGGTTCTTTTTTTTTTTTTTTTTTTTTTTTTTTTGAGACGGAGTTTTGCTCTTGTTGCCCAGGCTGGAGTGCAATAGTCCGATCTCGGCTCACCGCAACCTCTGCCTCCCGGGTTCAAGCGATTCTCCTGCCTCAGCCTCCCGAGTAGCTGGGATTACAGGCATGCGCCACCATGCCCAGCTAATTTTGTATTTTTAGTAGAGACAGGGTTTCTCCATGTTGGTCAGGCTAGTCTCAAACTCCTGACCTCAGGTGATCCACCCACCTCGGCCTCCCAAAGTGCTGGGATTACAGGTGTGAGCCACTGCGCCCAGCTCAGGCAGCGTTCTTTATAAAAACACCCTGGTGCCTGAAGGACACTCTCTCGTTGTAATATTTGTTTCATCCATGAAATGTTTATGACTTGTGATTAGCCACCAAAACAGGCCCTTTTAGATGCAGTGCCTCTCCGACCAAGTATTGGATGATTTATATGTAGTGGGTTATGATCATTTTCTGTCCGTGTTTCAATTACTATATGCTGGTATTTTGGAGCAATAAGATTACTTTTTTTCTGTTTTGTTTTGAGCGAATCTTTTACAGTTTTTGATAAGAACTATGGCATTTGTTCTTTGTTGATAAAACTCCTGAAAATAACTCACACCACCAATGCTACACTCTGGCACATGTAGTTGTTTTGAGGGTTTGTTGGTTGGTTGGTTGGTTTAGAACACTAATGTACTTGTTATAAACTAAACTCTGGGATTATGATCTTAAATTCCACCTTGTGGGGCTGTTTTCACTGTTAGCAATGAAACCTGGGCCGGGTGTAGTGGCTTACACCTGGAATCCTGGCACTTTGGGAGGCTGAGGTAGGAGGATTACTGGAGCCCAGGAGTTTGAGACCAGCCTGGGCAACATAGTGAGAACCCCATTTCTGTAAATAAATAAGATAATCAAACCAGAAAGCAGGCATTTTAGTAACAACCTGATGAATTATAAGGTGAATCGGTAATTTTGCAGAATGCGTTCTTTCACCGAAACTTCCTTGACCACGTATCAGTGGTATAGGCTGAACAGTGTGCTTCAGGGTCGTGTGCTGAGTGCATTGATCACTCTGCTGTGGCCCAGGGCATCTGTACCTTTTGGACAAGATTATGATAATTCAGAAGTGAAGTAAAATGCCTCCCTCTGATGGCAGAAAGCCAACCTGTTTGCAAAATCACCCTTATTAAAGGGTGGCATGACTGTGGCTCCTCCCTCCTGTTACCTGCATCACCAACTGAACTAAACCAAACCATACCTGGGCCTGTTGAACTGCCCTTGAAATCAGTTTCCTTTTTCTCTCCCCTTTACAGCACTTTTCAGTTTCCAGCTTTGTCATTCTATGGCCTTTGCTGTGACAATACTGGGAAGGGTTAGAAATCCTGTCACCTCCATCCACAAAGGCACAGTTCCACGCCCTGTGATAAGATGTCCCCTCTTCTCTCCCAGACTGTCTCCTTAAGTCTTTCAAACTGAGCCCCTTGCTGTTGGGGTAATCACCCTTAAAGCCACCTTGATGCCCCTCTCTCCAATCAAGCCTAATAGTAGCATTAACTGAGAAGCAGTACACCTGACTGGCTTCACTCACACTTAGGTGGTTAAGGGTGAATCTTCGGTGTAAAATCTTTTACTATAAAGATATATTTTAAATATTTTGTATCCCATCAAGTTGCAGGTTAACTTTATCAGTCACAATGAGTCATGATTTGTTGCACCCAAAAGGAGCAGAAACACAGGTGATGAGATATGGGAGGTGGCACCATGGTGCTTTGGAGGCGTTGGCAAGATGTGACCCTTGTTGCGTACACCCATAAGCCAGTGGTGGGAGTGGCCGTGGAGCAGATGGCAGGGGCTTGTTGAAGGGATTGAAAGCTCTCCTAGGCCAGGCATGGTGGCTCACACCTGTAATCCCAGCACTTTGGGAGGCCGAGATGGGAGGATCACTTGAGGCCAGGCCAGTCTGGCCAACATGGTGAAACCCTGTCTCGACTAAAAATACAAAAATTAGTCAGGTGTGGTGGTACACGCCTGTAATCCCAGCTACTCGGGAGGCTGGGGCAGGAGTATTGCTTGAACCCAGGAGGCAGAGGTTGCAGTGAGCTAGGGTCACGCCTCTGCACTCCAGCCTGAGTGACAGAGTGAGACTCCATCTCAAAAAAAAAAAAAAAAAAAAAGCCTCTCCTAAGTGTCGTGTTCAGCACTAAAAGGGAATAGGCACAGGGTGACCCCAGAAATTCATTTGTGACACTTAAATCGCCAGATATTTATCCCACGTGGGTCTGATTAGGGCTCAGCACTAAATTAATTCTATGTGGAAAGTGTCCATTGCAGAGCCTTCTGTATCGATGAGGCTTCCACCACTTGTCCATGCTTAGCCCCCTTGCCTTTTCCTTGGGAGCATGCTTTCTATTCCTACGTGAGACAGCCTGACATAAGTGGAATGATTTGGGCTCAAGCAAACATGAGGTGTGGGTTCATATCTGGGCAGTACTCCTGATAGCTGTGTGATCATGGCAAACCTTGTTTCCATTGTCTGTCAGGTGGAGACGATGAAGGGAAATGGGGCATGTAAAGTGCTCAGCATCTGTGCTTAGCAGGCCATAGTCTCCCTGCCTCCTTTTTCTTGAGTAAGCCTTTAGAACTTTCTGACTCCTTTAGAGAAGGCAGAGAAACGAATATATTTTGGGTGCCATTTGGAGTCTGGGTCTTTTGTTAAAACTGTATTGTGCTGAAATGTGTCTGTCACCCCCAGGCTCTGGGGGCATCTGTGATCATAGAATACTGCCATGCTTATTTTGCCTCTCTATGTTGAGATTAATTCACTGACGCCTCATTTTCCACGTGCATCTGTCATAGTCTGGGTACCAGACTGTATTTAGAGAATGACTTTTGCCACTGTTACATACACACAGATCTTGTGTGTAAATAAGCAAATGAAAGTAAACTGAGATAATGAAATCCCACATTTCAGCATTTTGTGTGTTCTTTTCTAATACTCTTAAGGAAATACAGAGCCCAGTAAACCTCAGTCCACTTGGTAAAAGTAGGTAATTCTTTCTAAATTTAACTTGTCATATACAGGTTATTTTACGGCTAGAGTTGCTCCTGTTTTTCCCCCAGGTCTTGTAATATAAATGAGTGTTCAGGCCGGGCGCGGTGGCTCATGCCTGTAATCCCAGCACTTTGGGAGGCCGAGGCGGGCGGATCACAAGGTCAGGAGATCGAGACCATCCTGGCTAACACGGTGAAACCCCGTCTCTACTAAAAATGCAAAAAACTAGCCGGGTGTGGCGGCAGGCGCCTGTAGTCCCAGCTACTCCGGAGGCTGAGGCAGGTGAATGGTGTGAACCTGGGAGGCAGAGCTTGCAGTGAGCTGAGATCGCACCACTGCACTCCAGCCTGGGTGACTGAGCAAGACTCCGTCTCAAAAAAAAAAAAAAAAAAACGAAGCCTGTTCAGTCATGTATTTCTTAGCTTGACTTACTCCTTCCCTCTGTGCCACTTTCGTGTCTTATAGTCCTGAGGTCAGGATCAGCCAGACTTGGGAGCAGTCCTCTTGGTAAAAGGTGAAGTAGGCCTCACAGAAGCAACACTGAAGAGCACTTTCAAAGTTTACTCAGATGAGGTCACCTTAGCAAGTAGCTAAGCCCTGGAGGCCTGTTCACATGTGAGAGCTTCTTGTGCCTTTTAGTGCCCACTCGTTTGTCAGCCTGACCTGCTTGGCACGTCCAGGAAGTGTCTGTCGAAAGCTCCGTGGCTCCAGGATTAGAATCTCCTCCCATTGCAGAACTTCCCTGTTCAGATTCCCTCGGCAGCAACAAACCCTCCTTGGGCTCCCACTGTGAGCTGGGAGCTGGGGTGGAATGATAAACTCCCTTCCTCATGGAGATTATGGTTCAAAGTCCATCCTTTTGCAGCTTAAGCTGTGTGCTGGGGTTGCAAAGTTGAATTTGGTCCATCTCTGCCTTGGAAGAGTTTTCCCTCTCGTGGAGAAGAACCAGTCCCGCCGTAAAGTGTTCTGAGTGTTGGGGCAAGGTCAGGGCCAAGAACATAGAGCAGGGAACAACCAGAGGCCCTGGAGAGTCAGGGAATATTTTCACAGAAGGCCGCAATTCTTTGGGTTTTGATGGATAAGGAGGAGTTCAAGCAGTTAGGCAGAGAAAGGAATCCACAGCAGTGGGGACAGCACACACAAAGGCACATAGATATGTTACCATGATTTTTATGCGGACATCCATTTTCAAGAAGCCTCACTTTCCTGTCATTTTTAAAAGAGCTGAGATTGGAAGAAAGGCAGCCTTAAAGGACTGTGAGTGGAGATCATAGATACTCCCTGCTATAACATAAAGAGCACTCAGTGCTGTGGTTTGAATGTATTTTCCAAAGTTCATGTCTTGGAAACTTAATCCCTAATGCAACAGCATTGAGAGGTGGGACCATTAAGAGGTAATCAGGTTATGAAGCCTCTGGCCTCGTGAATGGATTGATGCCATTACTTGGAGAGTGGGTGTGTTACCATGAGAGGAGCATCCTTATAAAGGATGAGTTTGTCCCCCTAGCCCCCAAAATCTTTAGCTCTCTTGCCTTCCACTATGGGATGATGTAGCAAGAAGGCCCTAGCCAGATGCCAGCCCATTGATCTTGGACTTCCCAGCCTCCAGAACTGTTAGAAATAAGTCGCTGTTCTTTATAAGTCACCCAGTCTATGGTCTTCTGCTATAGCAGCACAAAATGGACTAAGATGCTCAGCTGGAAGTTAGAGCACCTGGCTTTGAGCTGGGTTTGAACTGGGTTCTGCTGCTGGTTTTTCCACTCATTTGTGTGACCTTGAACTAGTCACTCAACATCTCTGGGTTTCAATTTCCTCCTGTAATAAACGATGGGGGTGGACTGTATAATCTCACCAAGTCTTCGAATCTTTTCTACTCTTGTTTCTCTGTTCTACTTGATGAAAAGTTCTTCCCAAGCTGACTATGGCTTTTATTTTTGGAAACAACATGAAAAGAAACTCCCACTCACAGCTGATGTGGCAGCTGGTTTCCTGGTGAGTGATGGGGGAGCAGACCTCTGGGTGTACTTTGTTGCAGCCCTGCCTCCTTTTTCTCTACATCAACATACAAATGTAGTTCAGGCCTGGTTGCACGTGTTCACATAGGTTTACTGGACATGGGGAGCTGGACCTAGTTCCCAGAGGAATAAACTGCAGAGGTCTTATTTATTTATTTATTTGTAATATTTATTTATTTGAGACAGAGTCTTGTCTTACCCAGGCTGGAGTGCAGTGGTGCCATCTCGGCTCACTGCAACCTCCGCCTTCTGGCTTCAAGGAATGCTTGTGCCTCAGCCTCCCGAGTAGCTGGGATTACAGGCATGCACCACCATGCCCGGCTAATTTTTGTATTTTTGGTAGAGACAGGGTTTCACCATATTGACCAGGCTGGTCTCGAACTCCTGACCTTCAGGTGATCCACCCACCTCGGCCTCCCAAAGTGCTGGGATTACAGGAGTGAGCTACCGTGACTGGCCAGGTCTTTTAAAGTCTCCAAAATAAAAATATTTTTGATAACTGTCAAGAAGGTAGGTTCTGTTAGGAGAAATCCTTTACAGTTTAAACACCTTTAGAAACTGTCCCAGAAACCTCGAATACAGTCTCTGGGGAATTTTAAAGTTGAACACACAGTACAGAAAACAAGTATTCTCATACTTTAAAAGGGGAGGTAAGTTGGTCCCACCTGTTTAGATGGCGACCTAGTAGTAGGCTGGGTGCGGTGGCTCACGTCTGTAATCCCAGCACTTTGGGAGGTCAAGGCCGGTGGATCGCTTGAGGACAGGAGTTTGAGACCAGCCTGGCCAGTATGGTGAAACTTCGTCTCTACTAAAAATACAAAAAATATCCGGGCGTGGTGGTGCGCACCTGTAATCCTAGCTACTTGGGAGGCTGAGGCAGGAGAATTGCTTTAACCTGGGAGGCAGAGGTTGCAGTGAGCCGAGATCGCGCCACTGCACTCCAGCCTGGGCGATAGAGTGAGACTCCTCAAAAAACAAAATAAAACAAAACACACTTAAAATATGTAGACCCAGTGATTTCAATCTAGGGATTTGGGCTTTAGAGATGCTTCAAGAAGTGAGCAAAGCTAAGGACAAAGGTTTTATTACAGCTGGCTATAAGAGTGAAAGATTATCAAGAACCTAAATGCCAATCAGTTAGATAAATTATAGCAACTCCATTTTAGTGATAAATGCAGTCACTGCAAAGAATAAGTGATCTTACCATCACAAAGAAGGTGAAGAGGAATAAAAAGAGTAAGTGGTATATGTCTAGTGTAGAACCTGGAGGCAGAAAGCCCTGGGCTCATGTTGACTAGAACTCACAGCTGTGTGTCCTCGACTAAGTCAGTGTCTCTGAGCGTCAGTTTCTGAAGCATGTGTTAATAGTGCCTCAACTTACTCAGCTTTCACTGCTCCAACAGCTGAGGAGCACCAGGTGTACCAGGCTCAGTGCTAGGCACAGGGGATCCACCATTAACTCAGAGAAATACAGACCTGCCCTCAGCAGGTCTACAGTCTAGCTGGGCATAGACAGTGAAAGGAGAGACCCCAAAGTGTGCTGAGGGTCAAAAGCAGGTGTTTCCCTAATCTACCCTGACACTGTTACCAGCTCAGGCAGAGATGGTTTATATAAAGCATTTAGACAAGCAAAGGAATGGCGAGATTATCATGGACTGCGTTCGTTTAAATCCTGATTCTGCCACACTCTGGCTGTTCCTTAATAAGTTCCTTGACCTCTCTGGGCCACAGTTTCCTCATCTGTAAAATGGGTGTAAGAACTTAAAGGGTTGTGAGAACTAAATGAATTAACACTTGTACTCAGAACAGAAACTAGTGAGGCCAGGCATGGTGGCTCACGCCTATAATCCCAGCACTTTTGGAGGCCAAGGTGGGTGGATCATTTGAGGTCAGAAGTTCGAGACCAGCCTGGCCAACATGGGGGAACCCCATTTTTACTAAAAATGAAAAAAAAAAAAAAAGAATAGCTGGGCGTGGTGGTGGGTGCCTTTAGTCCCAGCTACTCAGGAGGCTGAGGGACGAGAATCACTTGAACCCAGGAGGCAGAGGTTACAGTGAGCCAAGATTGCACCACTGCACTCCAGCCTGGGCAACAGGGTGAGACTCGGTCTCAATAAATAAATAAATAAATAAATAAATAAAATAAAAAGAACAGGAACTAGCGCATGGGAGGTACTAGATAAATGTCTTTCAAGTGCTCAATAAGTCTCTGATGTGCCATCAGAACCATAACTTACTTTAAAATTGTGGGCGAAGACCCATGCATATGGCTTTTGAATTTTATTGACTCATGGGTAGTCAAAATGTACTGTCAGGGTCGGCTCAGTGGCTCATGCCTATAACCCCAGCACTTTGGGAGGCCAAGGAGGGTGGATCGCTTGAGCTCAGGAGTTTGAGACCAACCTGAGCAACATGGCAAAACCCTGTCTCTACTAAAAATACAAAAAAAAAATTAGCCGGACATGGTGGTATGCACCTGTGGTCCCAGTTAACTTGGGAGACTGCGGTGGGAAGATGACTTGAGCCCAGGGAGTGGAGGTTGCAAGGAGCCAAGACTGCGCCACTGCACTCCAGCCTGGGTGACAGAGTGAGACCCTGTCTCAAAAAAAGAAAAATGTGTAGTCAGTGAATGGCCAGGTTCCAGTGCTCCAGCATGGGAATGGAGTTTCTGAGACTCTGCAGTCTGGTTTCGGGGTTCACTAGGGGATGAGGGAGAATAAGAACTGTTTTTCAGGAGAGCTGTAAAAGGAAAGAACACATTGTGTCTGTGGTGTCCTTTTGGCTTAAGTAGGTCCCCATCTTGTTTGAGGTGCTATCTGCCCAAAGGTGAGCTAAGAGCTGCCTGGCACTGGTTCCTGGGCTGCTTAGTTTTGGGGACCAGGCTGGGGACCTTTTCACTGAGCCCCGCCACTTGCCATGTCTTCTCTGTCAGGGTGTGGCTGCCCAGGGCATGTGCATCTGGGGTGTGGGAGTGCCTAGGAGGTAGGTGGGTGGGAGCCTGGGAGCCACCTCTGGTTAGTCTCTTAATTTCTAAAGTTATTGGGGGCTGAGTGCAGTGGCTCACACCTGTAATCCCAGCACTTTGGGAGGCCGAGGTGGGTAGATCACTTGAGGTCACGAGTTCGAGAGCAGCCTGGCCAACATGGTGAAACCCCGTCTCTACTGAAAATACAAAAATTAGCCAGGCACAGTGGCACATGCTTGTAATCCCGGCTACTCAGGAGGCTGAGGCAGGAGAATCGCTTGAACTGTGGAGGTGGAGGTTGCAGTGGCCTGAGATGGCGCCACTGCACTGTAGCCTGGGCGACAGAGTGAGACTCCATTTCAAAAAAAAAAAGAAAAAGAAAAAGTTATCGGGGCCCTGCCCTAACAAGCTGCTGTTGCTAATTTCCCACCCTCCACTCCTCTCAGCCCTTCCTGCCTTCTGCTTGCATTTCCTGATCATGCTCCATCTGCCAGGCACCTGCTGTGCTGCTGGGAGTGATGTGGAGTGAATGGATGGGGACATAAGTGGACTCTCATCTGGAGTTATTAGAAGCACTCGACCTGGAGCCAAGCGGACCACCTTCCAGTTCTGCCAATCAGCTCCTCAGCTGTGTGATCTTGGACAAGTCACTTAGTTTTTCTGAGCTGGTTACTCAACTACGAAGTGAGGACAGTATTTTCTGCTGCACTAGGCTTTAATTGTCTTTTTTTTTTTTTGACAGAGTTTTTTAATGTAAATTTCAAAGTGCATAGTTAGTAGTCAATGAATGGAAGCTATTATTATCAGCTCCATTTCAGAGATGAGAAAACTAAGGCCTTTAGATAATGTAGGTTGCTAGAAAGGAACCAAACAGGTCTTTGGAGATAGGCTGATGTGATCTGGGCAATTGAGTCTGTGACTTTGGCAGTGAGGAACCAACGATCTAAAGAAAATATGCCCTTTAGAAGCCCCTACTGCCCTCCCCAGCAGGAATCCTGTAATGACGGAGAGACCTTTCTTAACAGTCTAAACTTTGGGGACACCTGCTACCACAGTCCTGGCAGTGTTGTCCATCTTCCTGACTACTGAACTCTGATAGCCCCTGTCCTCTTCGTTTCTGAAGCACCTGATGGCAACTCATAGAAGAGTAGGCAACTGACGGATTTCTGAGTAAATGCCTATGTATTGACACTTCCTATCTTCCACTCGATTTTCTCGATGATGTTCTGAGAGACAAAATGGGAGCAGGAGCCAGGCATGGTGGTGCACGCCTGTAGTTCCAGCAACTCAGGAGGCTGAGGTGGGAGGATCACTTGAGTCCATGAGTTTGAGGGTGCAGTGAGCTATGATCTCACCACTGCACTCTAGCCTGGGCAACAACAGAGTGCGACTCTGTCTCTCAAAAATAAAAATAAAATTAATGGGACCAGGGAAAGGACTCCTGGGGCTCTATCCCTCTTACAGTGGGATCCTGACCAAACCAGACATCACCCCATGCAGGGCCTTGGTGTCCCATATGTAGAACAGGTGGGTGAGGGGTTTCTAATGTCTTCCAGCCCATATTTGATTTGCTTCCTGGAATTTGCTTTCCAGGAAGCTGATTTGCTTTCTAGGAAGCTGATTTGCTTTCCAGGCTCACCAGGGCGAGTATTAAAGGACCAGCGAGTAGGCAGGGCTAGGAGCAAAACTGCAGGTTTATTTTTTGGTCAGCCAGCTTTGTGGGGGAGGGGTGAGGTCTGTCGGTCTCCAGCAGGGGAGGCCGGGGGAGTCACCCGGTGGAACTCTCGGGCGAGGTTCCTAGGTCCCCACAGGAGCAGGGGCCAAGGAAGTTCCCACCGCGCGCCCCCCGGGAGCGGCTTTTATGTCCTGGGCCTGGGAGTGGGCGGGCAGTGGGCGGGACATAGGCGGGTCGGGGCCGGGCGGTAGGCGTGGCTAGGCGGGTTCCGGTTTTTCTCCGTCGGAGGTCGGGTTGCGCCTGTGCAGTCGACCTGTGTCTTTCCCGGCGCGGGAAAGTTGACGGTGAAGAACCTGGAACTGCGCCATCTTGCCTCCTTTCGTCCAAACAATACTGAGTCTGCCATTTTCCCTTCCTTCCTTCCTTCCTTCCTTCCTTCCTTCCTTCCTTCCTTCCT
>NC_045453.1:17118897-17119158 GCF_002776525.5 Piliocolobus tephrosceles | reverse complement strand
CCTTCCTTCCTTCCTTCCTTCCTTCCTTCCTTCCTTCCTTCCTTCCTTCCTTCCTTCCTCTTTCTCTCTTTCTTTCTCTTTCTTTTTATTTCTCTCTCTCTCTCCTTCGTTCCTCCCTCCCTCCCTCCTTCCTTCCTCCCTCTTTCCCTCTCTCTCTGTTCCTTCCTTTCTCCCTTCCTTCATCTATCTTTTTCTTTCTTTCTTTCCTTTTTTCTCTTTCTTTCTTTCTTTCTTTCTTTCTTTCTTTCTTTCTTTCTTTCT
>NC_045453.1:16998347-17118887 GCF_002776525.5 Piliocolobus tephrosceles | reverse complement strand
TCTTTCTTTCTTTCTTTCTTTCTTTCTTTCTTTCTTTCTTTCTTTCTTTCTTTCTCTCTTTCTTTCTCTCTTTCTTTCTCTCTCTCTCTTTCTTTCTCTCTTTCTCTTTCTCTCTTTCTCTCTCTTTTAGACGGAATCTCGCCCTTGTTGCCTAGGCCGGAGTGCACTGGCGCAATCTCGGCTCACTGCAACCTCCGCCTCCCGGTTCAAGCAATTCTCCTGCCTCAGCCTCCCTCTAGTAGCTGGGATTACAGGCACGCACCACCATGCCTGGCTAACTTTTGTGTTTTTAGTAGAAACAGTGTTTTACTATGTTGGCCAGGTTGGTCTCAAACTCCTGACCTCAGGTGATCCACCCACCTTGGCCTCCAAAAGTGTTCGGATTACAGGCGTGAGCCACCACACCCAGCCAGAGTCTACCATTTTCTCCAGCAATCTACCTGATCTTCTTCTCATTCACAGTTATTCCTTATGCTAGAGGCTGCTAGCTGTCCACGAAAATCTGTTCTCTTCTTCCTTAGCAATAGACTACCCAGTCAGAGAATACGTTTCCCAGCCTCCTTTGCAGCTGGGTGAGGCCCTCCATTCTTACCACTGGAATGTGAGCAGAAGTCATACGTTGCTCTTTCTCTTCATGCAGATATCCTTAGAAAAGCTACAGTGTGTTGGCCATTTAATGGAGAAAACTCAGTTGGGCAACAGTATTTCCACAGGTTCTAGGAAGAGTTGCCAGCTCTTCTAACAACTGAAGACCCTCCCTGTCTCCAAACCCAGATGGGAGTTTCTCTGTCTTTGCTGTGGGCAGTCATCTCCAAATCTCAGCAGGACCAAACCAACTGATCCCCCTCTTCCTGCTGATCAGTATTTCACTTATTGTTCTGGGCAAAATTGCTTTCCACCCTGCTTCCAGAGTTCCTCTTACCTTCAAGCAATATTGCTCTCTTCTTCAGCCCCAAAGCTGGAGGCTCCCTGGGGTTAGGGACTGGGTCCTACTTAATGACTCTGGCCCAGGGTAGGTGCTTCAGGAGTGTTTGTGAATGGATTCTCTTCCTCGTCCTCCTGCTAGGGATCCCGAGTCCAGGGCAATGCTAATCTGCTTCTGCTCCAGCAGACAGAAGAGGCTGACTCGAAGCATCCTCCCAGCTCTAATCCTTGGCCTCCCCCCAAATAGGCATCTCTGCTTTCTCCCTGGAAGTGAAATGGTCAAAACACCTGTCAGAGAGTCAAGAGAGCTGTGCTCAGATCTGACTCTACCCTGACTTTGTGTGCAACCTTGGGTGAGCTATTTAATCTCTCTGAGCCTCAACTTCTTCATCTGAACGAGGAGTATGTGTAACACTCTGTGCCCTTTCTACATCTTAGGGTGGTCTTAAGGGTCAAATGTTTGTGACAGTGCTTGAAAGCATCACGATAATTGCTTTAGGATGGTTTCCTCAGAAACAGACTCTGAGATGAGATTTACATTTAGAAGGTTTATTGGGAAGTGCTCTTGGAAACGTCACCTGCAAGGGAATGAGACATGCAGGGAACGGCAGAGAGAGAAGTTGAACTGTGATGCAGTTGTTCCAGAACCTTAGCTGATCCTGTGGAGAGTTGTGGGTCTGGGATGGCCCTTCAGAGATGTCCTAAATTGAAGTAAGAAGGGTCAGACCTTTCTATCTCTGTACCTACCACTCGTTGGATGTGAGCTACCCTTAGGGAAGTGAAGTAACCTTGAATGAGACAGCTCCCTTCAGCTGAAGCAGTGTCCCAAGAAGGACTCAGCTGTGAGCCATTAACAGCCAATCCTCCGAGTCACTGGGGAAACAAGGGTGGCAGTCCCAGTACCTATTACAACAACAATATTAATAACCCATGCAACTGTAATAATAACTGGAATAGTAACATTCCATTGCAAATGTATAGCACTTGATTAATTTATAAAGTAATCTCACAATCATTATCTTAGTTCCTCAACATAATCTGCTGAGGTAAGTAGGGGGTGAATTTTTAACCTTGTATTTAAAAGGTTAAATACAATATCTTGTATTTAACAAGAGGTGAGGGACCTGAAGTTCAGCAAGGTTAGTGTCCTGGGCGATGTCCATTGCCTCTGACCTCCACCCTTCCCCTCCGCATGCTCCTCTGTATCCCCAGGATGGGAAGCCTGCCTTGTGCATTTCTCATCCTGCTTTCCTTTGGGCTCTGCTAGTGGAAGACACTGGTGGAGATTGGGAGGTGGAGGAAACGAGGACATTTTTAATTTTTTCTCTGATTCTAGAAATGGGCTCTGACAGTGGCAGTGGGTGACTGAAGGTGACTATAGATGGTCCTGGGCTCTAACAATATGAAAAGCATTTTAGCAATCAGCAGGAGTGGGGGTTTCCAGGTTTTTTTTCAGCAGCAGTGGTGAAGTTCTATGAGCTTCAGTAGCGGCAGCAGTACCCTCAGTCATTCAGTAGCAATGGCAGGCTCGTGGGCTCCATTCCATTATTCAGATACAGTCTGGACCCCTGTGGGTGAACTCAGATGAATCTGCCAACCTTGACCTCCAAATCAACCCGGGCCCTCTTTAACAGTGGAAGCAGCCCTCCTCCTCTTCTGAGAAGATCATTCTCTTGCTTGAAGACTTGTAATGACCTCATCCAAGACAGTTTCCTTGCAAGGGGGTGCCTCATCTCAAGGCCAACTCCAGCACCCTTCACTGCTTGCAGACCCACACATGCCCCAGGAGAGCAAGTTCAGAACCTGACCCAGAAGAGAGTCTATGACACCAAAGAATAAAAACGTTTTGTTAATGTATGTTGACAGAGACCTGGGGGAGTGTGTGGCAATGGGGTATGAAGATGCCAGACCAAGAAGAACAAACCATGTTAGGCTGGGTTAAATTTATGAATATTCATACATTTTCTGGAGAGTCTAGATTTAATATGTTATCTCAGCATTTGCAAGTGATTCTAATGGTTTCCTGGATTGATTAACTGAAACCAGGACTTAGTGGTGGTCTACGTTCATTGAAGTTGAGATACCAGAATTTCCCTAAGATATTGTTAAGGGAGGAATTCAAAGTTTTAAGGAAATAGGAATGTTGGGATGGATTTACTATGTGTGGTTTTAAAAAATATCATGGGGTAACATCTTTCTTTTTTAATTTTAATTTTAATTTTTTTGAGACAGGGTCTCACTATGTTGCCCAGGCTGGTCTGAAACTCCTGGCCTCAGTTGGTCCTCTCATCTCAGCTTCCAGAGTAGCTAGGATTACAGGCGCCCCACCACACCCAGTCGTTATGTATGACTTGATGCTGACCCTATCAGCTACTTTAAGTCCACCAGGAGGGCCCAGAGGATGCTCCTTTCACTAAGGCATTGAGCAAGCACTGGCAGAGAAAACACTAGTACCATTCAAAAGCCTGGAGTACTTTCCTCTATAGCCAGGTGTGACAGTGGGAAGTGCTGCCGCTGAAATGGGCTTCCTGGTTTTGATGAGGAGTGGCAGAGTCTAAGTGGCAGCACGTACTGCCAGAGAGGAGTTGGATGCAAATACTCCACTATGGCAGCAGAGCCATAGCAACCACTGGAATATTTTGACCCACAGGGACTTTTACTGGAGGTAAATTCATCATATTGTCCCTAGAAATCAAACATTTGAGCAGTTTACTGAAGTCTTAATTGCTCTGTACAGTCAGAAAAACTTTGGGTCCAGTGAGCAGAGACCTAACTTTAAGTGGAGATATGGTTTGGCTGTGTCCCCACCAAAATCTCATTTTGAATTCCCACGTGTTGTGGGAGGGACCCAGTGGGAGGTAATTGAATCATGGAGGCAGGTCCTTCCCGTGCTGTTCTTGTGATAGTAAGTCTTACAAGATTTGATGGTTTTGAAAACCTGGAGTCTCCCTGCACAAAGCTCTCTCTTTGCCTGCTGCCATCCATGTAAGCATGCCTTGCCTTCCACCATGATTGTAAGGTTTCTCCAGCCACGTGGAACTGTTAATCCAATTAAACCTCTTTCCTTTGTAAATTGCCCAATCTTGGCTATGTCTTTATCAGCAGTGTGAAAACAGACTAATAAAGTGGTGAAACAGGCTCACCATGCACTGGCTACCAACTTGTCTGAATCCGGTGGGACAGAACACTCGTATTCACAAGTTACATGAAGCGGATTTACTAGTTACAGATAGGCAGCAAAGGACAACAGAAGCCTGGTCCCCCAAGGCTCAGGAATGCTGCCCAAGGTGGATAATGTCTTGACTGTGTATGCTTCACTTGCATTGCAGCAGTGGGAACCCGGAAGTAGCTTGGCTTGGGTTTTATGCCCCAGGGCGTTGTGATCACTGGGCTAAAGCACTGAAGGGCATCCTGTTCTGGGCAGGTTTTGGGGGGATTGGAACAGAGCCCAGGAAGTTCTGGCTAGTCCCTTCTTATGTTAAGATATTATATTCCAGCACATTCTACTATTATTTTAGAGAATTGTAAACACGAAAGTGGGGAGAACTGGGTTAGTCCAAGGACACCCAGAGAACTGTCCTGCAGAAGTAGCCTGCAGAAGTAATCTCTTACCCAGTTCAGTGTCCTGGGGCCCATGAAATGTAGGGAAGGCTAGATCTCCTTGAGAAAAGTTCCTGTGACTGTCACAAGTATAAACTATCTTCCTTTAAGCTCTTCAGAGAAGCCTGACACTTACCTGGGTGTATCCCAGAGAAAAGGAAGAAATTTCAAGAAAGAGAGAAATACCCAGAGCTTTCAAGGTATATTCTACACTGGCTCTGAGTTGAATCTACTCCCTGGGGACCTAAAATGCTACTGAAATCAAAAGCAGGGCTTATTTCCAAACTCATTCTATGAGGTCAGTATTACCCTGATACCAAAACCAGACAAAGACACATTAAAAAAAAAAAAAAAGAAAAGAAAAGAAAACTACAGGTCAGTATCCCTGATGAACATTGATGTAAAAATCCTCAACAAAATACTAGCAAAAAGAATTCAACAACACATTAAAAAGATCATTAATCATGACCAAGTGGGATTCATCCCAGGGATACAAGGATGGCTCAGCATATGCAAATCAATCAGTGTGATACATTATATCAATAGAATGAAGGACAAAAACCACATGACAATTTCAACTCATGCTGAAAAAGCTTTTGAAAAATTCAACAACCCTTCATGATAAAAAACCTCAAAAAACAGGATAGAAGGAACGAACATATCTCAACACAATAAAAGCCATGTATGGCAGATGCACAGCCAGTGTCATACTGAATGGGGAAAAACTGAAAGCCTTTAAGATCTAGAACAAGACAAGGGTGCCCACTTTCACCACTGTTATACAACATAGCACTGGAAGTCCTAGTTAGAGCAATTAGACAAAAGAAACACATAATGAGCATCCAAATTGGAAAGGAAGAAGTCAAATTATCCTTGTTGGCAGATAATATGAGCTTATATTTGGAAAAAACAAAAGACTCCACCAAAAAACTATTACAACTGATAAATTTAGAACTGATAAGTTGCAGGATGCAAAATCAACATACAAAAACCAGTGGCGGCCGGGCGCGGTGGCTCAAGCCTGTAATCCCAGCACTTTGGGAGGCCGAGGTGGGCGGATCACAAGGTCAGGAGATCGAGACCATCCTGGCTAACACGGTGAAACCCCATCTCTACTAAAAAATACAAAAAACTAGCCGGGCGACGTGGCGGGCGTCTATAGTCCCAGCTACTCGGGAGGCTGAGGCAGGAGAATGGCGTAAAACCCGGGAGGCGGAGCTTGCAGTGAGCTGAGATCCGGCCACTGCACTCCAGCCTGGGCGGCAGAGCGAGACTCCGTCTCAAAAAAAAAAAAAAAAAAAAAAAACAAAAACCAGTGGCATTTCTGTATGCCAACAGCAACCAATCTGCAAAAGAAATCAAGAAAATAATCTCATTTACAATAGCTACAAGTAAAATAAAATACCTGAAAATTAATTTAACCAAAGAAGTGAAAGATCTCTATAATGAAAACTACAAAACATTGATGTAACAAGTTGAAGAGGACATACCAAAAAAAAGGGAAAGATATTCCATGTTCATAGATTGGAAGAATTAATACTGTTTAAATGTCCATACTGCCCAAAGCAATATACAGATTCAATGCAATCCCTACCAAAATACCAATGACTTTCTTCACAGAAATAGAAAAAATAATCCTAAAATTTATATGGAACCACGAAAGATCCAAAATAGCCGAGAGCAAACAGAATAAAACTGGAGAAATCACATTACCGGACTTCAAATGATACTGAAACCAAAACAGCATGGTACTGGCATAAAAACAGACAGATAGACCAATGGGAAAGAATAGAGAACCCAGAATTAAATCAGTACATCTACACTGAACTAATTTTCAACAAGGGTGTCATGCCTGTAGTCCCAGCAACTCGGGAGGCTGAGGCAGGAGAATCACTTGAACCTGGGAGGTGGAGTGAGCTGAGATTGTGTCACTGCACTCCAGCCTGGGTAACAAGGCGAGACTCCATCTCAAGGGTGTAAGATGTTCTGCGAGTTCAGCCTTATGACCCAGCAGATCCAGTGGTGTTTAAATCCAGTGGTGTTAAAAGGCTGGGCATGGTGGCTCACACCTGTAATCTCAAAATTTGGGGAAGCCAAGGCAGGAGGATTGCTTGAGTGTAGGAGTTTGAGACCAGCTGGGGCAACATAGTGAGACCTTGTTTCTACAAACAAAATTTTAAAATAAAAATACTAAAGAGGCCAGGTACAGTGGCTTATGCCTGTAATCCCAGCACTTTGGGAGGACGAGGTAGGGCGATCACTTGAGGTCAGAAGTTCGAGACCAGCCTGACCAATGTGGTGAAACCTGTCTCTACTAAAAATACAAAAAATTTAGCCAGGTGTGGTGATACATGCCTGTAGTCCCAGCTACTTGGAAGGCTGAGGCAGGAGAATCACTTGAGCCTGGGAGGTGGAGTGAGCTGAGATTGTGTCACTGCACTCCAGCCTGGGTAACAAAGTGAGACTCCATCTCAAACAAAAAACTAAAGAATATAATTGGATTGTTTGTAAGACAAAGAAAGGATAAATTCTTGAGGTGATAGATACCCCATTTGCCCTGTTATAATTATTATGTATTATATTCCTATATCAAAGTGTCTCATGTACCCCATATATACCACAGAAATGTAAAAGTAAATAAACAATTTTTAATGAGGCTTATTGGGATTAGGTGATAAATGGAGTTTTGGTTTGAAACCATCTCATAGTGAGTGGACCAGTGGCTCTGTGAACCCACCGGTGATTTTTACCCCAGGTCCTGAATATGTTATTGGAACAAACAAATTTAACAACTAGCAGAGCCTACACAGGTCTGCTTGACCCATGGAATGAGGACTATTTAGGGTAAAAGGGCCAAGAGAAAGCTCCTGGAACTTCACACCACCACCACCTCACACACTAGACTAGTAAACTAAAAGCAATACTGTAAAAGGGATGGGTCCAGAAGAAGGATAAGGTTTTACTGTGAACCCCCTCAGGTGGTAATTCAAACTGCAGTTTTTTCAGATGTGGTTTCTTTATTAATGCAAATGAACACAGTTTTCAGCACTTTGTATCCAGCTCTTGGTCTAGAAAACATTTATTTTATATATCAAATTAATAAGAATCACCAGAAGTCTTTTTTTTTTTTTTTTTTTTTTTTTGTGATGGAGTTTTGCTCTGTCACTGAGGTTGGAGTGCAGTGGCGCAATCTCAGCTCACTGCAACCTCCGCCTCCTGGGTTCAAGCAATTCTCCTGTCTCAGCCTCTCGAGTAGCTGGGATTACAGGCACACACCACCATGCCCAGCTAATTTTTGTATTTTTAGTAGAGATGGGGTTTTACCATATTTGTCAGGCTGGTCTCAAACTCCTGACCTCAGGTGGATCCACCTGCCTCGGCCTCCCAAAGTGCTGGGATGACAGGTGTGAACCACCGTGCCCAACCTTATTTGCTTTTACTTGACAGGGCAGTAGCATATCACTTTCTTCCACAGGACTATGTCAGCTTTTCTTTTTCTGTCATAATCTAGTGTGTAGCGACCTTGATTATCTTGATTATCTATAACAAAACACTGATCCGCTACATTGATGACTCATGCTGTAACTAATGAGCAGGACGCATCAAGTACACCAGATGATTCACTAAGATCTAGGCTCGCCAGAGGGTGGTATGTAAACCCCATGAACATTCAGAGTCCTGGAAACTTGGTAAAGTTTTTAGCAACCCAGGGATCTAGGAAATGTCAGGATATCCCATCCCAGTGAAAGGTAAGTTGCTGCACCTCCTACTAAGAAAAAGACACAATTGGTGGCCCTCTTTGGATTTGGGAGGCAACATACACCCATTTGTTTTTATATTTATCTTTGTTTTTGATGGGAGTGTTACTAAATTGACCAGTCTGGTCTCAAACTCCTGAGCTCAAGTGATCCTCCTGCCTCAGCCTCTCAAGTAGCTGGGATTACAGGCATGTGCCACTGTACCTGGCAGTACATCCATTTGTGTACACTGCTCCAGACCATTTACTGAATAACCCATAAGACTGCCAGTTTTGAATGGATCCCAAAGCAAATTCAGGCTGCGGTGTAAGATGTTCTGCGAGTTCAGCCTTATGACCCAGCAGATCCAGTGGTGTTTAAATCACCTGTGGCATAGGCATCCAGTATGGAGCTTCCAGCAAGCACTAATAGGAAAATCTCAGTGCACATCCCTAGGACTTGGAACAAAGTCATGTCCTCTTCTGCAAACAATAATAGTCCTCTTGAGAAATAACATCTGGCTTTCTACTGGGCCCTGGTAGAGACTGCACACCTGACCAGGAGACACCAGGTGACTATGCAACCTGATCTCCCCATCATGAACTGGGTATCATCTGATCCATTAAGCCATAAAGCTAGGCATATACAGTAGCATCATTCTACCATCAAGTGAAAGTGACATAGCTCAGATGATGGCATCTATTTCACCACATTGCTGCCTCTTCCTCAGTCAACACCAGAGGCCTTATGGCAAATGCCCTATAATCAGTTGATGGAGGAAGAAAAAACTCAGGCCTGGCACCACCTGTAAGTGGATAGTTGCAGCACTACAGGAATGCCCCAAAAGACGTTGCAGAAGGCAAATCCTCACAATGAACAGAATTTCAAGCAGTATGTCTGCTTGTCTGCCCTATCAAGCTAGAGACAGAAGTCCAGGAATACAAATCTGTACATATTCGTGGGACGGATGGTTTGGGTGGATGCTCATGAACATGGAAAGAAGATTGGAAGATTGATAACAAGGAGCTCTGTGGGAGAAGGAATGTGGATGGGCCCTTAACAATGGACACAGAGTGGGAGGATATTTGTGTCCTATGCACACGTTCCCCCAAACAGTACCCACTGCAGAGGAAACCATTGTTCAAGAAACCAATGGACAAGATGCCTTGTTCTGTAGCTGTCTGTCATTCTCTTTCCCCAGCCACTCTAGTGCTTGCTCAATAGGCTGATGTACAAAAGGGCCATGGTAATTGAGCTAGAGGTTATAGATGGATACAACAACACGGACTTCCTCTGATTAAGACTGGTTTAGTGAATACCACTGCAGAGTGCCCAGTGTGCACAATTCCTAATATGACACCGCTCGCCATAGGAACCAGCTATCTGAGAGCAGATAGGTCACACTGAACCCCTTCCATCACAGAGGAAGCAGCAGTTTGTACTCACTTATTGTCTGTATGCGTTTGACTTCTCCGACCACTATATCCATGGACTTATGAATGCCTTGGTTCCAGTGTTGGTATTGCAGATAACATTGCTTCTGACCAAAGAGTTGATATTACCGCAAAAGAAATTCAGCAATGTAGTTATACCCATGGGATATTGTGGCCTTACCATGTACTCTCTAATCTAGAAGAAAGTACTCTCTTATCTAGAAGGAGCTGGTCTTATTGAACACTGAAATGACCTCTTGAAGACTGTTACGGTGACAGCCAGGAGACACTGCAATGTGGAGTGCTGTCCTACAGGATACAGTATGTACTTTGAACCAACCACAGTGCTGTTTCTCCCACTACCAGAGAACACGAGTCGAGTCTAGCAATGCTGAGGTGGAAGTGACTCTCACTATTATACAAATAACCCATTCCTAAAACTGTTGCTTCACATTCCTGAAGCTTTGGATTTTAATAGTTTAGAAATTATAGCTCCTAAGGGAGGAGTCCATCTATTGAGGAATAATTCAGTGGCTCAATTAAGTTAGAAGTTGAGACCGCCACTTGGCCATTTTGAGCTCCTCATACCCTTGAAACTGTAGGCAAAGTAGTGTGTTTCTCTACAGGCTGGGATGATTGAGCTGATTACCAGGGCTAAACTGGGTTACTCCTGCACAACGATAGCATGGACAAATAGGGGATTGTCTGCGGTGCCACGTAATACTTCCACATCCGATAGTAATGGAAGACTGTAGCAATCCAAGGACCACCAGAGTCTGAGTCATGTCA
Source organism: Piliocolobus tephrosceles (assembly GCF_002776525.5). Taxonomy (NCBI): domain Eukaryota; kingdom Metazoa; phylum Chordata; class Mammalia; order Primates; family Cercopithecidae; genus Piliocolobus; species Piliocolobus tephrosceles. The sequence goes on along the minus strand of NC_045453.1, from coordinate 17,108,404 downwards.
CCAGGTAAAATACCCTAACTAACTGAGGTGCTGGCTGGGGGCAAAGAGAACCTAGAATAGCTAGTGAGAAAAGAGAAATTATAAATATCAACAGTGTCCTTGGAATCAATTACAGAAATGAGACCTATAGCAGTTCTGAGTATTTTCTTCTTTGCTTGGGGTGTGTGTGTGTGTGTGTGTGTATGTGTGTGTGTGTAATTGACTATAGGGAATGCTAGTGATGGTCAAATTTATGTTTTCATCTGTATATTATAGTAGATTGAGGTATGGGTGTGATCTCTAGAGCTAGAGGAGAAATGAGAAGAGAATCCACCATTATCCAGAGCGATGTTACTGACTGATGGGGCTTTGTGAGTCTCATTTTTGGAGAGAGGGTTAGCACATCCTCACTGCAGGAGGGCAGTAGATCCTGTGAGGATTGAGTATGTTGTTCTTGAGCAGAAATTGAATGAAGAATGGGGAGGATTTGTGTGAATGCTTGATTTTTTTGTTTGTTTGGTTTTTGAGATGGAGTCTCGCTCTGTCACCAGGCTGGAGTGCAGTGGTGTGATCTCAGCTCACTGCAACCTCTGCCTCCTGGGTTCAAGCGATTCTCGTGCCTCAGCCTCCTGAGTAGCTGGGATTACAGGCACGCACCACCACACCCAGCTAATTTTTGTATTTTTAGTAGAGACGAGGTTTCACCGTGTTGGCCAGGCTGGTCTCAAACTCCTGACCTTGTGATCCGCCCGCCTTAGCCTCCCAAAGTGCTGGGATTACAGGTGTGAGCCACCACACCCAGCCTGTGTGAATGTTTGATTAGCCAAGGGGATGGATGGTGCCAGACAGTGTTCATGGTCTGTAAGTTCCACCTTTGCCCTGTCTTGGCCCTAGATGACTAAGCTTTCTTTTTACCTTGATGAAAAAGATGTGCAAATTCTTAATACTTTTTTTTTTTTTTTTGCAAAATAAAGTAAAACTATGCCTTATATTCTATACATTATACTCCTGATTTAATGTTACTTGGGCATTTAAAATACATTTTTCCCTCTGGGAAATTGGGGTGGGGGGCATGTGCCCTGGGTGCCCCCTGAGGTCCATATATAGGTTTATTTTATTTTATTTTCTAGAGATGGAGTCTCGCTATCTTGCCCAGGCTTGTCTTGAACTCCTGGCCTGGAGCAATTCTCCCACCTTGGTCTCCCAAAGCACTGGGATTATAGATGTGAGTCACCACACCTGGCCCTTGCACAAGTTAATGAGAGCAAAGGGTTGTAAACATGCCCTGTAACCTGTAAAATGCTGTCCCTAAATGAGCTGGGTTGATGTTAAGGTCAGAGCCCTGGAAAGTCAATCTGGAAGCCAGCCTGTCAATCTGCAACTTGAGACTGGGAGTCAGCTTTTGCTTGCTCTTGTGAAGAACTGAGACTGAAACCTCACATCTCTACCCTTCTGGCTCCAGCGCTTGGCAATGAGAACTAGTTGGACAACATAGGTTTAGAAATGAAAAGCAACTGCTCCTCCTGGATGCTTTATTGGGGCTTTCGGTGGTTTCTATGCATGAGCAGCAGTGACACCAAGACCCTTTCCCAACATGCAAAAGGCACAGGAAAGTGAGACCCAACCGGGGTGGGTGGCGTGGATGCAGAGACTTCCCCCCTCCCCCCGGCTCCATGGTATGGTGTAGCATGGGGGCAACCCTGGGAGGGGGGGTATTAAAGGAGGTGGCTTGGGCGGAGGCTGGGGGGGGGACCTAGGTTTGTCCACCTCCAGGTCCGCCCCTGCACTTGGGCTGGACTGACCTTCTGAGAGAGGGTCAACATGGCTTTTACTGAAAGTCCCACCTCACAGGATAGAAAAACTCAAGGTAGGAAGAGGATGATGGCTGCTGCCTTCAGAGATTTCTAGTAACGCCAAACCCAACACATGGGCCAAATCAGAAGGGCAATGAGAGGGTGTGCTCATGGTGTCCGTCCCCACCGCGGCCTGGTTTTGGAGTGCCACTGCCTTGGCTCAAGCCAGTCCATGTCCAGGAGAAGCGTGAAGCCCCGTCTGATCTTCAGGGACCTCCCATGGGGTCTCCGGTTATCCAGCCCCATTCAGAGGTACCGGTTAGAGGAGTTGAGTCTTGATGTTGGCTTTGTCCTGTGGAAGAGTTCCCTGGGCAAGAGGGAAGGGGAGGCGAAGGGTCAGGCCCTCTGAGTCCCCAGCACCTCCCAGAATCTGGGCCCTGGTGGATGAAACATCCTGGGACTCATCTCAGGTTCTAACCAGTCCCCACAGTTCCATCTTGAGACCTTGAATCGAAAGAAAAGGCATTCGTGTTTTGTTTCTGGTTTTTGTCTTTCTCTCTCTCGCTTCCTCTCTCTCTTTTAGTAGAGCCGTGGCCTTGAGTCACAGCATTGGCAATGTCTACTTCTAAACTATGGAATGTTTTCACACTGACGATATTATTACTCAGAACAAAGGGCGGGGAGGGCTGTCCAAGTGTTCATGAGACAGTGAGTTACTGAGAGCTCACGGGGAATCACACAGCACAAAGACACCGACAGTCAGACACCAAGCCCCAGGCCTGGCCCTAGATGTATTTTTTCTTGAGGTACCAGTAGGCAAAGTAGCCCATCCCGCCCAGGGAGCCCATGAGGAAGGATGCCCCGAAGAAGGATGGGGGTTTCCTCTTGACCAGCCGGAAAGCATTGGGGATGACGGCCGACAGCAAGGTGGTGTGGATGTCACCCAGGACTTTCCGGAAGGCAAAGCGTCTCTGGACCCTCTCAAAGAAGGACTGCAGGTTGGGCCGGCTGCCATCTTCCCAGTATTTCTTGGATAGTCCCAGGAACTTGAGGCGGTGCAGGGTGGCCCCCAGGAGGACATCAGCGAGGGTGAAGGCACAGCCACAGAGCCACAGCTCGCATTTCTGCCCTAGAGTGGAAGAGAGAGGAGGCAAGGGGATCAACCTTCCCTAACACACACACTCACTTCTCTCCATGAGCTCCTCTGGCTTCTGCACACCTGCCCCAGTATTTTCCGAGGGTTTCTCATTCCTGTACAACTTCAGTGATTTTTGCCGTATCCTTATGCTACTTCTATTATTATTTTTTTCTTTAAATCGACTTTTTTTTCTCTTTTCTTTTCTTATCCTCATTTTATAGCTGATATATCAGCTGACTTTTAAAGTGCAAATACGTGGCCAGGTGTGGTGGTTCACACCTGTAATCTCAGCACTTTGGGAGGCCAAGGCGAGCGGATCATTTGAGGTTAGGAGTTCAAGACCAGCCTGGCCACCATGGTGAAACCCCATCTCTACTAAAAATATAAAAATTATCTGGGTGTGGTGGTGCACACCTGTAATCCCAGCTACTCAGGAGGCTGAGGCAGGAGAATTGCTTCAACCTGGGAGATGGAGGTTGTAGTGAGTCAAGACTGTGCCACTGCACTCTAGCCTGGGTGACAGAGTAAGACTCTATGTCAAATAAATAAAGTGCAAATATGTATCATGAAACTCCAGACACGTATACAACTACCCTTTTAACAGCTCCATTTGGTGTATGCTCTGCGTTTCAAACTCAAAATGGAATTCCTGATTGTCGCCCCCAGAGCCACTACGCTCATCCCCATCTCAGTAATGGAACCTCCACCCTTGCAGTTGCTCTGCCCCAAATCCTCAGAGCCACCATGAATTCTCTTTCTTTCTTTCTTTCTTTTTTTTTGAAATAGAGTCTTGCTGTGTCACCCAGGCTGGAGTGCAGTGGCACGATCTCAGCTCACTGCAACCTCCACCTCCTAGGTTCAAGCAATTCTCCTGCTTCAGCCTCCCTAGTAGCTGGGATTACAGGCGTGCACCACCATACCTGGCTAATTTTTGTATTTTTAGTAGAGATGGGGTTTCACCATGTTGGCCAGACTGGTCTTGAACTCCTGACCTCAGGTGATCTGCCCACCTCAGCCTCCCAAAGTGCTGGGATTATAGGAATGAGCCACTGCGCCCGGCCCCACCATGAATTCTCTTTCACCCCCACATACAGTTTGTCAGCAATTTCCAACAGTGTTATCTTCAAAATACATCCAGAATCTGATACCGCCTCTACTTGTACCGTCCTTGTCCAAACAACCATTATCTTCTAAGTTATCATAATGTCCTTTTAAAAGTTCTCCGTTTCTGCCCTTGTCCCCTAGAATCTATTCTTGGCACAGCATCCGAAGTGGTCATGTTAAAATTTAAGTGTCGGATAATGTCACTTCTCCCTTCTCAAACCCCTCTAATGATGATGCACCCGCTGGGGACAGAGTAAAAGCAGAAATCCTTCCAAGCCCTGTAAGGCCCTGTGTGATCTGGCCCCCAGGTACCTTTCAGACCTCAGAGTCTGCTTCTCTCCCACTTCCTCACTCTTCTCCAGCCACGTTGGACTCCTGCAGCTCCTCACATCTGGGACGTTCCTACCACAGGGCCTTTGCCCTTGCTGTTCCCTCTGCCTCAGTCTTCTGCACAGCCTCAGAGCTCATTCCTCTGCCTCCTTCACATCTTTACTCACATGCCATTTTCTCATGGGCTTCCCAGACCACCAATTTAAAATGGAAATTTTGGCTGGGTGCCATGGCTCACGCCTGTAATCCCAATCCCGACACTTTGGGAGGCCGAGGTGTCTCTACTAAAAATACAAACATTAGCCGGGCATGGTGGCAGGTGCCTGTAATCCCAGCTTCTCGGGAGGCTGAGGCATGAGAATCACTTGAACCCAGGAGGCAAGGGTTGCAGTGAGCCGAGATTGTGCCACTGCACTCCAGCCTGGGCAACAAGAGCACAACTCTGTCTCAAAATAAATAAAAATAAAAATAAAGAAATAAAATGGAAGTTTTAAATGGAAATTATAAATTGGTGGTCTGTGAAGCCCAGGAGAAGCTGGCATGTGAGCAAAGATGTGAAGGAGGTGGAGGAAGACCTTACCCAGCAGTCACTCTCCCCTCCCCTGCTTTGTTTTCTTCCGTAGAACGTAGCGCCACATTTCACCATCTACTTGACATTCTCATTTTGTTTATTGTCTGTTGTCCTCTACTAGAGTGGAAACTCCATGAGGGCAGGGATTTTGATCTGTCTTGTCTGTGGCTGTATCCTTTGCATCTAGAACTGTGCCTGGCATACAATAGGTGCTCAATAAATCTTTACTGAATTATTGATGAAGGAAAAAATAAACTGTATCATTAACTGTAGTATTAAATGCTTCGCTATAAGCTATCTACAATGGTAAAAGTAAACATAACAAAAACAAAACAAATGCAATTAAATTCCAGCTGGATACTACTGCCTGTCAAGCTCTCTGCACCAAAGACTGACTTTCTTTCTTTCTTTCTTTTCTTTTCTTTTCTTTCCTTCCTTCCTTTCTTTCTTTCTTTCTTTCTTTCTTTCTTTCTTTCTTTCTTTCTTTCTTTCTTTCTCTTTCTTTCTCCTTCTTCCCTCCATCCCTCCCTCTCTGCTTGCTTGCTTTCTCTCTCTCTCTCTTTTTCTCTCTCTCTCTCTTTCTTTCTTTCGACAAAGTCACACTCTGTCACCCAGGCTGAAGTGCAGTGGTGCAATCTCAGCTCACTGCAACCTCCACCTCCAGGGTTCAAACAATTCTCCAGCCTCAGCCTCCCAAGTAGCTGGGACTACAGGTGTGCACCACCATGCCTGGCTAATTTTTTTTTTTTTTTTTGGTATTTTTACTAGAGACAAGATTTTGCCATGTTGGCCAGGCTGGTCTCAAACTCCTGACCTTAGATGATCCGCCTGCCTCAGCGTCCCTAAGTGCTGGGATTACAGGTGTGAGCCACCACACCTGGCCTCATTTTGTTTTTAAGAAAGGGGCAGATATTAAACTCATGTTATAAAGGGGTTAAACACTAACATCTTACTAATACTCTTTCTTTTGATGTAATCAAAAGGATAACTCTCACGACATGGTTTTACATTATTTATCACCATGTTTTTGTGTCATCTAAATTTAGCCTTACTCTCGCATTTGGGATTAAGAAGGAAATAATTAGCCTCCATTTTTAGGAAACACTTCTTTGTGCAATATTTTCTCCTAGTTGTTTTGACCTGAAATTCTGGAGCCCCTTTGGTCTCTTACATCACCTCTTTGCTCAAAAATCTTTAATTCTCCCCACTGACTACACCTTAATGTTCAAGTTCCTGTGCCTAGCTGTTAAGCCCTTTCAAGAGTGAGTTTAGCTTTAATATATGTCTCTAATCTTGACTTCTCATGAATTGCCCATTGGTCCACTGTCTTCCCCAACAAGCTGCCCACTTCAGCCTCCGGGCCTTTGTCCCCACGGTACCCCATGCCCGAATGCTATCCCCTCTCCCTTCCCTTCCTGTGAGGGCTGCTTTCCTGGGAGGCTTGCCTCTGCACCTTTGAACAGGTTGCTCCTTTCAGTTCAGGAATCCCATGAATCCAGTGCTCCCTTCCATCAAAACCTGAGCCCCCTCCTTCCGCTCTGCATCTTCTTGGTCACGGATTCATTCATTCAGCAAGTGGTTACCTGGCAGTAGGTACTGGGCATGAAGACATGACACAATACAATGTCTCCCCTCAAGAGGGTCACAGTCACGGTGAAGGGGTGAAGTGTAATGAAGGCTCTCATCAGAAGGTTATCCGTGAATAGGTAACCTTCAAGGCACCTGATGAGGCCGGGCTCAGTGGCTCACATCTCTCTCCCTTACTTTAGGAGGCTAAGACAGGAGGATTGCTTGAGCACAGGAGTTTGAGACCAGCCTGGGCAACATGGCGAGACCCTCTTCTCTACAAAAAAATTTAAAAATAGCCGAATCGGTAGCATGCATGCCTGTGGTACCAGCTACTAGGGAGGCTGAAACAGGAGGATGGCTTGATCCCGGAAGGTCGAGGTTGCAGTGAGCCTTTTTCACACCACCACACTCCAGCCTGGGTGACAGAGCGAGACCCTGTCTCAAAAACAAACAAACAAGCAAAGAAGACACCTGATGGGCCCCCAAGGGGAGATAATGAATTGGGAGTTAGTGATGCAGGTTCCAGGCTCAGAGAAGCACCATCAATGTGGAGGTGGTATTTAAAGCCAGGAGAGTGGACAGTATCAGTATAGCCAGACTTGGAAATAGGGCAGGGGACTGAACCCTGGGTCCCCCCGCAAACTTTAGATGTTGACACCAAGAGAAACCAGCAAAGATGACAAGAAGGAGTGGCCTTTGAGGTAGGAGAAGAACCAGGAGAGTGTGGTGTCCAGCAAGCCAACTTAGGACAGGGTTCCGAGGGGGAGACAGTGCTCAACTGTGTTCAAACGCTGTGTTGCGGTCAAATAGGAGGCCTGAGAACTGGTGACTGCGTTTACTGACTGGCGACCCTGGCAAGAGGAGCTGGAGTAGAATGCTGACTTAAAAGCCGGTTTGGAGGGAGTTCAAAGAGAAAGGGAGGAGAGGAATTGGAGATGGGGAACAAAGATCATTCTGCCACGGAGTTTTGCTAGAATGGGGAGGATGGGCCAGTAGTGAGATACAAGTCAAGAGCATTTTCATAAACTGGGAGGAAAAAAATAGCATGTGTTTGTGGATGATGCCGCAGAGAAGGGAAAGATTCTATGGGGAAGAGTGGATAGAATTACGGATGTGGTGTTCTTACAGGGATGAGAGTGGATGGGATCTGGTGCACTAGGAAAGGGATTGGTTTTAAAGGACAACCCCTTCCATCCTTGGACAAGGACAAGAACAGTCCATCCCTGGTAACAAGAGAGCATATGTGCTACCGTATTTCATCAAATCTAAGTTACTATTAAATGTAAGTACCTATCCAAAAGTAAGAAAGGAGAATCAAACTATTGACTGGAAGAAACATTCCAATGTCAGAGATGCTAAGATGTGCTCTAACAAAGATGCACCTTAGAATTGATAGATACAGTGGGTGGGTCATTGTGGGGATCAGAGCTGTGAAGATCTCTTTCTAACGCTTTGATTTTCTCCATGACATATTGCCTTACTTTTAATGGCTAAAACCACAATTATTTTTATGCTAACCTAAAGTGATCAGCTCTGAGTGAGGATGTGGAGGAGGTGGCTGGAGGGCTGAGGAGGAAGGAGAAGGCATAAAGGAGTCATCTAGAGAGTGAAGCGGGGAGGCCTGGGGCAGCATTGAGGTCACCTAAGGCTTGCAATCGTGAATACAAAGTAAGTCCCGCCAGCATCCTGCATGTTTCTCCAGCCACATGTAGGTTCACAGGTGAAGGTGCTGAGTAGGTGGAGAGCTGGGTTCAACAAAGTTTGAGGTTTTGCAGAGCGAGTATGGAGGGCCAGGGAGTCAAATGTGCAGGCACGAAATTTCTCCTAATGATGAACCAGGGAATCACCACTAGGTACGGAGGGAGGTGCGATCGTGATGGGAGTGAGGGACAGTGAAAGGATCAAGTGACATAAGTCCCCAGCTGCAGACTGCATGCTACCAGCAAGGGAGTGTGGGTAGACAGATCAGAGAACGGGCCCAGGAACTAGGTTTAGATACTGGGCAACATGGAGAAACCAGCAAGGGATGTGAGAAGGAGCCGCCTGAGAGATAGGAGATGAACCAGGAAAGTGTGGTGTAATTCCAACAATTCTATAAAGTAGGTGATGTTATTATCCCCACTTTACAGATGAGGCAGTTGAGGCACAGAGAGGTTAGGTAACTTGGTCAAAGCCTCAGCTAATATGTGTCAAAGCAGAGCCTATATTTGAACCCAGGCCATCTGGTTCCAGATTCTGTGGTTGTAACCACTCTGTTAAGCTACTTATTTCCACATACAAATGAGCATGGACACAGCAGGTATCTCAGTGTCCACTCAGGCCCCCTTCAGTACGTGCGTTCTTTACTCAGGTCTGTGTGCAGATCTCTCCATGCGTCTATATCCTGCATAGGCTGCGTGTTTGCCCCATGCCTGCTTGCACAAACCCATGCAGCCAATTGTGTATATGCATGTGGATATCCGCTCCCATGGGCATCTGTGTCCACGTGGCGTGGGATTACCGCACATTGAGTGCAGCATAAGCCCAGGTGCATCTGGATGTTTGCCTTAGACATGTTCACTATTATGTTCATGCCTGTGTTTATGTTTGCAGGCAAATGCTGATGGCCTTCTATGTGCGTCCGTGTTTATGTGTGCGCCCGGGCAGCAATCTGGTATCTGACCCCTTCCCCGTTCTCTCTTCTCCAGTTGTGTGTTCCCTTTGCAAACCCCAGGCCTGGATGAGCCCTTCCTGTACTTCTCTGGGTCTGCCAGCTGGAGGTGATCTCACAGTGAGGCCAACTTGTTACACTTTAATGTCGGACCGCAAAGCCCAGGAGGGCACTCCGTGCTGCCCAGAGTCCTATTATATTTCTTGAGTGCTTCCTGCTCCCTGTGGAGACAATTGCATCTTTTCATCCTGTCTTCTCACACTTCTCACACCCTTTCCCCAGTTTCCTCTCAGCCGATGACATCACTTCATGCTTCGTTCAGAAGATAGCAGCTTTCAGACATGAAAGCTCACACTCCCCACCTCAATGCTGCAAAACCACTCCATGCTGCTGATGCGGACATAGTACAGGGCGTGTCCTAACCCCACGGCCAAGCCCTCCATGGACCCTCTGCACCTGCTCTGCGCCGCATCTCCGCATCTCCTCAGGTTGCCTTTCTAAGTCCTCCTCCCCCTTCTCCATGTTGTTCTGCACCCCAAGAAGCTCACTTGTTGGCTCCAGTCCCCGGGGCTCATGCCCTCTGGCTTCAGAAAGTTAGGCAAGTAGGAAACAGGGGCAGGAGAGGAGGGAGGGCTACAGTGACATCGGACTGATTTCTCTCAGCTCCTCTCTGCGAGTCACCATGGGCTGCCAGCAACCACCTCTGTCCAGGTTCCTGAATCTGCTGTCATGACCCTGTGATCTCAAGACTTCAGGCCTGGGGTATTCCTCTCTGCCTTGGGATATCCCTGCATCCCGCCTGTGCCTGGGTAAACAGTCCCTTTATTGAGCCTTCTTCCATTTCCCCCGTTTGCAGATGTCCTCTGTTTTCTATGGGGCCCCTGCCTGAACCACACCCCTCCTGTCTTTGTGGCGTCTGCATCGCCGTCCTGAACCCCCCCGCCGATTCCTCTTTTCCACCGCGCTTTTTCCACCAGCACGAGAACACATTTGTACATCTCCTGTCCAAAAACAATTCCTCCTGTCACCCCACGTCCTTCTTCAGCCACCACCACCTTCTTTATTCACCTCTACCCTTCTCAAAAGAGGTATCTACACTCACCACCTTCATTCCACGCCTCCCATGCGGTCTTCAGTCCATTACAGTCTGGCTTTTGCCCCAGGTTGCAGTGAAATGCTTTTGGCAAGGTCACCGCCGACATCCATGGTAGAAAGCCGAGGGCACGCTTTCCTATCCTGGCTTGCTCAAGCTCCCAGCAGCACTGACACCATTCTGTCTCCTTAAAACCCAGTCCTCCCATGGTTCCTCCTAACATGAGGGTCTTCCTACTTCACTGGCCACTCCTCAGTGCACTTTGCTGACTCCTCTGCCCTGATCCCCGCTCAGTGTGGGAGAACCTCTGCATAGATATGGTAGTTATGTTTTTTATTATTATCATTATTATTATTCTTTGAGACAGGATCTCACTCTGTCTCCCAGAAGACGACTCACTGTGGCCTCAACCTCCCAAGCTCAAGCAATCCTCCTGCCTTAGCCTCCTGAGTAGCTGGGACTACAGGCATGTACTACCACACCAGCTCATTTTTGTACTTTCTTGTAGAGACAGAGTCTCACCATGTTGCCCAGACTGGTCTGAAACCTGGGCTCAAGTAATCCTCCTGCCTCAGCCTCCCAAGTGCACATGACCATGCCTGGCCCAGGTATGGTAGTTTTAAAGTACAGCCACAAATTACTTGATATGTCCTCCCTTCTGCAGAGTCCAAGTCTCCTTCCCTTGAACAGAGGCTGTATTTCGTGACTTCTAATGAGTGATGGGACAGAGTGACTTCCAGCAGTAGATCATAAAAGACATGTGATTGGTCAGGCGCGGTGACTCACGCCTGTAATCCCAGCACTTTGGGAGGCCAAGGCGGGCGGATCATGAGGTCAGGAGATCGAGACCATCCTGGCTGACACAGTGAAACCCTGTCTCTACTAAAAATACAAAAAATTAGCCGGGCGTGGTGGTGGGTGCCTGTAGTCCCAGCTATGTGGGAGGCTGAGGCAGGAGAATGGCATGAACCCGAGAGGTGGAGGTTGCAGTGAGCTCAGATCGTGCCACTGCACTCCAGCCTGGGTGACAGAGCCAGACTCCATCTCAAAAAAATAAAAGACATGTGGCTTCTGTGTCTTCTCTTTCTCTGGGATAACTTGCTCAGGGAAAGCCAGCAACCATGCTATAAAGAAATGCAAGCAGCCTATTGAGAGGCCCATCTCAATAGGATATTGCGTAAGGAACTAAGGTCTCCTGCCAACAGCCAGCAGGGAACAGAGGCCTTTAGCTAAGAACCACACGAATAAGGCAACTTGGAAGTGGATCCTCTGGCCGCAGTCAAGCCTTCAAATCACTGCAGCCCCAACTGACAGCTTGAAGGCAACCTGCATCATGCAACCATAACTCGGAGCTGCCCAGCTCAGCTGCTCCGGAACTCCATATCCACAGAAAATGTGTGACATAATAAATGATTTTAAAATTCAAGACACTGAGGTTGACAGCAATTTCTTATGCCATAATAGATAACTAATACAGCAAGTCCCGATTCCTCTTTTTGTCTCACTCTGCTCTCTTCCTCGATGAAAATGTCTAATCCTATAGCTTTAAACACCATGTATTGGATGAGGACTCCTGAATCTCCAAATTCTGACCTCTCCTTTGAGAGTCAGGCTGGAATATCTAATGGTTTCTGTGACATCCTCTCTTGGGTGTCACAAACTCACTGTCTCCCAAACGCCCAGGCTGGAGTGCAGTGGCAGAATCTCAGCTCACTGCAACTTCTGCCTCCCAGGTTCAAGCAATTCTCCTGCCTCAGCCTCCCAAGTAGCTGGGATTACAAGCACATGCCACCATGCCCGGCTAATTCTTTGTATTTTTAGTAGAGACGGGGTTTCACCGTGTTAGCCAGGATGTTCTTGATCTCTTGACCTCGTGATCCACCTGTCTTGGCCTCCCAGAGTGCTGGGATTACAGGTGTGAGCCACCATGCCTGGCCCAAGAGTTACCTTTGATTCCCTTTACCTCACTGCCAACCCCCATGTAAATTCCTGCTCATTTTATCTTCAAACTACCTCTCAAGTCCATTCACACCTCACCATCTCCACTGCAACCATCTCGGTCCACACCAACATCATCTCTCACCTGAGCTGCTGCACCGGCCTCCCCTCTGTCTCCTTTGAAGTCTATTTTCACACAGCCATTGGAATCCTCTCAAATATAAAACTAGAACTACTCAGCCCCATGGAGACTGCAAACAGGGCCATGAGTCCCTCCCGTTCCTGTACGCATGCCACTTTGCAATGTGTGCATCTTGATGGCTTTGCTCCTCCTGCCATCTAAGACTCATGGTTTTTTTTTTTTCAAAGACTGCAAACTCCGTGAGAGCAAGAATGACGTCTGGATTTTGCTCATTAATTTATCCCCAGGACCTAGCATCTAGGAGATGTTCAATCAATATTTGAATAAATGAATGAAAAAGAATGATGATAATAATAATTTTTAGAACATTTCACCTTAAGCTGGGCACTTTGGAAAGTAATTAACATTTACTGTCTTAAATTTGCTGGCCCGAAATGCAGGAATGAGGTCAGCCATTCCCCATGTGTGAGAGGCAAGCATCTCAGCTAAGCCGAGCCCACACTGCCAAGCCACATATCATGAACAAATAAAAGGCCCTTCTTTTATGTCACTCAGATTTGGAATGGTTTGTTATACAGCAGAAACTAACTGATACAATCCCCTCCTCAAAGCCCTCCAGACTTCCCATTGTACTTAGTATAAAATCCGAACTTGTAAATGTAGGCTCTGAGGCACGTGATCTCACCTCACCTGGTGCAGCTCTCCCCTCATTCCCGCCACTCTCCCCAGGACTCCCCACGCAGCAGCCCGTTCCTGAAGAGTTCCCAGTTCTCTCCCACTCCATGGCATCCCTCAGTCTGGGTCATATCTTCCCTGATTCTTCTCTAGGCTCCTTCTCATCCTTCAGGTCTCACTTTGAATATCACCTTCTCAGGGAAACTTTATCCACTTAATCCTGTTCATTTACTCTCAATCTTAACACTTATCGCTGTGTGCACTTCTGTGTTTACTTATGGGATTATTTAACTAATGTCTTTTTCCTCTGTAAGACTGTAAACTCCATGAAAGTAATAATGAGGTCTGAGTTTTACTCATTAATTTATCCCCAGGACCTAGCATCTAGTAGGTGTTCAATAAATATTTGATTAAATGAATGAAAAAGAATGGTAATAATAATTATTTTTAGAACATTTTACCTTGAGCCAGGCACTGTGCAAAGTACTCAACATTTATTATCTTAACAAATCCTCCACCAGCAATCCTGCTGTGACTTTGATTCTATTATTATCAACATTTTACAGATGAGCTCAGAGAAGTGAAGTGAATTCCACAAGGTCACAGAGCTAGGTAGTGGTTGATCAGGAATCTGCATCAAAGCCATCTGGCTCCATGCAAGGGGTCTCAACTGTGACATTAAAATCCTTTCCAAAACGGCTCTGCCCACAAGAGAAGAAATGAAAGGCATACAAGTGTTTCACCCAGTCAGGTTCCGGGAACCTGGATGAGCAACAGAGGCCATGTGGGCCCAACCAATCAGACCTTTAAAATCCATAACCACTTCCCTGGGGCTTCTGCTACCTCCCCCAGCCCCAGAGGGATGCAAGGACACCTCTCCATCTTGAACAACCCCACTTATCTCACCATGGGACAGTGCAGTGCTGTCTTCTCTCAGAAGACCTCAGGACGGGGGTCAGCCGCAGGATCCCAGTCTAGGAATCTCACAAGGAATGCATGTCCGAGGCTATTCTCCAGAACCATCCACCCTAGCCTCCATCCAGGCCAGACCCTGTGTCTCTCTGGATCACAATTATATGGACCCTTCTGTACTGTGTGCCCGGCACTGTGCTAAGCCCCTTACATGCATTTGCTTGTTGGTCCTCGCAGCAGCCCTGGAACGTAGGCACTCATGCTATCACCCCTGCCTTTTTTATTTTTCTTTTCGAGACAGAGTCTTGCTCTGGTGCCTAGGCTGGAGTACAGCGGTGTGATCTCGGCTCACTGCAACCTCCGCCTGCTGGGTTCAAGTGATTCTCCTGCCTCAGCCTCCCACATAACTGGGCTTGCAGGTGCCCACCACCATGCCCAGGCAATTTTTTGTATTTTTAGTAGAGATAGGGTTTCACCATGTTGGCTAGTCTGGTCTCGAACTCCTGACCTCAAGTGATCCACCTGCCTCAGCCTCCCAAAGTGTTGGGGTTACAGGCGTGAGCCACCGTGCCCAACTATCACCCTTTTATAGAGCAGGAAAGAGCCCAGAGCTAGTGCTTCCTCATCTGTTAAACAGGATCCTCATCTGTTAAACAGGATCGCTGGTATTACCCACCTCCTGGGGTTGTTATGGGGATTGAGTGAGTTGAAATCTGTGAAACACTTAGAACAGTGCCTGACACACAGTAAGGTCTATTAAATGTATAGATTTTTCTGGGCTGGATTGTGACCTTCCCAAAATTCACATGTTGAAGCCCTAAGCCCTAGAATAAGCTTGTCCAACTTGTAGCCCATGGGCCACATGCAGCCCAGGATGGCATTGAATGTGGCCCAAAACTAACTCATAAACTTTCTTAAAACATTCTGATATTTTTTTGCGATGTTTTTAAAGCTCATCAGCTATCGTCAGTGTTAGCATATTTTATGTGCGGCCCAAGACAATTATTCTTCCTCCAGTGTGACCCAAGGAAGCCAAAAGATTGGACACCCCTAAACTCTCAGAATGTGACTGTATTTGGAAACGGAGCTTTTAAAGGGATGATTACCTTAAAATAGAGACCTTAAGGTGGGTCCTCATTCAATCGGACTAAAGTATTTATAGGAGGAAATTTGGACTCAAAGACACCAGGCTTGTGCAGCACAGGGGAAGGGCCATGTAAGAACATGGCAAGAAGGCGGCCACTTGCAAGCCAAGGAGAGAGGCCTCGGGAGACACCCACCCCAAGACACCTTGATCTGAGATGTCTAGCCTCCAGCTCTGTGCGACAATAGGTTTCTGCTCTTTAAGCCCCTCAGTCTGTAGTATTTTGTTATGGAAGTCCTAAGAAACTAATGCATAAGTGAATAACATATACCTGATGTCCAAGGTCTCCCACCAAGAGCATGGCAGAGCTGGGACTCTGTCCCCCAAAGGCCCATCTCTGAACTACCAAGCCTTTTGGCCCCTGAGAGCCATTAACTCTGCAACAGCTCCCCTTAGCTACCATTAGGATAGGAACAGGAAAGTTCCTTTTCTTTTTCTTTTTTGTGATGTAGGGCAGGGGACGGAGTCTCTCTCTGTCCCCCAGGCTGGAGTGCAGTAGCACAATCTGGGCTCACTGCAACTTCTGCCTCCCAGGTTCAAGTGATTCTCCTGCCTCAGCCTCTCAAATAGCTGGGATTACAGGAACCCACCACCCCCCCCAGCTAATTTTTGTATTTTTAGTAGCGACGGGGTTTCGCCATGTTGGTCAGGCTGGTCTCGAACTCCTGACCTCAGGTGATCCACCTGCCTCGGCCTCCCAAAGTGTTGGGATTACAGACATGAGCCATTGTGCCCAGCCAAAAGTTCCCCTTTGAGATGTGTTATTATTTTTTACTTACTTAGTCATACCAGGCTTTGTTTCCAGAAAAGATTGAAGGCAGCTGGCTTCAGTATGCATGATGATGTCTCTGTTCGAGACATGAGGTCTCTGAGTGTGTCTTGTGCTTGTGGCATCAGTTGTGAGATGCTGGAAACAACACTGGACCCATCAAGGGGGAACAAGTTCTGGCCCTAACCATGATGTCTATGAGCTGCCTAACCTTGAACAACTCGCTTCATCTCTCTGAGCCTCAGTTTTCTCATCTGGAGAATGTGCGTGCCTTTAGCTGCCTTATGTATTAAACTAGTAATGGTACAGACAGTGTCTTGAGTACATTGAATTTTCACAAGAGTCCAGCAAGAGAGGGTTAAGTTGTATTATTACCGTCCCATCTTATAGATGAGGAAACTGAGGCTCCAATAGGGAAAGCAACTTGTCCAAGGTTACATAGTTCAGGCAGCAAAGCTGGAACTCTAATTCAAGTTGTTCTTACTCTAACATACATAGAGATGTGTATGTACACATAGTCATGCATATGCAGAAGGCTGTTGCAAATGCTCCATAAATTTGCATTGTTCAGGAGACAAGACTCACAGGTCTTAAACGGAGCAAGATGGGAAGGCTCAGAATGAGGTTTGAAGGTGGGCTGTGGCAAAGATGGTGTGTAACAGGCAAAATGGAGTGGAGTGGTATAAGAAGGGTGCTCCAGGAGGGAGGGGCTGTGGGGGCAAAAGTGTGGAGGTAGAATGAAGCTGGTATGTCCAAGTCTAGAGGCCCAGCTGGGAGCAGGAAGAATTTCATATCCAGCCAAACTAAGGACAAGGAGAGTCTGGGTGAGCTTGGATGTCTGGGTGGAGCACGAAGGAGCCATAATGCATTCTTGGGCAGGGAAAGTGGGATAGTGTGGTGGGTAGTGGCCATCACCACTCTCATCATCATCTTCACCTACTTTTATTAAACACCTACTAGGTGCTAAGCCCTAATCTAAGCACTCTACATGTATTATTTCACACAATGTCTCAACAGCTCTTTGAGGCAGGTCCTACTATTATCCCTATTTTATAGATGGGAAACTGAAGTTCAGAGAGGGGAGAACCTGAGCACAGTTACTCAGCTAGGAAGTGGCCAAGTTATGACTTGAACCTTAGTCTGACTCCATAGCCCATCCTCCTAACCACCTGGGGAGGTCCTCTGAGACCTTTGGGGAAAAAAGAGGCTGAGACTGGGCAGGGGCAGAGTAGGCTAGGTGGGCTGCAGCCCCCACCTCCCCCAGGGCTGGCACCCACCCTCGTTCTCCAGCTTCCTCTTCTCCAGCTCGGCCTCGATCTGGTCCAGCACCATGGCCAGCTCCCCAAGGATCTTCTTCAGGTAGCTCACATCATCGTGCTCCAAGATCTTGGCCTGGGGGCAGGACAGGGCCAAGAGAAGCTGAGTTGGCCTCAATAGAGCCAGGATGTTCAGGGATGGAAGGAGCTTTGCTAAACTTCTTCTGCAAACCCAGCCTCCAAATACCCCCCAAGTGTATAGGATGCCCCCCTGTTTTGAAGCACCCTCATCTGGTGCCTACAACAGTCCTGTGAGCTTGACTGTCCTGCCTAGATCCCTGGTACATTCTTATACCCCAATGCTGGGAGGGCTGGTTGCTAGTGGCTCACAGTTGCCCCTTCTCTCAGCCAATAAGGAGCTGCATTGCCCACAAATACTTGGGAGGTTACCTGCCCTCACCCCTCCCTGCAATAATCTGTAGCCAATGTCCCACTGATATGAGGGGATAAAAGGCTGGCCCCTTACTTCAAGGTTGATCACCTTTGTGGTGCCATTTGTGCTCCAGAGATTCCTGCGGAATCAAATGAGGCTTAGCTGCTTCCTCTTCCTTATCCCTCCCATCCCTCTGGGGTCCCCCTCAGAGCAATCCTTCAATAACTCCTTTTCCCAAGAACCCCTGTTCAGTGCTCTGTATTTGTTTTTATTTATTTATATATTTGTTGTAATTATTATTATTTGAGACAGAGTCTCACTCTGTTGCCCAGGCTAGAGTGTAATGGCCCGATCTCAGCTCACTGCAACCTCTGCCTCCCAGGTTCAGGCAATTCTCCTGCCTCAGCCTCCTGAGTAGCTGTGACTACAGGTGCCCGCCATGATGCCTGGCTAATTTTTGTATTTTTAGTAGAGACGGGGTTTCACCATGTTGGCCAGGCTGGTCTCGAACTCCTGACCTCAAGTGATCCACTCACCTCAGCCTCCCAAAGTGCTGGGATTACAGGAATGAGCCACCATGCCTGGCCAATGCTCTGCTTTTAAAGACACAACCTAATACATGAGGAAACTGAGGCCCCAGGGCAGCAGTGGCTTACCCAAGGTCTAACAGCTAGTAAATGGTAGGGGACAGGATTGGAAAAGCAAGCCAGGGGTTTTTCCATTTCATATCATCAGCTGGTCTTCTACTTAGAACTGCTTATCTTCTACTTAGCTTCTCCTATTGCTCATTTCCATGGAGCAGGGGGACTCAGCAGGCCTGGAGTTACTCACCATGAGCTTCTTCTGTTTAGAAAGGTAGGGCTCGGAGAGCTGGGGCTCCTCTTCATGGTCCAGTTTCATGAGGTCTGTGGTGGCATTGGCTAAATGTCCTGGGGAGAGAATGGGAAAGGTCCCATCCATCTGATACCTGGGTTGCTCCCCCATCACTTCCCTTACACAACTTGAAATAGGCCCCCTCCAAACACTGGTCAGAGGAGTAATACTGTCAACAACCAACACTTAGGGAGCACTGCAGGCTGTGCTGTAGTGACGGATGAGATGCCATCCTGCCCTGAGCTCAGGCTGGTGGGAGAGACAGGCACATAAAGAAATCTCGGCCAATGGCTCACTCCATAATCCTAACACTTTGGGAGGCTGAGGTGAGAGGATCACTTTAGTCTAGGAGTTCAAGACCAGCTTGGGCAACATAGCAAGAACCCATCTTAAAAAAAAAGTTAGCCAGGTGTAGTGGCGCACACCATAGTCCCAGCTACTCAGGAGGTTGAGGCAGGAGGATCGCTTGAGCCTGGGAGGTTGAGGCTACAGTGAGCTGTGATTGCACCACTGCACTCCAGCCTGGGTGACAGAGTGAGACCCCTTCTCTAAAAAAAGGCAAGATAAATAAATAATACACTTCAGCAATATTATAAAATACACATTAAAAAAAATAAAAGTAAACTCTATGGTACAGCATGATTAATCTGTAGGGAAGAATAAACGCAAGGCAGAGGGACCCAGGGGCTGCCTGCCTGGGGCACAAGGGGATGAGAAACCTCACGGAGGAGGAGACTCTACCCTTGAGGATGAGTAGTAGATGCCAGAAACTGATAGACCCGACCATAGACCTGGTCATCATCCCTGCCTCACTACTTCTCTCCCTGCATTCTTCCCAAATTGCAGCATGCCCTCCCCGACACAAAGCCCAGCCAGATTCCTGGATTTGCCCTCAGCTCCTCCCACTACCTCACCCCACATCAAGTCATTCCCAGATCCTATTGATTCTTCCTCCTCCATCTTTCTCACATTTTCTCACATTTAACCTCCTCCATTTAACTGACTCTTAGTTCAGACCCCATTAATGTCTCACCTGGATGATTTTACCCACCCTCTGCCACCTCCCCTCTCTCCCTTACAAGCCCTTCTCCCCACCCCTGCCAGAGATACCTTCTTCACACACTTGACCATGCCACTCTCTGTTGAAAACCCATCCCTGGCTCCTCACTGCCCTCAGATAACATCCTAGTTCCTCAACTTGCCTTCAAAGAGCCTTCAGGATCCACTTCCCTCCCTCTCACCAACTCCATCTTTCACTGAGTTTCCTCAGCTATTCCTGTCCCAAGATGTACATTTCAGCCACTCTACATGCTTGCTGTTCCCTGAATGTGCCAGACCACTCCACACCTCCAGGCTTCTGCTCATACTACTACTTCTTCCTAAACTAGCCTTATCCTCCTTTCCTGAAAGCCTCCTTCTAGATTCAGCTAAAGATTTCCTCCTCCATGAAGCCCTTCCTGATTCTCTAGGACGTTGGCCCACTCAATGTCTTTCTTACCCAATTTACACCCTACAGAGTTAGGGCAGGGAATGCAAACACACTAATCAGAGCTGCCAGTCACAACTCCATTAACCTTGCTGTCTATATGAAAAGAGCCCGCCCGGACTTGTGCAGTCCACAACCTGCCTGCTTGCTGTACATGGAGATTTTAGTGCTAATGTAGTTATCGCTGAATGTGTATGTCTCCCTCTAACACTTGAGCTTCTGGAGAGAAGTGGCTATGTCAGTATGTCAGATTCATCTTTGTTCCCTTAAAACCCAGCACAGGCCTGGCACAGAGCAGGAGCTCAGTGAGTGTTGAATGAATGAATGAAATGAATTAGTGACTTAGGTTGTTTAGCTCCTGTCCTCTGAGATTTCACCACCCACTGCCCCATCTCCTGTCCTGACACAAATCCCAGTAAACACACTCCCAGATCATTCAGCTTCAGGGCTATATTAAGTCTCATTGATGTTTTATGAATGTGAAGGTCAAGGACAGCATCTTCTTTCTTGCCTGTCACCCAGTGCTGCCCATGTGGCTGGCTTTAGACTCCAGGAGGGCAGGCCAGCCCGAGAGAAGATCTGGGACTGATTAAGGGGTCGCTGCAGGCTGGCTTCTACTCTTTCTGCACTCTGGGACCTCCCACCCCTCATCCCCCAGCTGGGCTGGAGCCCTGAGATCCTCTCTGCCTCCTCAGAGAATGAGGGGGAGGGAGGGAGTGGGCTGGGTCTGCTCTGGCTCAGGGCAAGATTGAGGGAGTGCCCCCAACTCCCAGAAGCCCTTGGGGACTGCCTCCAGCCCTCGACCAGGTCCCCACCTACCAACTGCCAGGGCCTGCCCCGTTCATTCTTCCCTCAGAGGAGAGATCTTCATAAAATGCAGATCTGACCACATCACTTCCCATCACCGTTTCTCCACTGCTCTTTGGACAAAATTCAAATTCTGCCAGACCCTTGTCCCCAGACATGCACCACAACCATTTCTACCCCACCTTGGGTTACACTTGCACCACACTGAACTTCCTCCATTCCCCAAACAACATACCCTGTCCTACTCCAGAATGTGAAAGAATTCTCCCTCTTCCTCCCCTTCTACCTGCTACACATCCTCAGTTGCTGCTGCATTTTGGAAGGCTTCTGTGGCTCGGAGGCTGGGGTGGACATCGTGTATGTCCACAACCTCCCTGATCTCCTGCTCATAACACTGATGGGCACCAGATTAATTATTTTTAAATGAATTTATTTTTGAGCAGGTTATACATGTATATTGTTGAAATTCAAACAATATTGAAGAATGTACTATAAAAGATAATTTCTGTCCTCTGCAGCTGCAGTCTCTTAGTTCTACTCCCCAAAGACACAAACTATTGGCAGCTTCTGTGTATCCTTCCAGAAATACTCCTTGCAGTGCAAGCACCTGTGTATCCATTTAAACCCCTTCTGAGTATTAATGATAGTACACTAGGTGGTTTTTTTTTTTTTTGCCCTTCACTTTTTTCCACTCACTAATGTATCTTAGGGAGCATTCCATACACCTATTAATTTTTAAAAACATCTGCACAGTATTCCATTGTATGGAAGTACCCATAACTTATTTACCCAGTTCCCAGTTCGTGACAGCTGGGTTATTTCCAGCAATATTCTTGCTCTTGCCAACTACGCTGCAGTGAATACCTTTGCTCATACTTCTTGGTGCATGTGTTCAAGTGTAACTGCAGGGTAATCTCCAAGATGTGGGCTTTCTCATGTTTGACCTAGAGCGCCAGGCTGCCCTCCTGAGAGCTTGTTCCAACTCACTTAGTCCTGCACTGTAATTGCCTGGTTGACTTGTCTTTTCTTCCATGGAACTTGACCCTGGGATGGCAGAAGCTGTATCTATTCCTGTCTCTCCCCAGTCCCCAGGGCCTCATAAATGGTGTTGAGGGGGCTGCTGCCAGGAGCCGGATGTATAGGTCAATCCTGAGTCTTGGTCACATCCTGTGGCTCATGCCTGTAATTCCAGCACTTTGGGAGGTTAAGGCAGGCAGATCACCTGAAGTCAGGAGTTCAAGACCAGCATGGGCAATATGGCAAAACCTCATCTCTACCAAAAATACAAAACGATTAGCCAGGTGTGGCAGCATGTGCCTGTGGTCCCAGCCACTTGGGAGGCTGAGGTGGGAGAATCACTTGAGACTGGGAGGAGGAGGTTGCAATGAGTCAAGATTGTGCCACTGTACTCCAGCCTGGATGAGAATGGGAGACCCTGTCTCACAAAAAAAAAAAAAAAAAAAAAGAAAGAAAGAAAGAAAGAGAAAAGGAAAGAAGAAAAAAAATATTCTGAGTCTTGTTCAATGACAGTGGTTCTCAAGGGACAGGGTTGAGTTCTACAGCTTAACACCACCTCAATCCTGCCTTTGAACATGAGCCACATTCCTTTGAGGAGGATGACACGACCATTTACTGAGCACCTATTATCTACTGAGAATCTTCAGGTGTCTTTTCGCTGTAGGACCCCATGGTGTTTGGTCAAAGCTTAGATCATAGTCTGTAAACAGTTGCTGAGGGATTATCTGATTTAATCCAACATCCATTCACTGGGTGTCAGATACAAAAAGACAGGGTGTGAGCATGTCCAGGCTGGCCATTAGGACAGGATGTGCTCATGGGTGACCTTCAATCCGAGACCCCACTGTGGGCCTTGTCACATCTGGGCAGCCTTCCTTGGTAATCCTAACCCTGAGGTCACTCAGTGCCCTTGGCCACCAAGCACAGCCCTGACTATCTAAGGCTGAAGCTTGTGCGGGGAGAACAAACCTTGTGGGGACAGACAGCTGCAGAGTCTCTGTATGGGAGGGCAGGACAAGAGTAGGGGGCAGGGGAGGGGGATGGGAGCGAGACTGGCAGACAGAAAGAGACATATTCTGTTAGAAACTGGGTGAATGAGATGGAAGGCTGGGATGTCGGGGGTGAAGGGGATGGCAAGCAAGAGGCACAGAGAGAAAGAGCAAGAGTGAGAGAGACCAGCAGAGTCAGAAACCAACCCCGAGCACTCAGAGAGAGGCGGGAACAAATGGAGAGTGCAAGAGGGAGAGAAGGAGGAGGAAGGGGAGGACAGAGAGAGGCCCAGGAGAGGGAGGACTTCCTTTGGAAGAAAGGAATGGCAGGGAATGGGGGAAGCGGAGGGGCCGTCTCGCCGCCCCGGCACTCACTGCGGATCTCGGCCGTGGCGTACTTGGGGATCATGGAGTCGGTGGTGAGCTCGGGGTGCAGGATGCAGCCATGCGTGTAGGCGTCCATGGGCAGCGCGTCCAGCAGCTCCCGGTACTGCAGCACCCGTGCGTGCTGTGGGCTGCCCACCTCGGGCATCAGGGCCACCACGTGCTCTGTGGGCACCGCCAGGGGCTGGGCAGGGCAGCCAGAGGGGCATCTGCCCCGGCCACCTGCCCCCAGCATCCCTGAGCCCCAAGATGCCTCTGCCCAGAGGCCCCGGGCCCACCCATGCTCAGGCTCGGCTGCTGGCAGACAGGGGTCCTAAAGGTGGCCCGGCCATCTCTCCTCACTGGGCTCTGCCAAGCTGTCCCCGAGGGTTAGCTCCTCTCAGCTCCAGACTTGCTGCCCCGTGAGCACCTAGGCCCCAGTGTTGCAGGATTTAAGAGAAGCTGCAACCTGGGTGTTCAGTGCTTGGGTCCCCTCGACTTTTAGAAGTTGGCAAACAATTCACATTCTTTTAAAACAGTGCATGTCTGGGCCCTGACGCCCTCCCAATGGCTGTCTGAGCTTCTGCAATGGGCAGTGAGTTCCTGAGCCTGATGAGGGCCTAAGTGGGGAGAGGACGGGGGGTTCTGTAAGGTTCTGGGGTATCTGGGCCCTCCCCTGTCTGCAGGGTTCTGAGGTGTCTGGGCGCTCCCCTGTCTGCAGGGTTTTGGGGTGTCAGGGCCCTCCCCTGTCTGCAGGGTTTTGGGGTATCTGGGAGCTCCCCTACCTGTGGGGTTGTGGAGTGCCTAGGCCTACCCCTGTCCACAGGGTTCTGGGGTACCTGGGCCCTCCCCTGTCTCAGGGTTCTGGGGTGTCTGAGACCATGTCTTCGGGTTCCTACGGGTTCCTAGGGAATCTATATTCCAGAGGGAGCTGGGCCCTGCCCTTGCTCTGGAACCCCTGGGAGATCTGGACCCTGTC
Source organism: Piliocolobus tephrosceles (assembly GCF_002776525.5). NCBI lineage: Eukaryota > Metazoa > Chordata > Mammalia > Primates > Cercopithecidae > Piliocolobus > Piliocolobus tephrosceles. The sequence goes on along the minus strand of NC_045453.1, from coordinate 17,084,394 downwards.
TGTGGGGACCTAGAGGGTGGTCTGGAGCCACTCATGCTGAAGGGGCCGTGCCTGTGACTCCAGAGCTTGGGGGAAAGGGCTATAGCCCCACTGCTCCTGGTGGGGGTGGTGTCTGGGTTGTGCCCTTATGGTACCAGGGGAGAGGGAGGTCTCTGGGGTCCTTATGGATCAGTAGCCATGCCTGTGGCTCTGGGGCTCTTGGGGGCATCTGAACCCTGCCTGTGGCTCTGTGGCTGTTTTCTGGGGAGACTGGGCCTTGCCCATGGCTCCAGTGAATTTCCCAGGCTTCCCAAAGTTCTGGGACCCTGTCTGAGCCTGTGGGAGCCCCTGGGGATCTGTGGTATGGAGTGGGCCCCTGGGTGGGGAGGCAGCCGTACCTCCTGTGAAGGTGCGCTCCACATAGTCAATGATCTGGTCGTAGTCACTGATGATGTTGTCGCGGTGGATGATGACGGGCACCTCCTCGCCCAGGTTGAGCCGCATGAACCACGGCTCCTTGTGCTCGCTCTGTGGCAGGCTCACGTCCCGCTCCTCGCACACCAGGCCCTTCTCGGCGATCACCAGCCGCACCTGCAGGCGCCAGGGTCAGAGCGGGGAAGGCGGGCGGACACATGGGGACACTCTGCCCAGGTGGGGCGGGGGTGTGCGGGGAGGGAGGTCAGAGGTCACACACAGGAGGGGACACGATTGCTTTCAGCCCGTTCTTGGGCACCTGGGTTTGGGGGGGATATCTCCCAGGGGCATGTGCCTGGTGGAGGGAGGAGCGCAGTTCTGCTTGGGGGACAAAGGGCAATGCGGCCGGGTGGCTAAAGGGCTGGATTTGACAGCTGGACACACCTGGGATAGGATTCCTGGCTGTGTGAGTGTGGGCAAAGTCCTTAAACTTTCTGAGCCTCAGTTTCCTTATTTTAAAAATGAGAGTATTGACAGTACCAACCCAGAGTCTGGGACAAATGCTTGGCACTCAATTCGTGATCATCGTTATCACAGTTGAACACTCAGCCTGGCCCCAGTAGTGGATCTGGCCAGGAAATTCACGGAAACTCTTTTTTGTTTGTTTGTTTTTTTCATTTTTTGAGACAGAGTCTTGCTCTATTGCCCAGGCTGGAGTGCAGTGGCGCAATCTCAGCTCTTGGCAACATCTGCCTCCTGGGCTCGAGTGATCCTCCTGCCTCAGCCTCCCAAGTAGCTGAGACTACAGGCTCCCACCCCTACGCCCAGCTAATTTTTGTATTTTTAGTAGGGACAGGGTTTTCCCATGTTGGTCAGGCTAGTCTTGAACTCCTGACCTCAGGTGATCTGGCCACCTCGGCCTCCCAAACTGCTGGGATTACAGGTGTTAGCCACCGTGCTTGGCCAGAAATTCTTATCATTATCATAATCAATAGCTAAATTCCTCAAATTATTTGGGATACTAAGAGAGGGGAAAAGTAATTTGCCAACATTAGTCGAGCCCTTTATTTCCCCCAAACACCTTCTCATCTGGTTGCCTGGTTGGAAACTCACAATAGCCCCTACAGCAGGGTAGATTTCTTTTTTGATGAGAAAACTAAAGCCCAGAGAGGGCAAGTAATCTACCCAGAGTCACACAGCAATTCAGCAGCACACTTCAAACTGGAAGCAAGGTTCTTGACTCCCAAAGCAGTGCTCTCTGCCCTGAGAGCTCCTTCCAGGGAGTTCTGGGCCTGCCCCTTCCTGAGTCTTTACGTTTCTAGGGGGTCCCAGACAAACACTTGAGCTAGTAGAAGCTGCCAGAGAGCCTTGAGGCTGGGGCATGCTCCTGACCCAGCCCAATATTTCTGAGCTAGAAGACGGTTAGAGATCATCTAGTCCTATTGCCCCCTGCCTGTGGACTGAGACTCAGAAGGAAGGATGGACTTGTCCAAGATCCCCTGGCAAGATGGCAAGTGGCCCCATTCTTACGCTTTCCTCCCAACCTTCCACTCTGGTCCAGGGGAGAGGGAGGGTATCCCCAAAAGAGGAAAGGCCCATTCCCCTTGAGTATCAGTGTCTCCACCCACAGCTGAGATGGTGGTTCTTGGGACAAGTTAAGCATCCAGAACTTGACACAAGTTAAGCGGCGTCATGGGCAGAACCTGCATGGTGTCAGTTCAAATCCCAGCTTTACACTTATTTGCTAGATGACTTGGCTTTACAAATAGCTTCACTTTTTTTTCTTCTTCTTTTGTTTTTTTGAGACAGAGTCTCCCTCTGTTGCTCAGGCTGGAGTGCAGTGGTGCGATCTTAGCTCACTGCAACCTCTGCCTCCTGGGTTCAAGCAGTTCTCCTGCCTCAGCCTCCTGAGAAGCTGGGATTACAGGAGTGTGCCACCACACCCGGCTAATTTTTGTATTTTTAGTAGAGATGGGGTTTCACCATATTGGCCAGGCTGGTCTTGAACTCCTGACCTCAAGTGATCTACCTGCCTTGACCCCCCAAAGTGCTGGGATTACAGGCGTGAGCCACCATGCCTGGCCAGCTTTACTTCTTTGTGCCTCAGTTTCTCCTCTTATCCAGTGGAAGTCCTATAGTAATTGCCTCGGAGGCCTGTTGTGAGAATTAAATGCATTAGTCCCTGTGGAATGGTGCCTGGAACACAGTAGCGATAATGTGTCTTAGCTGCTGGTATGAGGGCAGGTTTTGGAGGCAGACAGACTTTGACTTGGAAGCCTAGCTCTACTGCTTATATGCTCTGTGACCTTGAACAAGTCATTTGCTCTTTCTGATTTCTAGCTTCTGTGAAGTGAGGAATGCAGGTGTGAGGTTGAAATGAGGTGTTGTGGAGACAGCCCCAGCATAGAAGGTTAATATATGAGTTCTAGCATCACTTATTGCACACACACACCACGCACACACCCTGGTGTATCCTAGAGTACTTCATGCCCCACCCTTACAGTGAACATAAACACCTCCTCCTGTTTTTTTTTTTTTTTTTTTTTTTTTGTATTTTTTTGAGACGGAGTCTCGCTCTGTCGCCCGGGCTGGAGTGCAGTGGCCGGATCTCAGCTCACTGCAAGCTCCGCCTCCCGGGTTTACGCCATTCTCCTGCCTCAGCTTCCCTAGTAGCTGGGACTACAGGCACCAGCCACCTCACCCGGCTAGCTTTTTGTATTTTTTAGTAGAGACGGGGTTTCACCGTGTTAGCCAGGATGGTCTCGAACTCCTGACCTCGTAATCCGCCCGTCTCGGCCTCCCAAAGTGCTGGGATTACAGGCTTGAGCCACCGCGCCCAGCAACACCTCCTCCTGTTATGTGGATCGTGGGAAGGGAAAGGCAACTTACCCTGAAACACCCAACATTCATTCACAGCCTTATTTGCTCCATTAGTCAAGAGCAGGTCCTATAGGTGGGGCGCATGGTGCAGCTAGAGACCCTGAGCTAGGAGGCAGGGACTCAAGTCCTCATCTCGGATCTGCCATAGCAATGCTGTGTGACCTTAGAGCTATCGCTGCCCCTTTCTGAGCCTCCTTTTTCTCATCAACAAAACAAGGGGGCTGGATTCAGTGTTCACAGAGTGCCCTGCAGCCCTGCTGCAAGCTGACACTGCTACATTCACAACCTTGCAGGAGGCAGGAGACAGGGCTGGCTCTGCCTCCCTCCCCGGCAGTGGGAGGGAGCTTCTGGTTCTGTCTGAGAGAGGGGGAATAACTGTTGCAGAGAGTGAGCAGCCCGGGGGCAGCATCTGTTTGGGTCTGTGTGAGTGCGTGTGTATGAGTGAGCAAATGTGTGTGCGTGTCTGCGTGTGCGTGAGTGTGGGTGTGCATGGATAAATGTATGGGTAAGTGTGAGTATTCAAGGACTGTGTGAGTGTGGATGTGAGAGTGCCCATGTGTGCACATATGAGTGTGTGCCTGTGTCAGTGTGAGTGTGCATGCGTGGGAGCATGTATACATGTGTATATTTGAGCTCATAGGCGACCTGTGCCCTGGAGAAGCCCAGAGTAGTGGAGACTGGAGTTTGGCTGGAGCGGAAAGCCCCCTTCTCTTGTCTTTACCTGGCCCTCCATCCTCCAGGCCAGGCTGGGACCTCTGAATGGGTGGAAACAGCCCAAACCAGGCCTTTGCCCTTGGTAGGGCCAGACAGTTGGCCTTCCATCTTGGCAGGGCACCTGCCTCCAGGGGCCGCTCCCACGACCTGCCCTGGGTCTCCCATGAAGCTGTCAGATAGGGCTGCTATTTGGGGAGGGGACTATCTTTAGAGGCATGATAATCCTGCTTGGCGCTGCTTTGGGGTCACCCTGGCCGGCAGCCAAGGAGACTTTCACCTTTAGCAGAGCTACAGGCCACAGCCATGTGTCACCCTGTGGGGGAGGGGGACCCAGAGAGGAAACCAAGCCTAAGGGAAGGGCATTCAGCTACCAAGGCCATCTGCCATCTCTGCTCCCTGGAGGCTGGACAAGAGCTAGGTGGTCACCACTTAGTATGATTAGACATCAACCATCTCTGGGTAAACAAGCTTCCCTGTGGGTGCCTGAAAATCACCCACAGTGCCTCGTTGTCATGGTCAGGTGCTGCTGCTCCTCACCCAGGCCCTTGTTTATGTGATGGGCTGGGTTGGTGTCTCTGCCTAGTCATGTAGTTGCGGTGTGACTTTGTAAAAGACACTTAACATCTCTGACCTCAGCTTATTTCAAATTCTTTTTTTAAAAAAATTAATAGGTCTTATTTTTAGAGCAGTTTTAGATTTACAGGGTCAAATGGCTTTTTAACATAACACCTTACAGCTTGCAAATCTATCACTTTTCACCGCTTGTTTATTGCCTGCCTACTATGTGCCAGGTCTTGTTGGAAACTCAGCAGTGAACAAAACGATGATCCCTGCTCTCAGGGAACTGACATGTTAGTGGGGGCAGGCAGATGATAAGCAATTTGGTCGGTCAAAAGATGGTGAGTGCTTCTGAAAAAAGAGAAAATAGGGCAGGGAAGGGGAATCGGGGTACCAGGGTGTCAGGGGAGAAAGGTAGCAATTTTAATTAAGGTGGTCTATTAGGGCAGGCCTCTCGAGAAGGTAGCACTTGAGCAAAGGCTTGAAGGAAGTGAGGGAGTGGTCCACACGGGGACCTGGGGAAGACAGCTTCAGCCAGAGGGAACAGCCAGTGCTAAGGCTCTAAGCATGTTGGACATACTCAAAAGACAGCAAGGAAGTCAGTGTGTCTGGGGCAGGGCAGTCAGGAATAGACAAGGAGGGTAGGAGCAGAAAGGGTTGCACACAGGATCTTTTTTTTTTGAGACAGGATCTTACTGTGTTGTCCAGGCTGGAGTTCAATGGTGCAATCTTAGCTCACTGCAACCTCCGCCTCCCGGGTTCAAGCAATTTTCCTGCCTCAGCCTCCCAAGTAGCTGGGACTACAGGCATGTGCCACCATACCTGGCTAATTTTTGTTTTTTGTTTGTTTGTTTGTTTTGAGCTGGAGTTTCACTCTTGTTACCCAGGCTGGAGTGCAGTGGTGCAATCTCAGCTGACTGCAACCTCCGCCTCCCGGGTTCAAGCGATTCTCTTGTCTCAGCCTCCAGAGTAGCTGGGATCACAGGTGCGCACCACCATGCCCAGCTAATTTTAGTATTTTTAGTAGAGACGGGATTTCACCATGTTGGTCAGGCTGGTCTCAAACTCCTAACCTCAGGTGATCCGCCCGCCTTGGCTTCCCAAAGTGCTGGGATTACAGGTGTGAGCCACCACACCCAGCCTTTATTTTTCGGAGAGACAGGGTTTCACCTGTTGGCCAGACTGGTCTTGAACTCCTGACATCAGATGATCTTTCTGCCTTGGCCTCCCACAGTGCTGGGATTACAGGTGTGAGCCACCACACCTGGCCAGGTTGTACACAGGATCTTTTAATTCACACTCCCAGGCCAAGGGGTCCATGAATTAATTCAGAGACTCCTTGAACTAGGATGGGAAAATTACATGTTTATTTTCAGTAATCTCAAACTGACAGTTAGCATTTTCTTCAATTATGAATGTAGGCGATAAAGTAGGGTAGCGTTTAGCAGTGCCTGCAATATTGTCACCACTAGCAATCAGATATTTTCATCACTTCACAGTTGTTGCAGTTGCCTCAAAATATCATGCGCATTCATCACGACTCCAACATGACAGTTGTTATGAGACCAGCCACCAGACCGTGTTATATAAGGGGTTAATACAGAAACATAAATATTATTATATAACGCCATACTTCAATACGATTGGTTTTCGTTCTAATCTAAAAATCCTATGCATTTTATTTTATTCAATTAAAAACATTATTCTGAGAAGGGCCCATACGCTTCCCCCAACTTAGGTCTTGACTCAAGTAAGGTTAGGACCCTGCAGGAGGGCCTGAGGCCATTGTGAGGACTCTGGAGTTTTCCTGGAGGGACCTGGGGAGCCACAGCAGGCTTCTGAGCAGAGAAGCGGGAGGATGTGCCTCGTTGCTGCCCCCATCAGCTCTCCTCTGTGGGGCTCTTAGGTGAAGGGAGGCGGTAATGGTCATGTGCAGCATGGACAAGTTGGAGGACCAGCCCTAAGAGTTTGAAAGGCAAGGGCAGGGTGGGAGAAAGACGCTTCATCCTTCACCCCTTGCTTCATCCTTCACCCCTTGCTTCTCTCCTGCCATGCCTGGGTGTCAGAACTGGCCTCTGGGAGGCCCCAGACTTGGGTCTCTTGTCCCTGGGAGCTGAAGGCTAGGCCAGGGGCCCTCCAGAGTTACATCCAAGACAGGGCAGACCCTGAGAGGAAGCAGTAAAGGAACGATGAACCAGGCTTGCTGCAGGGAGCCAGGGACAACCCTCAGAGACTCACTCTGGTGGAAATAACAGCAGTAGCAGCAGCCAGCTCTTATTAGCATCTCCTCTGTGCCAGGCACTATTGTAGAGCTTTACACGCATTAGATCTTAATCCCTATGAATTCCAATGAGATTGGTACTAGTACCTCCCAGTACCCTCACTTTTAAGAAGAGGAAACAGGCATAGAGATTGTAAGTAACTTGCCCAGTCACACAGCTAGGAAGTAGCAATCTTGGTTTTTGAAAAGTGGCAGGTAGGAGGACAGATGGATGCCCCAAAGGCAGGGGGCACCGAGAGGTAGGGCAGTTCTTCCTGCCTGGGGAAGGAGGAGGGAGGCAGGCTGTATCAAACATCTGCTTCATTTTCCTGCTGAGAAAACTGAGGACCAGAGAGGGTCAGGTCACACAGCCAGTTAGTGGGACTGGCAGCGCTATAACCTTGGTCTGACTCCCTGCATTTCTGCCCCTCCTGACCTCACTCTTCCCCACAAAGGATGAGGAGGCTGGGGGCAGGAACAGCCTCAGAAGCATCCTAACATTGATCTTAGGCATTTAGAGCCTCCTTCAAACCCTGTGGCCCCAAACCATGACCTATGATAGTGCTTGAAAGCTCACTATTAACAGGCAGTTATTTAAAGCATTGTGCTAAGTGTGTGAACATGCATGCTATCACTCTATCTCCCCAACCCTCTCCCCCAAATATATGAGAAAGCTGCCTTAGAGAGATAAAGAAGATACTTGCACAAAGTCACATAGCTGGGAATGGCAGAGTTGGGGTTTGACCACATGTCTGGCTGATTCCAAAATCCATGCCTTTATAACAGTACCCAGCACTTAACTGAGCACTTTCTATGTGCCACGTGCTATTCTAGGTGATTGACATGAATACATTTGCAGAATCCTTACAACAACCCTGTTGGGGAGGCACCATTAATATTCTCAATTTACAGGTGTGGATAACTGGGGCATGAGAGGTTAAGCAGCTTGCACTGGATTACCCAGCTGGTCAGTGGTAGAGCTGAGATGGAAGCTGGGCAGTCTGGTCATAGAGTCTGGGTCCTGGACCCACACACTGTCCTCTTGCCCTCTGGGTCTGGAATGATCTTCAGATGCCCAATGGTGCCACTGTCACTCCTAGAGGTGGGCTATTTTTCTCCATTAACATTTCATGTCCCATTAAAGACAGGCTATTTAGATGCTTGACAATGGGGGACTGCCCTCTTTATATAATTAAGGCCCTTCAGGATTGGAGAGAAGGAAGCAAACTCACCGGCTCAGCTCCTACTACATGCCAGGCAGTTAACATATGCCTATGTCTTCTAAAGGAATTCTGCAGGATAGGATGTAAAATCCCTTTTCCGGATAAGGACATTGAGGCACAGAGAGATAAAGTGACTTGTCCAAGGTCATTCAGCCAGTAAGTAGCCAAGATGAAAATAGAACCCAGGACTATATGACTGCAGAGCCCATGCCCTTTCTGCCAAGCTACACTGCTTCTAGAATCCACCATGGGCCCCTGGGTAGGGGGAAGGCCCTGGTATGGGAGACAGAAAGATGCCCAGGTTAGCTTGGCCAGAGACTTGGTCCAAAGTGGGGCTGCAGCAGATGGTCTCGTCCTGACTCAGGGGCCACCTCAGCCCTGAGCTCAGGCTACATAGGAAATATTTCATGAGGCAAAGAACAGGAGGCTCCCTCATGATATGGTTATGGGAGATGCCACCTCCCTGCCCCCGTCTGGTCCCAGCCGCTGGGGCCCCCTTCCTGAGGTTCTAGGTGGAAGGAGGTTCTAGAATCTGAAGGGCAGTCTGATTCATCTCCAGAGCCCCCATCCCCAGGCTCCTTGCACGAGGCATGGCATGTGCAAGCATGTGCAGAATTTGTGGGTGACTCCAGTATGACCTTGATTAACTCTGACCCCTCCCTTACCTAGTGCTTTAATAACATCATAATGGCAGCACGTGGTGGCTCATGCCTGTAATCCTAGCACTTTGGGAGGCCAAAGCGGGTGGATCACTTGAGATCAGGAGTTCGAGACTAGCCTGGCAAACATGGTGAAACCCCATCTCTACCAAAAATACAAAAAATTTAGCTGGGTGTTGTGGTGTGTGCCTGTAGTCCCAGCTACTCAGGAGGCTGAGAGAGGAGAATCGCTTGAACCCAGGAGGCGGAGGTTGCAGTGAGCCGAGATTGTGCCACTGCACTCCAGCCTGGGTAACAGAGCAAGACTCTGTCTCAAAAAAAAAAAAAAAAAAAAACCATCATAACACTCATTATCAACAGTCTTGACCACTCGCCAGGCACTGCCATCAGTACTTTTTGTGCATCATATCACATTTCACTCTCACAATAGCCCTCTGAGGAAGTTACTGCATTCACCCCATTTTACAGATTATAAAGCTGAGGCTTTGGAAAGGCAAAGGGACTTGTCCACAGCTGCACAGTGAGTCAGTGGGTAATATGATTGGTGGACCAGCTTCATCAGCATCACCTGGTCACTTGTTGGAAAAGCAGCATCTTGGACCCCATTCCAGATCCAATGAATCAGAATCGTTGGGGTAGAATCCAGCAGTCCGAGTTTTAAGCAGGATCCTCCAGGGATTCTAATGCACGCTCCAGTTTGAGTAGTCCCAGTTTATAACACTAAGTTCCTAAGTTATACCCCTTCTTCAACAACGCTATCAGCAACCCTGAGAAGGAGTTGGGATTGGAAGTAGCTATTGTTATTATCACTATCCCGCTTTCCAGATGATGAAATGAGCCAGGACCAAGACTCAAACCCAAGTCTTTGGGTTTCAAGGCCCTTTTTCTTCATGGAATCTGTTTTTCCATCTGGAAAAAGAAGCGAGTGGAACAAAAGGATCTTCCAGGAAGAACAGGAGTCAGAGGGTCAAGCAGTGGTGCCGCTTAGGCCCTGGCAGGACCTGCCTCTGGGCCCTGGCCATGGTGCTGAATCCGTGGCCCAGAGACGGGACAACCGCCCAGGGTGGGAGATTGCGCCCCTAGAGGCGCCCCTGTCTGAGGGGTGCAGTTCACTGCCTCACCCCCAGGAAGCGGGAACCCTGAGAATCCAGCATAAGACTGGATTTCCAACTGCCCCTCAGCTCCCCTAGGTCCTAGAAGCATTTTAGGGGCTGAAGCCACTCTGTGCCTTTAAGAGCAAAACAGAGACCTGATGGGCTGAGCGGAGCTGGTGTGAGGGGATAGTTTAACTCCTTCCTTCTCAGCCCAAGACACGGAGTGGGGGGCGGGCGACGACTGGGGCAGACCCTCCAAGCCCCAGCCAGAAGAAGGCCTGCAGACAGAGGGGCAGAGGAGCTGTGACCTGGGAGGCTGCAGTGTCCGGGAGGGCAGCGTGCAGGGAGGGACTGAGAGGGGGCTACCGGGGCTGGACCCCAGGAAGCGCTTCTTCTCCCTCCCTGCAGCAGCAGCACCTCCCACCCCACCAGGCTGTCTTCCCAGCAGTGCCCATTCTCTTCCCCTCGCCTTTGTCTCTTTTCTCAGCCCCCACCTCCCCCCAACTCGCCCGCGCCCCGCACCCCGACAGACCTGCTGTTTCTGGGAGGGAAAGAGGCAGAATGGATGCTCCTAAAATTGAGAACTGTGCTCCTGGGGCCCAGACAGGGCCTGTCGCCTCCCAGGTGAGCAGCCCTGGAAGGAACCCCCGCGTCCCCCGACCTCCGGAACCCCCAGACCCCAGGTTTCCCCCTCCAGTCTTTCGCTGCCGTCAGATCCCGCAAGCCCTGGGGCTCCCCTCCCCAAACCTCACGGCCACCGGCGCAGGCGGCTCCCGGCCCGGCTCTACCTTCTGCGAGCTGAAGGACTGGGTCCAGTGGTACAGAACCAGGCTCTCCCTGGGCCAATGGGCGGGGCTGGCCGCCTCGTGAGCGTCGGGGGCCTCCGCCGGCTTGGCCGCATCGCTCTCCAGCGCGGAGATGGGCCACCAGCTGCAGTTGGTGGGGGTCAGATTGTTGGGGGTCGCCATGACAGCCCAGAATCAGAGGCAGGAAAGAAGGAGGCTCCGGCGCGGCGGCTCTCTCTCGCCCAGCATCACATGGCCTCGCCGAGCCTGCCCCTCTCCTCCCTCCCTCCCCGCTCCGTGAATGTCATTACTCACCGGGCAGTTGGGGGAGGGGGCGAGGGGATCCCGGGAGCTCCTTCCTTCTCCTCCCCCTGGCCCGCCCCTGGCCCGCGCTAGAAAAGCCGCCAGCCCTCAGTGTCAGGCTCCCTGCAAGGATGGAAGGAACCCGAGGAAGTAGGTCGTGCCCCTCAAACAGCTCAACGTGTGGGGCCAGGCACCTGCCAAAGATTCCACCATCACCAACGCTTTCCTGCCTCTCAGTCTTCTAAGGGGCAAATACCTCTTAACTGGGATTCTAGAGATCTGTTCATTTGGAAACTAGTGTCTGGAAATTACTTGTCTCACGTTGAAGCTGTTACCTTCTAACTTTTCCCCTGAAGGGCCTCGAAGGGTAGAGGGAACAGACTATGACATATTTAACAGACACTTACATAGCACTTACTGTATGCCCAGGCACTGTTCTAAGAGCTTTACAACTATCAGCCCATTTAGCTCTCACAATAGTCCTATTAGCTTCATTTTACAGAGAAGGAAACTGAGGCACAGAGAGGCTAAGTGACCTTGCCCAAGGTCATCGAGCTGGTAGGTGGTGAGGCTGATGTGAACATAGGCAGTCTGGCTCCAGAGTCTGTGCTCCTAGTCATAAGGTCATGATAATATGGTAAGAATATAAACAACGGCACAGCAAACATTTATCAACCTAAGCCCCTTACATGCATCATCTCATTTCATCTGCACAATCATCATTTTTCACAGATGAGAAAGGCGAGGCTCAGAAATGTCAAGTCATTGGTTCCAGGTCGCATCTTCTACCAAGGCATAACCAGGTGAGCCCAAAGAAAGCCCATAATGCCTTTGCTGTCACAAAGTCTGCCCTAAACATTCTTGAGAACTTCAGCAAAGTTCCTTAATACACCTATACTTCCATTACTATAAATACTGTGTTTTAATTTATTTACCATTGAGGAAATACAGAAGCAGACCCTGGGACAACAGATGGAAATAGATGTACTAGGAAGATAAGCTCAGTCCTCCCTCTTACCCCTGACCACCCACCCCCATCCATCATGCTGCTGAGGACTCCTGGGTACCTCATCCCCCAGGCTGTAAGCCCTGCTCAAAAGGAACCGGTGAACCTCCTTCTACCAGGTAACAGATGTTCTGTGGTCCCTGGGTTTCCCTTTTGCCTTGGCTGCCACAAAACCTGTAGCTGCATTTTCTATCAAGTCTCAGTTGCTACATTAGCCTCCCTGGTTCAGCATACATTTTTTGTCACTCTTTTGTGAAATTTTTGTTGTTGTTCACTGTTTGATTTTGCAAAAACGGGCAGGGTATGTTTTGAAGGAAAATTCAATCCTGTATGTTCCCAGGGTCACAATCTTGCAGGTTTAACAAGTGCTGTAGGTGATTCTCATGAGATGCAAGGTTGGTGATATGGTTTGCATCTGTGTCTCCACCAAATTTCATGTTGAAATGTAGTCCCCAGTGCTGGAGGTGGGGCCTGGTAGGAGGTGATTGGATCATGGGGGTGTACCCCTCCTGGCTTGGTGCTGTCCTTGCAATAGTCAGTGAATTCTTGTGAGATCTGATTGTTTAAAAGTGTGTGGTCGGGAACAGGTTAAGAAAGCAAAATAAAAAAATTAAAAAAATAAGTATGTGGCACATCTTCCCCTACTCTGTCTTGCTTCCTCTCTCACCATGTGATATGCCAACTTCCCCTTTGCCTTTGGCCATGATTGGAAGCTTTCTGAGGCCTCACCAGAAGCCAAGCAGTTGCTGGTGCCATGCTTTCTGTATAGCCTGCAGAACCACGAGCCAATTACACCTCTTTTCTTTATAAATTACCCAGTCTCAGGTATTTCTTTATCGCAATGTGAGAATGGTCTAACACAGTTGGGAAACACTGAGATAGAGGAAAGATCCCTGGATTGGAGGCAGTAAGATAGGGCTCCTGGCTGGGTGACTTCTCACAGGTCACTTACCCTCTCTGAGATTCGACTCGTCATCTGTGAAGTAGAGATGATGATAACTGCAGGAGGCAGAGATGGATCACTGTCACCCAGTGTTCTCAGTCCATAGGACACAGTAGTTGTTGGAAAGTGGCTGCCACTCACCAGGGACTACTCCACTTTGCATTGAGGTGGGGCGACCACATGACTGAGTTGTGGCCAATGAATTGGGCAGAAGTGAGGAATGCTGCTGCCCATAAAACCCCCATGATCCTCCACTCTGTCTTCCCATCTGCCCATTGGATATCAATGCCTGGGGGAACTTGAAAGCCCCAAGGGAAAGTTGATAAAACTCCTTGTTCCTCCCCACACCTGCTGCCAAATGGACTTTATATGAGTGAAAAATAAGCTTCTATTGTGTGAAACCACTGAGGTTTGTATCTGTTATAGCAACAAGTGCTATGTTACTGAACAACTGCCTCCAGCAGTGTGGCAAAAGTTAAATACGCTAATGCAGAAGCTGCAAACTGACAATGTGTTGGCTTGGACCCACCCTGCAGATCTGTTCTCTTATGCCTGCCCCAGTGTTATTTTATTGACAAATTTTAAAATGAGCAATTTCACACAAACATCTGGATTTCCAGGTTCATGAAAACCCAGAATAGCTGGCACCCGGGTTTGCATGCCAGCAGCTGGACCAGGAGCGGCCATCCTGTTGGGTGGAAATTTGATGGTGTGGAAAATCTGGCCCCTATCAGTGTCTTGAAACTGGTGGCATTCGGGGATCCTGACTCACAGCAGTCATGCTCAGATACGTGTTCATTCCCTCAACTAATATTAATTGTGGACCCACTGTGTGCCAGGTGCGTTGCTAGGCACCAGAGATATAGCAATAAGACAAACAGACAGACAGACACTGGTCTGCTCTTTGGCTTGTTCACTTAGCAAGACATCTTAGAAAGAGTTTGCTATCAGCACAACAGGTCTACCCTATACTTTGTAGGACTCTGTACTATATGGATAGACCACAAAAAATTTACTTAACTTCTACTGATGGACATATATGTTGTTTCTAATCTTTTATAATAAAGATAAAGCTGCAGTGAATATCCTTATTTATATATATTTGCCCATATTTCTATATAATCTGTTTGCTAAATTCCTAGAAGCAATTGAAGGGCATGGCTTTGCCAAACATCACTTCAAAGGGGTTGTACCACAGTGCCCATTTCCCTCACCCTTGCCAACGCAGCCTATTTTAAAACTTTTTCTTTGTGTATCTATGGGTAGAAAATGGTATGTCTTTAGTTTGCTTTTTTTTTATTATTATTACAAAACAATTTCAAACATGTGAAAGTAGCTCAATGAACATCCATATGTCTATCACCTAGGTATAAGCATTGCAAGAAATTTGCCATATTTGTTTAATCGGGGAGTGAAATATTTTGAAATAAATTATAGGCATCATGATATTTTTCCAACTAAATATATCAGTATTCGCTACTTATAAAGTATCAACATAATTTGTATCTAACATAGGTCATTTTCTTACATAAAATGCAATTTTCATATTAAGAAATTAACAATATGAAAGCCAGGTATGGTGGCTCACGCCTGTAATCCCAGCACATTGGGAGGCTGAGGCAGCCATATCACTTGAGTCCAGGAGTTTAAGGCCACCCTGGGCGACATGGTGAGGCCCCATCTCTACAAAAAATACAAAAATTAGCCAGGCATGGTGTCATGTGCCTGTTGTCCCAGCTACCAGGACGTTGAGGCGGAGGGAATCGCTTGAGCCTGGGAGGTGGAGATTGCAGTGAGCTGAGATTATGCCACTGCATTCCAGCCTGGGCCACAGAGTGAGACCCTGTCTCAAAAAATATATTTATATTCACATCTCTCCAGTTTTGCCAGAAATGTCTTTACAGGTGGTTTCAGCCAGGATCCAATCAAGGATCATGTAATGGATTTTGTTCCTGCAGTCTTAAGTCTATTTTAATCTAATATGGTCCTCACTCTATTGTTTTTTCTTTTGACCCCCAATGGCAGTGACTCATGAAGAGACTGGGCCAGTTGTCTTGGACAATGTTCCTCTCTGGGATCTGTCATGTTGCTTCACTGTGGTGTCCTTTAACTCTCTGTACTCTCTCCTATATTTCCCAAAAACTAGTATTTACATCCAATGGATAGATTTGATTTAGGTGGAACATTTTGGGGTAAGAAAGTAATTATATTTCACGAGTGGTGCTATGTGCTCCATTTCACCTCACTTCATGTCTAACTGTCCCACTGCTAATAATGCCAAGCCTGATCATAGGCTTCAGGTGGTGACCACACCTCTCTAGGTAAATGTCCACTTCTCTTCTGACCAGCTCCTTGTGGGTGTCCAGTTCCTCATTCATTGATGATCTGTGACTGAATCAGTTACTATCATTAGAAAATGCTGATTTTCTAATTTTGACCTTTTGCTGGCATTTGTCAGCTGGCATTCTTTATGTGAATGTCATTAATTATGAGTGAAATTCACCATTCCTTCAACTGTTTAAAAATCAGGCTGGGTGTGGTGGCTCACACCTGTAATTTCAGCACTTCTGGAGGCCGAGGTGGGTGGATTGCTCCAGTCCAGGAGTTCAAGACCAGCCTGGGAAACATGGCAAAACCCCATCTCTAGTAAAAATACAAAATATTAGCCGGGTGTTGTGTCACGCACCTGTAGTCCCAGCTACTTGGGAGGCTGAGATGGGAGGATGGCAGTGAGCTGAGATTGCACTACTGCACTCCAACTTGGGCAACTGGAGTGAGATCCTATCTCAAAACAAACAAACAAACAAATAAAAGCCAACTTAACTTCTTTCCTGGTGAATCATCTGTGTTTCCGTGGGGACCTGGACAATGATAGGACTGTGTGATAAGTGCTGTGACTGGGATGGGAAAGGGGTGTGGTAGAGCCAGAAAGGGACGTCTGGATCCCCCGTCTGAGCACTGGTGATGCCAGGGAAGGCTTTTCAGAGGCAATGGCTCTCAGTATGGGTTCCTGCCAAGCAGACCCTAAGACAAGTACTCAAGGGCACATCATTAACTTTGGAGGAAAAGGACATCCTGGGAGGCAAGTGGGGAAGACAGGAAAGACAGCCAAGGAAGGTGTATTGCCAAGCAAGTTACTACTGTGGGTGACCAGGGCTTAATCCCAAAGGGAAATTCTGAGAGCCACACGAAGGCCCTCAGCATTACCCTGCCCAAGGACGGAGAGAGCTGGGGTATTTACACAGAAAGTCCTGTCAGTCGTTGTTTGAGGGCTGCTTCTTGAGAGAAGTTTTAATTCCCTGGCACTTCAGGCCTGCCCTGCAGTTGGCAGAGTGGGTTCCCAGTGGCCACAGAGAGCCCTCAGGCAATAAACATGGGTGTTGCGAGCTAGGGGTCAGCTGATGTGCACTGAGTGGGAAGAGTGGGGTGTCCAGACAGGCATCATCAGCATTTGCTCAGGGACTTGAAGCAGAGGCTTGTGGGATGAGGGGGACATAGCCAGCTGGGGAGAAGGAAGTGGAAAGGATGCATGCTCCAGGTGGAGACACAGGCCCAGAGGTGGGACAAGGGCAGAGTGCTTGACAGGCTGATGCCCACTCATCTGCTGGAGGCGGAGTGGAGACGTGAGGCTGAGTGGTACTGCTAGGCCACTTAGGCCACCTGTAGGAGTCATCACATTGTGCCAAGGGCACTGGGAAGTCCCTGAAGAGTAGTTTTTTTCTTTTTCTGGGTGGGGGATGGAGTCTCGCTCTGTCGCCCAGGCTGGAGTGCAATGGTGCCATCTCGGTTCACTGCAACCTCTACCTCCTGGGTTCAAGCAATTCTCCTGCCTTAGCCTCCTGAATAGCTGGGAATACAGGCGTGCTCTACCATACCTGGCTAATTTTATATTTTCAGTAGAGATGGGGTTTCACCATGTTGGCCAGGCTGGTCTTGAACTGCTGACCTCAGGTGATCTGCCTGCCTCGGCCTCCCAAAATGCTGGGATTACAGGTGTGAGCCACCATGGCCAGCCCCCTAGAGAGTTTTAAGTGGTGAAATTATTGTCCAGTTTGGATGTCAGAAATCTGAAAAGGCCTGAAGTACGTATTCCTCACAGGGTGGGACTACTCCTTCCCTCCTTCTGTGACACCTAGAAATGGACTCAGCCACCAAGTGGTTGCCACTGAATATGAACTCAGGGCACAATGAGATGGGACACCTGGGGAACATCTCACCCAGACCTATACTAGCAGACTGTATAATAAAAATGTCTGATAACACATATGATCATATGTTATCATGACATAATAACAGCCAGGAGGATGTTCCATGTGCTCAATACCTCGCTAAGCACCCCACTGCCATTATCTCATTGAGGTAGATACTGTTACCACCTTGATGTGAGGATGGATGGTTCAGTTGGCCCATTCTGGGATTCCCCAGCCAGTGTCTCTCCTCCCTGAACATGGCTAGGACACACGGCTGACTTCTGGCTCTCTGGGGCCGCCTTTCCAAGCTTTTTTTTACTGACTCTCTGTCTCCTTTTTCCAGGCAGGTTTAATACAAAGATCTCAGGGGTGTTTAGTGACTCACAGTCAATCCTCCAGTGGTGCCTCATCTCACACAGAGGAGGGCCAAAGTCCTAATGACTTAAGGTGCTACCCGATCTGGCCCCGTCTGGTCCCAATGTGGCCCCGTCTGGTCCCCATCACACCTCCCCATCTCCTTTCACCCTCCCTTGCCCGCTGCCCCAGCCCATTGGCCTCCTGAGTCTTCCCTGGAGGCAGTGGGTGCCGCTCCACACTTTCCCCAGGGTCTCTTCACTTGCTGTTCCCACTGCCTGCCATGCTCTTTTTTTTTTTTTTTCCCCAAGCTGTCTCCCTCAGCACCTTCATATCTCTGCTCATGTAAATGCCAGCTTAGAATTAGCTAAACCTTTCTTGACTGCCCATGTAAAAGAGGTAGCTACTCTGACCCAGAACTCCTTTACATGACTTTATTTTTCTCCATAGCACTTACCAACAGGGGGTCTGCCACGCAGGGTTTTTCTGTTTGTTTGTTTGTTTGTTTGTTTTTAGACGGAGTTTCACTCTTGTCACTCAGGCTGGAGTGCAATGGCTCGATCTCGGCTCACTGCAACCTCCGCCTCCCAGGATCAAACCATTCTCCTGCCTCAGCCTCCCAAGCAGCTGGGATTACAGGTGTGCGCCACCCTGCCTGGCTTATTTTGTATTTTTAGTAGAGATAGGGTTTCTCCGTGTTGGTCAGGCTGGTCACAAACTCCTGACCTCAAGTGATCCACCGCCTCGGCCTTGCAAAGTGCTGGAATTACAAATGTGAGCCACTGCACCTGGCCTGCCATGCAGTTATTATCTATCTCTCTGATAGGGATATAAGCTCCATAAGGGTAAGGACTTGGTAATGTTCACACTGCCTTCAGCTCCTGGCCCAGAGCCTGACACAGAGTAGGTGCCCTGTATTAAATAAACAAGTCAATCAATGAATGACCCCTGGCCTGCCCCTGGTGATGACCTCTGGTCAGCCTGATGGAATTTTGCCGTGACCCTAAAGTCTCCGTTCCACACTTTTACGCAGTCTCTCAATTCTCTTTTTCAGAACACTAATTGCATTCACTGGGTATGATTTTAATTCCCAGAGGTGACATTATTTCCAAGGTCTTGAAGGGCACTGCTGCTCCCCATCATTTTCCCTTCCACCCCAAAACACTTTAAATCCTGCTTGAACTAAAAGAGTAGGGGAAGAGCTGACAGATTTGATACACAAAGCTTAACAAATTTTGTACCATGAAAATTATAAAATAAAGTTAAAAGGAAAGCAATAGACTGGGAGAAATATTCACAATTTACATAAAAACATGTATTCGTCTATTTCCATACTGCTATGAAGAAATACCTGAGACTGGATAATTTATAAAGAAAAAGAGATTTAATGGCTGAGGAGACCTCACAATCATGGTGAAAGGTGAAAGAGGAGCAAGTACATGTCTTACATGTACTCTCTTGGCAGCAGGCAAGATGAGTGTGTGCAGGGGAACTGCCCTTTATAAAACTATCAGATCTCATGAGCCTTATTCATTATCATGAGAACAGCACATGAAAACCCACCCCCATGATTCAATTACCTCCCACCAGGTCCCTCCCACAACATGTGGGGATTATGGGAGCTATAATTCAAGATGAGAATTGGGTGAGGACACAGCCAAACCATATCAAGACATAATATTCGTCATACATAAAGAGTTCCTGCAAATCAATAAGCAGTAGTTAAAATTAGAAACAAGCAATTCATACTAAAATCTGCAGTGGACACTGTAGTTATCTGTCCAACATCCATTCTACACACATCTACCTCCCCTCACCCCACCCCTTCATGTTGCAGCCAAGGGAGTGGGGTGGGGCTTACCTTGACTTCTGCCCCAGTGGTCAAAGCCAATCAGGTTAATCTCATCCTCCCTTGTTCCAGTGATTGTTTCTTATACATGAGCCAGTCAGCCCAGAGCATTTTGCTGGTGGTCCGGGGGTGGTCCTGTTAGTGCAAAGCTCAGGATTTTGTGCAGTGCTTGTGGGATGTGTCTGCTCTTTTTTCTTTCTTTTTTTTTGAGACAGAGTCTCACTCTTGCCCAGGCTGGAGTGCAGAGGTGTGATCTTGGCTCACTGCAACCTCCACCTCCTAGGTTCAAGAGTTACTCCTGCCTCAGTCTCTAAGTGTCTGGGATTACAGGCATGTGCCACCACACCTGGCTAACTTTTGTATTTTTAGTAGAGACGGGTTACACCGTGTTAGCCAGGCTGCTTTTGAACTCCTGACCTCAGGTGATCTGCCCACCTTGGCCTCCCAATGTGCTGGGACTACAGGCATGAACCACTGCGCCCAGTCATGGGATGTGGCTGCTCTTTTTACTAAACTTTGGCCAGGAAGCCTGTAGCCTCCACTGCTCCTGGCAGCCATTCTTGAGGGGAGCCACGCTTGAATGAAGCTGACACCAAGTGACAGGGTACTGAGCTGGAAGCAAATGGCCTCTGGATGAAATAACTGAGTTGCTATCTTAAGCAACCCTACAGCTCCAGCCCACTAAACTTGCCAGTTATGAAAGCCAATAATTCGCTAACTGCAATTTTAAAGTCCAAAGTTATAAAATCAAAAGTTTTCTCTCTCTGTCCCCACTACAAGTTACAAGTTTGAGACAAACTCATTTAGTGGCAACATCTGCACTGAACTAATATGAGACTATGATCTTCATTTATCTCTCTCTAAAGAAACATCAATGTATTTGATTATGAGGTGCTGCCCCAGCCCCCACTGGGAATTTCACATAATATTTAGTATAGCACTACATTACCTTTCTAAAATCCCACAAAAGCCAAATTCAAAAATTCATTTCAGATAAGAGATTGTGGATTTGCCTAGCCTTTCAGGAAGAAAATTTGGTGAAATTTAACGAAAATCTGTCAAATGTACTTACCTTTTAGGAATTTATCCTATAGAAACTATTGGCTAGGTATACAAGGTCGTACAAATTTATAATCATCATAATAACAGCTATGAGCGTTTTCCATGTGCCAGACAGTGTGCTAACCACTTCACAGACATTATCTGAATTGAGACAGATATTGTTATTATCCTGATAATATACATCGAGAAACTGAGACTCATCTGGATATGAATGGTAGTAGCCTAAAGTCAAGAGCTAATGAACACTAAGTCCATAGAAAATGAATTTTGAAGTGTCCAGACAATAGAGGATTTGACTTAAAAATCAGAGTATATCTATAACACAGTTGGATGAATTGATTGATTGAGACAGGGTCTCACTCTGCTGCCCAGGCTGGAGTGCAGTGATACAATCATGGCTCACTACAGCCTCGACTTCCGCAAGCTCAGGTGATCCTCCCACTTCAGCCTCCTGAGTAGCTGGGACAACAGCTACGATACCCAGCTAACTTTTGTACTTTTCGTAGAGATGGGGTTTCACCATGCTGCCCAGGCTGGTCTTGAACTCCTGAGTTCAAGCAATCTGCCCATTTAGGCCTCCCAAATTATTGGGATTATAGGTGTGAGTCATCATAGCACACTATGGAATAATTCATATCCACTAAATATAAGGAAGGATTTCATGATATGTTTAAATTTTAAGAACAGGTATTGATTACATAAGGTGTTTGAAAAATTCTGTTTAGCTTAGGTTATTACAACCTTTAAAATATAAAGAGGCAAAAAGCAGGTTACCAAAAAAGTATGTACAATTCAATTTTTTAAGACATATAAATAAAAGTTTGATAGTAGTCATGTGGTTATATTGAGATGGGTAGAGACAAGGGTAAGAAGAGATCATGAGTGGGTTTTTTTTGTTGTTGTTTATTTTTCTTTCTTTCTTTCTTTTTGAGATGGAGTCTTACTCTGTCACCCAGGCTGGAGTACAGTGGCACAATCTTGGCTCACTGCAACCTCCACCTCCTGGGTTCAAGCAATTCTCCTGCCTCAGCCTCCCAAGTAGCTAGGATTACAAGCACATGTCACTACACCTGGCTAATTTTTGTATTTTTAGTAGAGACAGGGTTTCACCATGTTGGCCAGGCTGGTCTCGAACTCCTAACTTCAAATGACCCACCCTCCTTGGCCTCCCAAAGTGCTGGGATTATAGGCATGCGCCACTGCACCTGGCCTGTTATTTATTTTTCTTAATTGGAGTTTCTGGTTTTGCTTCTGTTATGGATTTAATTGTGCATCCCAAAATTGATATGATGAAGTAATCCCTAATGTGGTTATATATGAAAATAGAGCCTTTGAGGACATAATAAAGGTTAGATTAGGTCATAAGGGCGAAGCCCTAATTCAACAAGACTCTTTTTCTTCTAAGAGGAAGGGACACAGGAGTGCTCACAGAAGAAAGGCCCTGTGAGGACACAATGAGAAGGTTGCCGTCTGCAAGTCAGCAAGGGGGGCCTCAACAGAAATCAACCCTGCTGGTACCTTAATCTTGGACTTGCAGCTTCCACAACTGTGAGAAAATGAGTTTCTGATTTTTTTTTTTCTGTCTACTTCTTTCATTTAGTTTCTGATGTGTAAGCCACCTGGGGTGTGATATTTTGTTATGGCAGCCCAAGCTGACTAATATACCTATTGTAGACATGCATTATTCCATCGTTTTTTAAAATTTTTTAAAACTAAGTTGTTCAAAAAAAAAAGATACTGCTTGATTTCCCCGTGCCAGTCCTGGTCCTCACACTGCAGGAAAACGGAAGGGACTTCACGCTGTCTGAGTGACCTTCTGAGCAACCTCTGCAGAGCAACCTCTGCATCAGAGCATTTAATTTTTGCCACACTCCCAGAGGCGGTACATTTGGTAACATAGCGATCCTTACTGTAACAGATACAAGTCTCAGTGGCTAAACACATGGAAGTTTACTTTTCACTACTATAAAGTCCAGTTGGCAGCAGTGTGGGGAGGAACAAAGAGTTCTATCAACCTTCCCTTGGGGCTTTCACGCTCCCCCAGGCATTGATATCCAATGGGCAGATGGGAAGACAGAGTGGAGGATCATGGGGGTTTTATGGGCAGCAGCATTCCTCACTTCTGCCCACATTCATTGGCCCCACCTCAGTGCAAAGTGGAGCTGGGAAATGCAGTCCCTGGTGAGTGGCAGCCTCTTTCCAACACCTACTGCGTCCTATGGACTGAGAACACAGGTCTCTGGGGGCAGAGATGGATCTCTGCCTCATGCAGTTACTATCATCATCTCTATTTTACAGATGAAGAGATGAATCTCAGAGAGGGTAAGTGACCTGTGAGAAGTCACACAGCCAGGAGCCCTGTCTTACTGCCTCCAATCCAGGGATCTTTCCTCCATCTGTGTTTCTCAACCTTGCATCTTGTGAGAATTACCTATGGCACTTGTTAAACATACAGGTTCCTGGTCCTTACCCCAGACTTTGAATCTGAATGTTCAGCGGAAGAATGTGGTAATCCTAGATGGTTCTTATATTAGGCTCTACACTGGTGGCTGAACCTCAGCACTATCTGGGTAGCTTTCGGAAACAAGAATCTCTTGGCCCTGACACCTAGCATTTCTGATTCAGTTGGTCTGGGGCAGGAGCCCTGACATGGACATTTTATAAAGCTCCCAGGTGATCCTGAGAGCCACTGCTTCTGGTCCAAACCAAACTGGGCTGGCATCCGTCTCACCCAGTGGAGATTTCAAGCTAAAGCAGTGAAAGAGAAGGTGGTGGGGAGCGGAGGGGTGTCAGTCAGTGATTTTTTTTACCCTGTGTGCACTTTAGAACTATCTAAGGTCTTTTATAAAGTAGCAATGCCAGGAACCCAGCCCTAGAGATTCTGATTTAATTGGTTTATAGTACAGTGTGGGAATCCACATTTATTTATTTATTATGTATTTTTAAGATGAAGTCTTACTCTGTTGCCAAGACTGGAGTGCAGTGGCATGATCTCAGCTCACTGCAACCTCTGCCTCTCGGGTTTAAGTGGTTCTCCTGCCTCAGCCTCCCTGAGTAGCTGGGATTACAGGTGCCTGCCACAACAACTGGTTAATTTTTGTATTTTTAGTAGAGACAGGGTTTCACCATGTTAGCCAGGCTGGTCTGAAACTCCTGACCTCAAGTGATCTGCCCGTCTTGGCCTCCCAAAGTGCTGGAATTACAGGCATGAGCCTGTAATAAAATAAATAAATAAATAATAAATATGACTATAAATAAAATAAAACTATAAATAAATATAAATATAAATAGGTGCCCAGCCTATTTATTTATCAAGTAAATTTATAAAAATTAATTTATAAAAAATAAATATAAATAAATATAATAAATAAAAACTATAAATATAAATAAATAAATAGGCACCCAGCCTATTTATTTATTTTTGAGACAGAGTCTCACTGTGTCGCCAGGCTGGAGTGCAGTGGCATGATCTTTGTTCTCTGCAACCTCTGCCCCCGGATTCAAGCAATTCTCCTGTCTCAGCCTCCCAAGTAGCTGGGACTACAGGCACCCACCACCATGCCCGGCTAATTTTTGTATTTTTAGTCGAGATAGGGTTTCACCATGTTGGCCAGGCTGGTGTCGAACTCCTGACGTCAGGCCAGTATCCCACCTCAGCCTCCCAAAGTGCTGGGATTATAGGCATGAGCCACTGCGCCCAGCCACTTTCCCTATTTTTAAAGCTCCCCTAGAGAACTGTGATCCTCCCCTCTGCCCCAGGGTCTTGCTACTCAAAGCATGGTCTGAAGCATCAGCACATCACTGGGAGCTTGTAAGAAATGCAGAGTCGGCAGGCCGAGACGGGCGGATCACGAGGTCAGGAGATGGAGACCATCCTGGCTAACATGGTGAAACCCCGTCTCTACTAAAAAATACAAAAAAACTAGCCGGGCGAGGTGGCGGGTGCCTGTAGTCCCAGCTACTCGGGAGGCTGAGGCAGGAGAATGGCGTAAACCCAGGAGGCGGAGCTTGCAGTGAGCTGAGATCCGGCCACTGCACTCCAGCCCCGGCGACAGAGCGAGACTGTCTCAAAAAAAAAAAAAAAAAGAAAAAAGAAATGCAGAGTCTCAGGCTCTACCCTAAAGCCCACAGCTTAGCAGACTCCCAGAAGAGTGGCATGCACTTTAATTGTGAGAAGCTCCGCTGTAAGGCACACAGGCCCCTCCTTTTGGGAAGACAACAGATTAGGTCCTCCGATCATCTTCTCTTCCTTCCCTACCCAGCTGTTGAAGCTGCAAAAGTTTGTTCAGTGTCATCAGCATAGCTGGCCCCCCAGGTGTCTGGCCCTTGCTGCCCCATGCTGTGGCCATCTGCTCATGGATACTCTGTGGGAAGGTCTGGGCATGTGCGGTTTGGTGAATCAGCAGGGGTTTGCAGGCCCTTCCTGCCGGGGAAGGGCATCACAGACCCTGGGCATCCACTCAAGGAGCAGACCATGGGATTGCATGCTTCACCCAAGGAAGATCTAAAGGTCTTTAGATCTGCAGGTTGGAGAAAATGACAGACTTGTTCTGTGAGGTTCTGGGACCAATCAGAGGAAGTTATAGGGAGGGCTGTTGCAGTTCAATATAAGGAAAAGGTTCCAACAAGCAGGAAGAGGCTGAGGCAGAGGGCAGTGGACATCCTGTTTCTGAAAAGAACATGCAGGGGTTGAATGACCTTCTTTCAGGGAGAACCTGTGGGTTGGGTGTGACTTGAAGGGGGCCTCCACTCAGGGCTAGAACATGCAGCCTCCTCAAAGGCAGGGAGGCCGGGTCATGGCACGAGAAGAACATGGGGAGCGAGACGATTTGGGGTTCCTCTATGTCTTTCCCTGCCGACGTTGATTCATCAAACCACACCTATGCCCAGACCTCCCAACAGTTTCCGTAATGAGGGAGCTATGGCAGACGTCATGGGGTATGAAGGCAGTTTGGTTAAACACAAACTGTCTGAGTGTGAATAACTTCCATGTTGGTCTCTGCCAGTTTGTAAGTTCAGTAAGGTGAGGGGCGGCTACCTGTTGAGTCTGCAGCACCTGGCAGAGGGTCTGACAGATAATATTCACAGCATCTGCCCAATAAATATTTGTTAAATTAAATATAAGTGGTTGAAAATATTAGTCCTTTGTTTTTCGAGACAAGTCTCACTCTGTTGCCTGGGCTGGAGTGCAGTGGCGCGATCTCAGTTGACTGCAACCTCTGCCTCCTGGGTTCAAGTGATTCAAACTCCTGAGTAGCTGGGACTACAGGTGTGTGCCACCACACCCGGCTAATTTTTGTGTTTTTAGTAGAGACGGGGTTTCACCATGTTGTCCAGGCTGGTCTCGAACTCCTGACCTCAAGTGATCCGCCAGCCTCGACCTCCCAGAGTGTGGAATTATAGGCGTGAGCCACAACACCTGGTTGATACGTGATTCTTAACCAGGATTAGTAGCCTGCTTTTCAGGAAGGGAGCCCCTGAACTCACTAAAGTTGTGTGTTTGGGTTCAAGTTTCTACCTCTCATTCAATTCACAGAGAGGTTCTTGACTCATTGAAACAAGAACCAGTGTTTTAAGTATTTTCTTTGCATATATATCAAAAATACCTTTAATGAGATCTGACCATACAGGCTGTTTTGCAATTTGCTGTTGTCCCTTACTAATATCCTGAGTTTAATTTAACAAACTGTCTTTTGCGGGCCCTTTAGGATATTCTGGTTGTGTCGCTGTCACGAGTGCAGAGCACATAGAAGCTAGGTGAGGAAGAATTAGAGCATAAAGAGAAATCAAGGAAAAAAAAAACCCATAAGATTTGAATGGCTGACAAAAGTGCTCAAAAGGGCATGAAAGGATGCCAAATTATCCTACAGTGATAAAAAGTATCAATAAGAAACACACAAGGGGCCGAGTGTGCTGGCTCACACCTGTAATCCCAGCACTTTGGGAGGCTGAGGTGGGCGGATCACCTGAGGAGTTCGAGACCAGCCTGGCCAACATGGTGAAACCCTGTCTCTACTAAAAATATAAAAATGAGGTAGGTGTGGTCACGGACACCTGTAATCCCAGCTACCCGGGAGGCTGTGGCAGGAGAATCGCTTGAACCCAGGAGGCAGAGGTAGTGAGCTGAGATCACAGCATTGCACTCTAGCCTGGGCGACAAGAGCAAAACTCCATCTCAAAAAAACACACAGACACACACACAAGGGGCCAGGAGCGGTGTCTCATGTCTGTAAAAATACAAAAAAATTAGCCAGACATGGTCGGGGGCTCCTGTAATCCTAGCTACGCAGGAGGCTGAGGCAGGAGAATTGCTTGAACAGGGGAGGCAGAGGTTGCAGGGAGCCAAGATTTCACCACCGCACTCCATCCTAGGCGACAGAGTGAGACTATGTTTCAATAAAACAAATGAAAAAGAAACACATATCTGCAAGGCTTCCACCAGGACACCATGGCCTCTGGGTGGGTGGAATCATGGGTGTTCTTTAGGAGCTACTTTTTGCTTGGCTGTATGTCTTTTTTTTTCTTCCTGTTCCAAGCATTGCTTACTTTTGAATAAGAGACAGGAGCTGGACTTACTCTAAACTACATTAAATCTCTAGTTCATTTTAGCCAGCTTTCTCTAATTGGCAGTGTTTTTAAGAAAACTTCAGATTGAAAAAGGGCGAATGCTTCTAATAACCAGTTAATGAGGAAGCTGAAACCCAAGAGGTCCAGTGATTTATCTGCCCAGGGTGGGCAGCAGGGCAGGCTGAAGACTCAGACCCGTCTCCTTACATCCTCTCCTCCCCTCCCGCTTACTGCCATCTCTCCAAGTCAGCAATGCCTAGGTGTCTCAGGCATGCATGGCCTCGCAGCTTGGACACTCCGTGCCCCTGACATGACTGGTGTGGATTCTAGGGAGTGGAGACGTTAGACCACGCAGCCTCCATATACGCCTTTGCTTTACTGGAAAACCACACCAGGCTGCAGATCACACACACAGAACTGCTGGCAGAAGTCCTGTGCCCGGCACCAGGGCCAGGAGCTGTCTGCCCACTCCAAATGTCGGCTATTGGAGGAGCCCACTCCACACGATTCACAAGGGCTGCAGGCAAGTCTACGCCACTTCTACCATGTGGGACATTTTCTTGGGAATATCCAAGTCGTATCAACAAGTTCCCCAGGACACTTCCTCCGGGCTGACTCTGGCTCGCTCTGCACCAAGTGGAAGGAGCGAGGACTCCGGGAGTCCTTGCCCTGCCGAGGAGGGGGTGGGGGGGTGGGAGTGGGTAAGATGGGGCTCCACTCCATTTCCACTCTGACGGGATGTAGTGGAGATGAGGAGGGAATGTGACCCCCACCAGAGCCTATGCCAGCAGCTCCAGCTCCAGCTCTGCAACAGCACCAGGGGGCTTGGCTCAGCTCTGACAGCCCTGGAAGTTCACCGGTCAAACAGATCTCAGGTTTCAAAGCTGGGAAATGAACGTGAGCATGAAATGTGCCCCTTGGCAGATAAGTCCATGGTGTGTGCGCTGGGTTTCCCAGGGTCCGCCGCAAGGTACATTTTGTTTTGGAGGTCTGCTCAGTGGTAAGGAGTCTCTCTGGGCCAAGATGCTTTTTGGAGACAGACCCTGGGCCTGGGTGTCCACCAGGTGAAAGTGGTTTGGAAGAACAATAGAGGAATTCTGAAGGCCAGAGGATGGGAGACTGGAACCTGAAGCACGATGGATTCTCAAAGCCCACACTGAGGACTTCTTTCTATACCTTATCAGGGAAAAACAAGCAGGCACGTACACAATTAAGTCTTAGGAACACACTGCAAAGTCAGTCAACAGTTAATGGTCCAAGAGGTATAGATCTTTTTTTTAAAAAAAAAAAACCTTAATGGCGTCAACTGCAGTGACTCATGGCTGTAATCCCAGGTCAGGAGTTCGAGACCAGCCTAGCCAACATGGTGAAACCCCGTCTCTACTAAAAATACAAAAATTAGCCAGGCATGGTGGCAGGTGCCTGTGGTCCCGGCTACTCGGGAGGCTGAGGCAGGAGAGTTGCTTGAACCTGGGAGATGGAGGTTGCAGTGAACCGAGATCGCGCCACTGCACTCCAGCATGAGCAGCAGAGCGATACGCCACCTCAAAAATAAATAAATAAAAAATCCTTAATGGCTGTTCAAAAGAATTATAGAAATCATACATGTTCATTATATCAAATTCGAGTAATATATAAAGGAAGAAGTAAAGATCTCTCTATTATCCTGAAGAGGTACAGAATAAATTATCATCTTGCAAACTACCAGATTGGCAAGACTGAAAAGAATGACACTGTCCACCACTGACGATCTCGGTGGAGGCCAGGGTTTCTCAGCCTTGGAACTACTGACATAGTTCTTTGTTGTGGGGGACTCGCCTGTTTATTGTAAGGTGTCAAGCAGCATCCCTGGCTTCTGTCCACTAGATATCAGTAGCATCTCTGTCACCATCCCAGCATCCCTGGCTTCTGTCCACTAGGTATCAGTAGCATCTCTGTCACCATCCCCCAGGTTGTGACAGCCAAAAATATCTCCAGGCATTGCCAAATGTCCCCTCAGGGGCAGAACCTCAGAGGAAGAAGCATCTCTGGCTGAGAACCACCGTAGGCCAATGGGTGCCCCACACACCACTGGTGGGAGTGGAATCCAGGAATTCTGCCTGTCCGTCAAATATTACAATCTGTGTTACCAGCAACTTCACTTTAAAATACATTTACAAGAGTACAAACTTGTTTGACAAGCATTTTAATGCAGCACAATTGGTAGTATTTTAAACATTGGTAATAACCAGGCCAGGTGTGGTGGCTCACGCCTGTAATCCCAGCACTCTGGGAGGCTGAAGCAGGTGGACCACCTGAAGTCAGGAGTTTGAGACCAGCCTGGCCAATGTGTTGAAAACTCATCTCTACTAAAAATACAAAAATTAGCCAGATATGGTGGCGCACGCCTTAATCCCAGCTACTCGGGAGGCTGAGGCAGGAGAATCACCTGAACCCGGGAGGTAGAAGTTGCAGTGAGCCGAGATCGCACCACTGTATTCCAGCCTGAGTGACAGTGAGACTCTGTCTCAAAATAAATAAATAAAATAATAACAATTGGTAATAACCCAAATTAATACATTAAATATATATACCTGTAAAATGCCCAGATAGTGAGAAGAGTTTCTATGTCTTTTTTTTTTTTTTTTTTTTTTTTCTGAGACGGAGTTTCGCTTTTGTTGCCCAGGCTGGAGTGCAATGGCGAGATCTCGGCTCACTGCAAACTCCGCCTCTGGTGTTCAAGCGATTCTCCTGCCTCAGCCTCCTGAATAGTTAGGATTACAGGCGCATGCCACCATGCCCGGCTAATTTTTGTATTTTTAGTAGAGACAGGATTTCACCATGTTGGCCAGGCTGGTGTTGAACTCCTGACCTCAGGTGATCCACCCGCCTCGGCCTCCCAGAGTCCTGGGATTACATGCGTGAGCCACCGCGCCTGGCCATGTCTTTCTTTCTAGAATAGAAAAATAGCTCTGATGTAGCAAGGTCTTAAAATTATGAGGGGGATAAGTTGAGATGCAGTATAGAAGACAGTTTTATAAAATTTAAAGAACAAACTGTATGAACAAGTGCACGTGTACATGTACTGAAAAAGTATACACAGAGAAATACGCATGGGTTTAGTTTATTTAAAGCCTGGAACCAGGTGTACTAAACCACAAACAGTGGCTGTCTCTCTGCAGAGTAGAATGGAAGGGCAGGGGGAGCACATAACAATTTTCATTTCTACTTTAAGTATTTCAGCACCATCCCAATACTGGATATATTATACTCAAAGGAAAAGAAATCATTCTACCACAAAGACACATGCACCCATATGTTCATTGCAGTGCTTTTCACAATAGCATAGACATGGAATCAACCCAGGTGTGGATCAACAGTGGATTGGATAAAGAAAATATGGTACATATACACCATGGAATATTAGGCAGCCATATAAAATAATGAAATCGTGTCTTTTGTAGCAACGTGGATGCAGCTGGAGGCCATTATCCTAAGTGGATTAACATAGAAACACAAAACAAAATCATGCATCACGTTTTTGTTGTTGTTATTGTTTTTTGTTTTGAGATGGAGTCTTGCTCTGTTGCCTAGGCTGGAGTGCAGTGGTGCAATCTCAGCTCACTGCAACCTCCACCTCCCCGGTTCAGATGATTCTCCTGTCTCAGTCTCCCAAGTAGGTGGGACTACAGGTGCCCACCGCCACGCCTGGCTAATTTTTTGTGTTTTTAGTAGAGACAGGGTTTCACTGTCTTAGTCAGGATGGTCTCGATCTCTCAACCTCGTGATCTACCCACCTCGGCCCCCCAAAGTGCTGGGCATGTTGTTACTTCTAACTGGGAGCTAAACATTGAGTACACATGGTCATAAAAACGGGAACAGCAGACACTGGGGAATACAAGAATGGAGAGGGACAGAAGTAAGGGCTGAAAAATACTACTTATCGGGGACTATGCTCACCACTAGGATGACTAATTCATTCGTACTCCAAACCTCAGCAGCCCACAATATGCTATGTAACAAACCTGCACATGTACCCCAATCCTAAAATAAAGGTTAAAAAAGAAAAACAATTTCAGCAACACTTGTTTCATCTTACAAGGGCAATGTAAAATAATAAAGATAAAAGTTAGATAGGGAAAGAAAAAAAAGGGAAAAAGAAAAGAACCCTCATTGGTGTCCTGTTCTGCCCAACCCTGGAGTTACTAAGTTAGCCCAACTTAAGGGGTCACTTGAGCTCCAGACTTTAAAGCCCCCAAGGCAGCATCATCTACACCACCTTATCAGATCCTCAAAGCAATTCTTCTAAGTCGGTAGACCGGGATAGTTATTTCCATTCTGCAAATGGGGAAACTGAGACTCAGAAAGTACAGTGACTTGCCCAAGGGCCGAGAGGGAATGTGTTCCCCAGCTCTCTGGAGTCCCAGGCTGCTGCTCCTTCTGCTGCAACTCCCCAGGTAACAGGAACAGGTACAACAATGGGCCTTTACAATCAAGGGCTAAACACGCAACCCTGTTCAAGCTTGCGCCTCAACTCCTTCAATTCCCTGTCAGCTTTTATTCCTTCAAAGCTGGTATTCATCTTTCTAAAGTAATTTCCATCCTTCTGGCTCTTTTCTGAAGGTAGCACGCTTTAGAAAGAGCAGGGCTTGAGATCTGTCACTCATGAGCTCAAATGCCTTCACCTCTCTGGGCCTCATCTGCAAAATGGAGATAAACGTATGTAACTCCCAGAATCATTCTGAAGATCATAGCAGTCATGTGTGAATGCATTTTGTAAAATACAGAGCACTGGGGAATAGTGACTTTACTTTAACAAAATAAAACTCTAGCCCTCTTTCTGGGAGGTCAGGATACTAGTAGTAGGGTAACTTAAAGGGTGAGTACACTGAACGGGAATCTGAAGTTGAAACAGACACAAGTATTGGCAATAGCAGTTGCGAAGGTCACACACAGATTTCAGATAATGGGCCAGTCCAGCTAAGCTTGTACCTTAGCTGAGTCAGATTTCTTTAAAATCTATTACTGGGCTTTGGGACTGTGCTATCACCAGGGAGGGAACCACATGCTAAACATCTTAAAGCAGGGGCAACAGAGAAACAGAAAAACCAACGTATTGGCCAGGCACGGTGGCTCACACCTGTAATCCCAACACTTTGGGAGGCCGAGGCAGGTGGATCACTTGAGGTCAGGAGTTTGATACCAGCCTGGCCAACATGGTGAAACCCTGTCTCTACAAAAAGTACAAAAAAGATTAGCTGGACATGGTGGTGTGAGTCTGTAATCCCAGCTACTCAGGGGGCTGAGGCAGGAGACTTGCTTGAACCCAGGAGACGGAGGTTGTAGTGAGCCGAGATGGTGCCACTGCACTCCAGCCTGGGCAACACAGCAAGACTCCATCTCAAAAAAAAAAAAAAAGAAAATTTCCAGCACTGAAATGATATTTCCACCCGCAGGAAAACAGACCAGACAGGAAACAGGTAAATATGTCCACCCAGGGCTTATGGGACTGTTAGCTAATTTAAGAACATTGTAACAGGCAGCATAGCTGGGAGCACCTTGGGCATGGGACCTATACCCAACATCCCAGGGACATGCAGTAAAATCTGCCTTGTAAATAAATAGCAACAAAGGTGAACTTTAAAAAAAGCTCGCCTCGCTGCCTGAAAGAGTGTGGTGAGGACAGCCCTAATATACACACTGCTGAGAGTAAACGGTTGAGAGCTTTCCTTTGAAGCAATTATCAGTGTGTTGCCAGAGACTTTAAACTGTTTATACCTTCTCACCCAGGAGTTCCAGGTGTAAAATTCTACTCTAAGAAAATAATCAGACAAGGATTTTTTGGTTTAGAGTTTTTTATTACAACAAACACCCACACACACCCCTAATTGTTCAGAAACAGGTGAATGGTTAACTACAGAATAAGTTATGAACATATTTAAATGATGGACTATTATACAGTCATTAAAATAATGTTTTGAGGAATATATTGTGACATAAAAATGCTCATAATAGTAAATTGAAGGAAAGCAGGATATAACACGTATGCCCAGCGTATGAGGCTGTTCATGTACTGATATAAATAAATGCCTGAGTCTGTGTCTTTATAGAAAACAGGTTTAATTTGTTCTTGGTTCTGCAAGCTGTACAGGAAGTGGGGTGCTGGCATCTGCTTCTGGTGAGGCCATAGGGAATTTACAGCCATGGTGGAAGGCAAAGGGGAGCCCGTGTGTCACATGGCAAGAGCAGGAACAAGGGAGGGGGGAGGTGCCGCACACCTTTAAACAACCAGATGTCCTGTTAGTTCACTCATCACCACGGGAATGGCACCCAGCCAAGCATGAGGAATATGCCACCATGATCCAAACGCCTCCCACCAGGCCCCACCTTCAACACTGGAGATTACAGTCCCACATGAGATTTGGAGGGGACAGACATCCAAGCCAGCTCACACAGTGTACCAGCAGTTAAAATGCACACACTTAAAATACTAATGATAATAGTAGCAGTGGCTAATGTTGTTGGATGCTGTATTAGTCTGTTTTGTGATGCTATAAAGGAATATCTGAAACTGGGTCATGTATACAGAAAAGACGTTTGCTTGGACCACAGTTCTGCATGGCACCAGCATCTGCTTGGCTTCTAGTGAGGTTCTCAGGCTGCTTCCATTCATGGCGGGACGCGAAGCGTAGCCGGCCTGCGCAGATAACACAGCCAGAGAGGGAAGCAAGAGAGAGGAGGTGGGAGGTACCAGACTCTTTCTAATAACTGGGCCTGGGGTGAACCCATTACCATGGGAGGGCACCACACCATTCCTGAGGGATCCACCCCCAAGACCCAAATATCTCCCATCAGGCCCCACCTCTAACACTGGGGGTCACATTTTGACCTGAGATTTGGAGGGGACAAATATCTAAGCCATTATCAGATGCTATGAGCCAGGCAGTGTTCTACCACATTGGTCATTCCATTCTCCCCTAGCCCTCTAAAGGAAGCCTATGATTACTATCATCATCCCCATTTTTCCGAGGAGTAAACTGGGCACAGAGGCTTGGGCAGTGTGCCCAAGGCCACACAGAGGGGTGGGCGTGTGAGGCAGGGCTTCTCAGAGTCAGTGTGGCTCCTAGGCACTCTGCAACACCAGGACCAAATGCTGCCAGGGGACTTCCTCAAGAGGGGGCCAAGTCGAGTGCTTCTGAGGCAAAGGCCAAGCCCCTCAACTGAGTATCTCAAAGACAAGACCGCCTCCAGCTCGCAACCAGAAAGACCCGGGCTCAAATCCAGCATAGATCCTTCTGACCTGTGTGAAAGCAGCAAGCCACTTTCCTCTCTGAGCCTCAGTTTCCTCATCTGTAAAATGGGGATAAATAATACTGTCTGCCTCCCAGGGCTAACCAGGGGATAAAAAAGATAAGGTGCCTGAGTCTTTATATTTTCTAAATTTTCTACAGAGGTACATTTTTCTTTTGTTAAAACTATTTTTTATTAAAAAATAATATATTAACACATTAAAATATTTCCAAAGTTTGGGGGGGTATAAATAACCCAGAAGCCAGACGGATGGGAGGAGGTGAATTACATTCGATTTGATTCAATTAAATTGGAAGGGACTGGGGAAAGGCCAGCAGACCAGGCTTAGAGGGAAAGATAACCTGCTCAATTAGAAACACATCATGTTTCACCAGGTGTCAGAGGGACATCCACGTAGGCGACTGACTAGGAGGACAGTGGACACAGAGGCGTGGTGTCGAGGAGACACACAGGCTGCAGATATGAATGCTGTATCAGCAGCAGGCAGACGTGACCTGAAGCTGTGGAAGACATTGACTGTTTCTGCCTGCCCTTTCCCTCCACCCCTTTTATGGGTGACAGCAGCCCACTTTTCCCTTTGGAGAAGTACTCCACCCCTTTCCACACAGTCTTGGTGAGACAATCAAAGTGTCCTGCCACCCAAGCAGTGGGCACATCTGCCAAGATAGGTGTAAAGGAGGATATTTCTTGAGATAAAACCAATGCACTTCTGTTGTGGCTAATTCCTAATTCCTAGTTAGCCTGCAGCTCCCTCCAGCCAGTCAGTCAATGGGAGCCATTGCCTGGCCCTGTTTTAAATTAGATTTTCTTGAGTCCACAGCGTGAGACATTAGTGTTAAAATGTACTTCGTTGAGGCAGAAAAAGTTTTCTTAACCCAAAATCTTCCTTTTACAGAGCAAGAAGACAACTTGGAGATTAAATTATTACATATATGTACAAATGTCATCTACAGGGTAGATTCTTAGACTTGTAATTTTGGTAGATATTGCCCAAATCAACAGGGCTGTCAATTTCACAATCCCACTGGTAATGTACTAAAGGGCCTGCTATTTATTCTCCCGACTCCCCCACCTCCAGCCCCATCCACAGGGCATGCTGTCAAGCTTTGGGATTTCTGCCAATCTGACAGGTTAAAAATGGTATCTCCGCATAAATAAGCACTTCTCTTTGAAGATTGAGACTGAGCACCTTTTCATACGTTTAAGGGCTATTTGTATTTCTTTTGCTGTGAACCATCTGTTCATGTCCTGTGCTTTCTCTATTCGGCTGCTGCTGCAGAAGTCCTTAACCAGTCGTTTGTGGCTTTCTCAGAGGAAGGGAGGAAGGGCTGTCTTGTGACTCAGATAAGGTTAAGAATTGTAGGGAAAAGAACAGCTCACCCTAACCTGACACTTATTTTGTGGTATACATAGAGATGTTTAAGTTTTAAAAACTTTTAATTGAAGTTTATATACACAAAAAAATGTACATATACTACATTACAGCACACACTCCTATAACCAACATCGGATCAAGGAACAACATTACCAGCACCCCAGAAGCCCCTCTCAACACTCCCAATCCTTACCATGTGGAGATTCTTCTGCAGCGTTATTTCTTGATTCTATTCTAAAGGCAAGTGATCCACAAATCCAGGGTCTTCCACAGTTTTGAAGCCACGTTCAAGGGCTTTACCATCGGTAAGGAAAGAGGCCCTGCGCTAGGGCTCCCTCTGCTGGTGTTCAGCAGTTACCTGGAGCTCTGAGGATTGACTGGAGTCTTGGAAATCAAATCAGCACACTGGCGCATGGCTGAGGTATCACAGAGTCCTCCTTCACTCTCCATCCTGTTAACATTTCGGGAAAGCAACTATCAAAACAATAGACCATAGTAGCTTGGGGGCTATGAAGAGAATGACAAGAAAGAACAGCGAATTCTCGCTTCCCAAACCTTGCCTATTCCCCACCCACAAAAACAGGAGGCTGTTGTGAAAGGTCCTGCTGCTCAAATCAACTGTCAAAGGCATCGACAGTCCCCAGTCATGTTTCTAGAAAGCTAGTAGACAACTGGAATTATTTGCTGAGACGACTGACTGACTGATGGACTCCCTGGCTCCTGTGCTAGGTACAGAGATACAAAATGCGGCTCCTATTCAGGTGGACTGCATGCGAAGTCCCATGGGACAATGGTGTTGGGCCATTTAACCCACACAGGGGAGCAGGGGTTTAGGGAGGGAAAGTCAACGTAATAGGTTCTTCTTGCCCTCCAGAAATTTAGAATCTAGCAGGAGATACAAGAAATGTTTGGATAAAGGGCTGAAAATAAGTTCAGGAGGGACCTGAAGAAGCTCCAGGTGAAATGTTACTATGGTCCTAGAAACAGGGAGGGGACCTGAGCTGACAAAGTCGACGGGTGGTAGACAGAGGAGCTGGAGGCTCTTCAGTTGTAGGCAGGGGCAAAAAACAGATGCCCAGAGAAGCCAACAGGCCGACAGTGGACTCTCATGGTAGAAGAAAGTGGGGAGGATCACCACCACTGAGGCAGGTCCTTAGGGTTGTGGGTCCAGGAACTCCATTTTTGTCAGGGTACCCAGAGCCAAACACATTCAGGGGGATGGACTGTCTGTTGACTGAAGATCTATAAGCCAGGTGCAGCATATTCATTTGCAGAAGGGACT
Source organism: Piliocolobus tephrosceles (assembly GCF_002776525.5). Classification (NCBI taxonomy): domain Eukaryota; kingdom Metazoa; phylum Chordata; class Mammalia; order Primates; family Cercopithecidae; genus Piliocolobus; species Piliocolobus tephrosceles. Next base: position 17,047,607 of record NC_045453.1, on the reverse strand, counting down.
ATGTCCTTCCCACAAGTGGAATGCTTGTTTGCCTTCCAGGGCTGCCTTGTTTCTTTCCTCCGATTATTTCCCACCCTCTCCTTAAGGGTCCTGTCCTTTCCTGTGGCTTCAATGGCCACCTGTATGCAAACTCCACAGTCTTTACTTCCAGTCCCCACTTCCCATGTGAGCTTCAGAACCATATATCTTCCTGCCTGCTGGACACCTCCACACGGCTGCGCCTCGGATCTCTCAGGTTCACTGTGTCCAAACTGAGCTAATTTACAGAAATATCAGCACAGAGAGGCAGTGACAACACAGATTCTACCAGGTTGCCTGGGTTCAAATTTTAGCTCCGCCACTTGTTAGCTGTTGTGACCTCGGCGAGTTACTACTCTTTGCTTCGGTTTCCTCATCTGGAAGATGACGGTGATAATGGTAATCTCATAGGATTGTGGTGATAACTAAAATGAGTCTTCTGATACATAGGAAGAGCTATGAAAGCATCAGCTCTTATATGCTGGGCGCAGTGGCTCAAGCCTACAGTCCCACCACTGTGGGAGGCTGAGGTGGACAGATCACTTGGGGCCAGGAGTCCAAGACCAGCCTGGACAACATGGCAAAACCCAGTCTCCACCAAAAAAAAAAAAAAAAAAATTAGCCAGGCATGGTGGCACACGGGGATGACTGAGGCAGGAGAATCATTTGAATTAGGGAAGTGGAGGTTGCAGTGAGCAAGAATGCACCACTGCACTCCGGCCTCGGCAACAGAGCAAGACTCTGTCTCAAAGAAAAAAAAGAAAGAAAGAAAGAATAAAAGAAAGTATTAGCGTTACTATGATTCTCCATTTAAATGTCCTTCCTCTGCTCACTGTCAGCTGGGTTCAACAGAGTTTAATCGAGATGGGCACCAATATCCATTCAGTTGCTCAAGCTGGAAAGTAAAGTATCATTGTCAGCTTTCTCTCACTGCCCATCCTGTTCACAGTCAATCTCTCCCTGAGGCCTGATCTACACAACTTTTCAATCGGCTCACTTGTTCTCCATACTTAGGGCCACCTGCCCCTTTGATCACCATCATCGCAGGCCTGGATCACCATGCCGGCTCACGCTGAAACCAGCCATCTTTCTAAAATAAATCCAGTCATTTCTTTCCATAGCTCCTACAGTTCTTAGAAGGAGAAACCTCAGGATAAATCCCTTGCCACAGCCTTTGGAACCTGATTCCTGCTTTCATCTGCACTTGAAACTTGTATTTTCAAAACCAAACCCTCCCACTCCCCAAACCTAGTCTTCTTGGACTCCCTTCTTTAGTGAAGGGGGCCACCTACTGGCTTGGCTCAGGCCAGACATCTCTGCTCAGCAGGCCGCCAAGCCCTGCTGGTCTCACCATCCTTCAGCCATGGTTCCCATTCTGGTCTTCCCTCAGATTATTTTGAGTGTCTTCTAACTGGTCTCTCTTACATTCCCCACCCTCTCCATCTACTTTGGAAGAGTCTACTAGAATGATATAAATTGCTACTAAAAATAAAAAAATTAGCAGAGCATGGTGGTGCTCACCTGTAATCCCAGCTACTCAGGAGGCTGAGGCACGAGAATCAGTTGAACCTGGGTGGCGGAGGTTACAGTGAGCCAAGATTGTGCCATTTCACTCCAGTCTGGGTGACAGAGCGAGACCTCAAAAAAAAAAAAAAAAAAAGTTTCAATAGTTTCTGGCACACAACACTCAATGCCTTCCTTTAACAAGTAATTACTGAGCGCCAACTACGTGCCACATAGAGTTCAGGCCCTGGGGATACATGGTATTTTCATCAATTCCAAGACACCATCATTTTAAAGACTCACCGCTAACTGTAGGTACAAGAAAGAAAAAAAAAAAATACTACCAACTAAACCAGAACACACTGGCGATTGTAAGACACATCCAGATGTTCTAACTGCTATTAATAAATTGTGGGAAAATGTGCATCTTTGATTCAACAGAAATAGTGACTAAAAAAAAAAGACACAAAGTCCCTGTCCTCGGGTAGCTTCTATTCTAGTGACAGGACCAAAAATTAACTATACATTGTCAGGTAGTGATAAGTGCTAAGATAAAGCCAGGTAAAGGGATACAGAGGGAAGGGGGTGCTGGGGAAGCCAAAGAAGACCCCCCTGGGGAGCTGATATGAGCAGAGACTTTGAATGACGAGATGAACTGTGGGTAAACAATGCTCCAGGAGGGGAAACATCACATACAAAAGATCTGAGATCTGAGAGGGAAATATGCCTGCTGCGTTCAAACATATGCAAAGGAAGTGTAGCTGGAACAGTCCTAGGCCCTGGGCAGCCAATTTCCTCAACTCCAGTGGTATTTTCCAGGTGAAAGCAGGTATCCCTGGTCTAGCTGGGTACATACAGGAGGTGGAGGTGGGGAGGCTAAGAAAAGCAGTATAACTCAGCGATCAGCAGGGTGGATAGCCAGAGTGCCTAGATTGGAATCCCCGTTCTGCCACTTACAAGCTATGTAACCTTGGACAAGTTATCTAACTATTCTGAGCCTAGTTTCCTCAGCTGTAAAATAGACATCATAAAAGTACATTTCACAAATTGGTTATGAAGATTACACGAGCTAACAATTTGTAATCAAGACAAATAATCATTATCACTACCTTCTATCCCAAAGTCATTTTCATTTTCATTTTAACTGATTAATTAATTAATTAATTAATTTTTTGAGACAGGGTCTTGCTCCATAGCCCAGGCTGGAGTGCCATGGCATGATCTCGGCTCACTGCAACCTCCACCTCCTGGGTTCAAGTGCTTCTCATGCCTCAGCCTCCAGAGTAGCCAGGATTACAGGCATGCGCTACCACTCCTGGCTAATTTTTGTATTTTTGTTTATTTATTTTTTTTTAGGAGAGATGGGGTTTCACCATGTTAGCCAGGCTGGTCTTGAACTCTTGATTTCAGGTGATCCACCCGCCTCAGCCTCCCAAAGTGCTAAGATTAGAGGCGCGAGCCACCACGCCTGGCCTACCCCAAGTCATTAAGAAAAGTATATCGAGGTAAGAAATAAATTAATTTGAGTCTTGAAACATAAGAACAGAATATTTTCCAGATTACCAACTGGTAGGATGGGAGTCACATTGTTAGGGATATAATTTTCTTTATTACTTTGAACTTGGCTTCTCCAAAGTTATTTTTTAAGAGAAACTATTATCTTCCTATATAAATTGTTCTTGCAGTATAAATTCATGGAATTCTCTCCTACTAAAGTATGTACAAGACACTTGTAACAAGAAGGAAGCACTATTAGAGTAATTTTACATTTACCACAGCTTTTTAATTAAATAGCATTACCATGTGCATTAATACAAAGTTGATTTCTTGAATATAAAGTCCACACACAAATTCAGGCTTTTTTCCCATGGTTAAAAAGACCCGGAATTGCTGGTATAGGACACTGATCTGGCTTTTTGTTCACTCAGATCCACCCCATTTTGTTGCTTTTCTATCTCATTCCAAGTCATGATGTACCACAACATGAGCCAGTCCTATCTATAATGACTTAAAACTTCAGGCCACGTCAGGTGTGTGAGTTAACAGACTTCGGTATTCACAAGAGGTTCTCATCTTCCAAGTACTCCCTGAGTAATGAGTCACATTCTTGGAAAGCATCTAATGCTTAATGATGGAGATGTGCTTACACAAAATGAAATATTGTAACTTTTTAGTTTTTAGTATTTAATATAATTAGGGATGGAAAGCAGGTAAAATGAGAATTCACCAAAACTATATTTAGCACCTACTAACCCCCAGGAACTGTGCTAAGCTCTGGGAACCCAATCAGGATTCAGACAATTCTTTCCCCTCAAGGATATATTAGATATTTTTTTTTTTTTTTTTTGACAGTTTTGCTTTGTTGGCCCAGGCTGGAGTGCAGTGGCGCAATCTCCAGCTCACTGCAACCTCTGCCTCCGGGCTTCAAGAGATTCTCCTGCTTCAGCCTCCCGAGTAGCTGGGATTGCAGGTGCATGCGCCACCACGCCCGGCTAACTTTTTGTATTTTCAGTAGAGACCGGGTTTCGCCATGTTGGCCAGGCTGGTCTCAAACTCCTGACCTCAAGTGATCCACCCGCCTTGGCCTCCCAAAGTGCTGGGATTACAGGTGTGAGCCACCGTGCCCGGCCTTCTCAAGGATATATGAGATTTTATCTGAAGTTATATTTTGAAGTGGCAGCTTAAAAAGATGTATTTGGTCTTGATACATTTCACTTGGCAAGGTCTGAGAAACTAAAATGCATCATATTTCCCGCTTTTTCTTTTCCAAGAGATGTTGAGAAGGGCAGTTTAAATACTGACTTACCAGCACTGTGAGACAAAGGACAAAGGCAGCTAGAACAAGTTATCTAATCTCTAATATAATCTAATGCATCTAATTAGCATCATTAGGTTACAATGAACAGTTTTCTTTCATCTCGTCAGTTACTGAACCTCTGGTATGAACGTCGAGAATTTAAAATGTTTTACCCAGGGCCAACTTCAGGCTTCACGTTTAACAACGTTATACAATAAATTGTTAGATTTCATTTACAGACATAGGCCAGGCATTCCAAAGACTGGCTGCAGTTAAGCTGGACACAGTTAAACTATCTTCGGCAGCCTATCTAGTCAGTTGACTACAACTAAGGCATTGGGGAATGAGGGTGGATGGGGCCAGTTTTGGTTCAGGGAAAAACCCTCACTCTAAGGGTGGGCCACAATCAACGCCACCCAACTCTATTGAGCAAAATCATCTGTTCTCATGAAGCTTTAAGAAGTGCAGACGTGGAGCTGGAGACTGGCAGGCGAGGAGAGGCACAGCTAAATTAGCAGAACCAGTCCTGGTGATGAAGCGGGTGGCAGCTGTTGCACAGATCACCTTTTCCCGCCTGCCATCTGAGCAACATTCAGAATCAGAAAAATGTAAAGAACCCTAAAATTCATCTCCTTTGGTGAACTGCCTAAATCTTTTTGCAAAATTTGGTGTGTAGGTGCATTTCTTTGGCAAGAGGGTCTACAGTTCTTACCAGATTCTCAAAGGAGTCTACGCCTGAAAACACGAGATTCACCGATAAGATTCAACTTCCTCACTTACTAGATGGAAAACTGAGAGGCCCAGAGCAGGAAAAGCAGTTGCCTCAAGATAAACACAGCGATATCAAAACCGAGGCATTTCAATTCAGTTCTAATTCCGGCTTCACACTATTGACCCTGGCCACGTCCAATACCTCTTCGCTTCTCTGCAGGCCCTGAAAGATCACCAGGAGGCGAGGGTTGGTGTCCGAGTCCTGGAGAGGTCGCAGGCAGTCCAGATTCTAGCATCACAGAAACTCTGGCCAAGCGCTCAGCCGGGGATTGGCTGCCATAAAGACCCCCGCACGTCCTCGCCCCCGCCCCCGCCCCGCGGAATTCCGCTGCATAGGTGACTCCAGGTAGAGGACCAAGCACCAGGAGGAGATGCCTGGGCGGTGGAGGCAGAGGACGACTGCGAAGAATGACACCTATTCACTCACCTGACAGAGAGGAGGAAGCAGGCACGCCCCAAAAGCTGGTAGGGAGCAAATCCACTTCACTGGGAGGAGGCAAACCGAAGAATAACAGGAAATTATGCAAGGCGCACGTGCTTCCGAGGGGGGCGGGTGCGGGGCGTTCGAGAGGCGCGGCCCCCGCCCTGCGCCTGCGCAGCCGTCCCCTGCCGCGCTGCCGAGTCACCGGGGTGGGAGGAGCTTGAGTAGGGGGCGGGGTGCATGCCGGAGTGCGCAGGCGCAATACGACTCCCGAGGCGCGGGCCGCCCACTTGGCTGGTTTGGATCCGGGTCAGTCGGGCGCCGAGATTCGGGAGAGAGGCTCTGAACTGACTGCACCGCATCACCGGAGCGCCCCAGCTGCGAGGCGGTAAGTGCCCTGACGTGACGGGGAGGGGCCGCAGCACAGCGTCTCGGCCTGCACAGCCCGTCTGGCCGCGGGCGGTTTTCCCCGGGCCCGCCCGCCTTGGGTCGCGTCGTCTCCCGACGCCTCCTGCCTGGGCCGGGCCTGGGCCTCTCCGCGCCCCCTTATCCGCCGCGGCCTGTGCCTGCTGGAGCTCCGAACTCCGCGCTATCTCCCCTTCCCGCCTTCCTGTTCTCCCGCAGACCCCGCCCCGCTCCTCCGCCGTCTCCCGCCCAGCGACAGCTTCCCCTTTTCGTCCTCCTTGGCCGCCCTTTGCCCCTTCCCGCCCTTTCCCTCTCGCCTCGGAGCCCCATTCTCGTTGGCTACCTCTTCGGCCCACTCCTTTCTTCTTCCGCATCCCTTGTGCCTCGCTCCGACTCCAGCCTCTCGTTCTGACCCCGGGAATCTCCCGAGGAGCGCAACTTTCCAGCTGGAGACCCCGGGCGGGCAGAGCCCCTGGACAGCTCCCTGCTCGGCGTTGTCCTCACGCTCCAAGCCCCGTCCTACCCCTCTGGGTTCTGACCAGGAATTTTCTCCGTTCATGTTTAACCGCGACAGGCACAGACTCTGGGTGAAAAGAAAGAACTTCGTGCTTTGGCTGCAGCACTGCGAGTGTAAAGGGATGAGTGGGTTGCACAGAGAGGTGTGAATGTGCTTTTTGTCCTGGGGGCCGATTGTTTGCTCTCGGTCTAGTTTGCCTCTTCGAGTTGCTGGACAGGGTTTTCTTCCCTCTATTCTACGCTTCCTGGTGGTCTGGGAGTTTCGAAATCTTTAACGTTGTGATAACAACACTTACCCGCGCCATCCCTTGATCGTTCTTAGGTCTTCTCGGGAGTGGAAATGTAGATCTAGACTTGAGATTCAGTGAGGTCTTGGTTAAAACGGCAAAATAGAAGTAAGATTGTGACTCATCCATTTCGTTGAAAGAGAAAACCAGGAATTTGTCCTTTTGATGGAGGAACTTAGAATAACTGTAATTTTTGTAAGGTTGTGGAAAATCCGAGGCACAGTTAAATTGCCCGGTTTGATTTGACTTAACATGAAGTAACTTCGAATAGGCTTTTTAAAGTTTCATCTCTTTGGATATTGTTCAACTTAAAGAGTTCACTGCAGTTAAAACGCCAAGACTGTCTCCCACAAATTTGATGTTAATGAAGAAGGGCAAGCCAATTGTATCTGTTGTCCGGAGTTAGTTGTACAGCCCTTTCTTTGAGTGAATGTGGATCTGGGGATGCAGAGGAGCATAATGAGCCTTTTATAATTACAAAGATGCTCTTCTCTGGCTCTTAAGGTTATGCCTAACGCTCACCTTTGCTTTTGGCTAAAATAACTGAGAAAAAAGGTGAGTAGTTAAAAATGCTGGAAGTCTGAAAATCGTTTAGACAGAACTTCATTCCTGAAGTTTTAGTCTGTAGTCAGATTTTAATTCTGGCCTGTTTTGGTTTTTAGATGATAGATCTTTTAGTGTGTCAACAGGAATGTAAAGTTTGTATTAACATCTAGGGTGATCACCTGCCGTGCTATTAAGTCAGCATTGTATAATTAAAAGTTACATATATGGGTTCAGAGCCTCTTAGCACAGTGTTATATTGTAAGCTCTTGGGCAGGAATGAGATTCTTCTAGTCCTTACAGAAATGGAGTTTAGACTTCTATCGCTAGCATTCATTCTAGTGCCATGCACGTGGTAGGAATTCTGTAAATATTTGTGAACGAAATGAATTTCTGCCTGTATGATTCAGCAGTGTATACTTAAATGTGACCTGTACGTAAATGCTGACTAATTTCCAGAGAGGGCGAAAGAGGACTTGTGTGGGGTCTGCGGGTTGGGGAGATTGGCCCAGATGATTTATTAACTCGGTAAGGGCTGAACATTGACTAACGGATCATAAGGTACTTGAGGAACACTGTAAGTCAAACTTCAATTTAGTTCTACCAGCAGGAAGAATTTGTTTACAACCTACAGTAGTACTCTTTTAGATGATGTGAAGCTTTGAAAATATTGAAATAAGTGATTGCTCACCTCTCCCCCCAGGTATATAGGAATTGATTGTGTATTTGGAGGGATCCTACCCTAAATTGAGAAGCAGGGACTAATGAAGCATGGGATTGTGTGGATAATGTTTCTTCGTGTTTATGTACTTAAATAAACCAGCAAAATATACGTGGAGAATGTATTGAAAATTTTTTGTGTGTCCCAAGAAGTTGAAGTGCAGGCTGGCTGAATTCTTTTTTTTTTTTTTAAGTAGCTGAATTCTTTTGAGACTGTTTTCAGTGTTCCCCAGAGACCTCTGCCTAAAATACCTTAACTTCTACAAATAAATAAATAAGTGAAAAGTCCTGATTCCTTGCCTCTTTATTTTGCGCTGGTACTACAATAATAGAATGGTTACATTATATGAGACATGATGACACCTTGACCTTTGGAATATTAGAGGTCTCACAATAACTTCAGAGCCACCCTGAGAAGAGCAGATACGAATCAGAAAGGACCCAAGGCCTGGTGGAGAGGCACTGCTCTCTCCTGGTGGAGAGAATGCCTAAGGGGGCTGGGGGCGGGTGGGGGGGGTGGTAACAGCTTAGAAATAAAGAGGTGAAGTGAATCTTTTGCTTCACATATCCTCTATTTCTATTTTTTTCTGTGGTACTTTTTTTTTCTTTCTTTCTGATTGTCTCTGATATGTTCACAGATGCTGCTTTGCTTAATTTTTATTCAGGATTTGGTACTAATAACCCTGAGTGAAAAAATAATTTGGAGACTAGATTCAAGGGTTTTTTAACAGACTTCTTTGTTGTGTTTCTTGTTGCTTCGGTTGGTTCTTCATCTCCCTTTCTCTGTTTAAAATATAAAAATCAGGTGGAAAATATGGAGGACTTTGGTTAGTCAAACTAGTTAAGAGATCATTTAATGGTGCATCTACAGAATAGTCATTTCTATTTTTTTTCTTTACTTTCAACCTTTAGGCTAAAGAAAAGTTTGTTTGTTTGTTTTTTTCCACTAATGTGCACAATAATTTTTTGTGGGGTTTATAGTTCATTTATTTTCTTTCTTGTTTAACAATTAATTATACTATTCCAGGCTATGAAGAAAAACACAAATGGAAGTATCAACCTTACTGGTAGAGTGTATTTATAATTCAGCTTTCACAGTGGTAATGCCTTGTTCTCTAAAACGTATCTTCCTGAACATAGCTGTCTGGGTCAGGATTGCTCTAGAGAAATACTATCATGTGTCATGAAAGTTATACTTAACTAGGGTTAGGCCAGACAAATACTCAGTGTCATTTTAAAGAATCAGAGTGCTATGATTTGAGCTATTCCCTTTTATTTCTGATGTCATTTTGTTCATAGATTTCTAGACCAACTGGGGAGATTCCCCTTTTAAAATGTATGTATACTGAAACGTAGATTTCAGATCATCTAGTTTCCAAAATTGTGTAATAGGATATTGGCATCAAGTATGTGAATAGTTTATATTCTGTTATAGTACATATCCATTTTTGGTATCATTTCATTTGTTTCCCCTTAAGAAAACCTATAATAGTCTCCAGTTATCTACACTGAAACTTCCTTTTTGAAATAAAAATTTGCTTTTTTTTTTCTAACAGTAAAGGTAACAGGAATGTAAAATCTTAAAAAAAGGTATACTTTTGATCCCATCTGTTTTTACTTTGCTCACTTTATTTTCTTTTTTAGTGTTAACAGGAACATCGATAAGTAGTGTAAAAACTTGCACAATGAAATCCGAGGCCAAGGATGGAGAGGAGGAGAGTCTACAGACTGCTTTCAAAAAATTAAGAGTGGATGCATCAGGGTAATTAAATATGTAATACGTTATTTGGCATTATTTGTTTACTCATTCAAAATAGTCTCTTCTCCCTAAAAAGCTCTCCCTCTTTTAAAATTTCTCATTATTGAAAGGAGATATAAATGCTAATAGTGCAATACAACATCCTTCCAGATTCTACACAGTATTGTTTTAGTTTAAAAAAAAAAAAACCCTTTGGTTAAATTTGAAAAGTAGCAGTTCATTTGCCCTCCTAGGTTGGGTGTTTTGGTTTTCGTTCACTTTGAGGAGGGCTTCCCCCCACCTCTTTTGAATAAAAGATTATCAAGTGGTGTCCCATCAGGGATTTTGTCATACATCTCAAGAGAATCACAATATTTTTCACTAAAAGTGGATTGGCTCAATAGAAATCTATGAAGACATTGTAGATTTCATGGTCTGTGATTGCTGAGTCTATCACTATGGAAACCTCTATTCAGTAGGGTTCTGTCACTGAGATCAATAACCTTGGACCCTTTGGCCAAACTAATTAGTGTACCTGCATACCAGCTGCTGTCTGAATGTTAATGTTTCACCCTTTGCAAAATGTTCTGTGTAAGACTCTTCTCACCCCAATTCTTTCTCCCAGGCCAAAAGAAACCAACATTTTTAATGGCTATAAGAATTTATTTTCATGAATGGAAACTAAACACTGGAAGCTCAGAGTAGAACACCCACAAGTAATAATAATCATCATTAATGTTTATTATTTACTTCCTGTGCCCTAAACACTGGGTTAAGTACTTTGTGCACATTATTTAATCCTCACTACCACCTTAGTACATGGATACTACTGTCATTTCAGTTTACAGATGAGACTCGCACAAATTAAATTACTTGCTAAAAGTCACATTGGTAAAAGTTGCAGAGCCAGGATCTGAACCTAGGCAGCCTGTCTCTAGAACCTCTGCTCTTAACCACCCTTTATGTGGTACCTTGAAGACAATATGAAGAAATGCATGCAGTACCTAGCACAAAGTAAAAACTAGATGTTGGTTGTTATAGCCACCTGCCTGTTGCTAGTACTATTTTTGGCCTATCAAATTAAAAGGTTTATGCTGATAGATTTGCACAGTAGATATTATAGGTGCTCATATTTGCTTCCATGATAGTTCAAAAACATATCTTTCCTCTTGATGGTTTTCTAATGTGGTCGTCTTGCCAGTTCATATCAGTAATTTGATAAATCGTCTTGGGAAGCAGAAGCAAAGCAGAGAAGCAGATAGTTGCAGATTGTGGCTGCAGTGTATCCTTTGTGATTTCTTATATAGGAATAATTTTTTTAAATCAGGAAAATACTAGGAATGTGTACACACAGTTATACATACAAATCTCTTAGTGTGTAAATTTATGTAAGTAACTCTTGATACACAGACTTCTTTCCTGATGTTTTAAAAGAAGTTGAAATGTAAAATAAAGCCAGGCTGGGCATGATGGCTCACGCCTGTAATTCCAGCACTTTGGGAGGCCGAGGTGAGCACATCACTTGAGCTCAGGAGTTTAACACCAGCCTCGGCAACGTGGCAAAACCCTGTCTCTGCAAAAAAACCAAAAAATTGGCGTGGTGGTGCATGCCTGTGCTCCCAGCTGCTCTGTAGGCTGAGGTGGAAGGATCACTTGAGCCCAGGAGGTGGAGGTTGGAGTGAGTCGAGATCGTGCCACTGCACTCCAGCCTACGCAACAGAGTGAGACCCTGTCTCGAAAAAAAAGGTAAAATTAAGCCATTTTGGTATCCCTAAAAATTACTTAGAACATTATTTAAAAATTTTTCAAAATATGTGGTCAAAAATCATATATTTGTAAAACCAAATGCTGCGTGTTCTCACTTAGAAGTGGGAGCTAAGCATTGAACACACATGGACATGGGAACAGCAGACACTGCTGACTACTGGAGTGGGGAGGCCAGGAGCAGAATGTGGGTGGAAAACCTACCTATAGAGTACTGCGCTCACTACCTGGGTCCAGTATGCCCATGAACAGTCCTACACATGTACCACCTGTATCTAAAATAAAAGCTGAAATGAAAAAAATTATATATTTGTAGCATAAGTTCTGCCTTGAGTAAAATTATAAGGGAAGGAGAACATTTGAGAAAACAAAGTAAGAGAAGGGGTGAGTCATTAGCATGACTAAGCAGAATAAGACTTGTGTAGTAGTGTATCATACATTCTAGTTGTTTTATATTGTTGCCAGTTTACAAATGGGACATCTGAGGATTGACTCCTAAACTAACCAAGCCTTGCCAGGAATTTAGCATGATCCCGTTCAACAGGTTTTGACTCCTTAATGGTATTTGTCTTATTAGGACAAATCTCTATATAGATATAAATCGATATATATAACAAAACAATATTGTATTTATCTGACTATAATATAATACATGCTTATAATAGAAAAACTTACGAAAACAAAACAGGATAAAAACGGAAGTAAAAATCACAGTTTACCATAACCACTGTTAACACCTATATCACTGGTCATGATAGCCTATACTTATTTTACCTAGTTGAGATCATAATAATATGTATAGGTGTTTAACCATGCTGCTTTCTCCTTACAAGCCTTCCCCTATATCATTAAAAGTTCTTTGTACACTTAATTTCTAATAAATTCCCAACATTTTACTGTATAGGTGTGCCATAATTTAGAAATACAGTATTTTTTTCTATTACATATTATTCCCAGTTACTTTTTACTTTCAATTATGTTTCATTGAACATCCTTTCATTTTAGTAAATTAATGTCTCTTTCTAAAGAATTTTGTCAGCACCATAGCATCTATAGTAGGAGGGGTGTGTGTGTGTGTGTGTGTGTGTGTGTGTGTGTGTGTATGTTTACGTGTGTTGAAAAAGTCTGGAAGGATTTCCACCAATGTTCGATGTTGGTAGTCTCTGGGTTGTGAGGTTATGGATGATTCTGTTCTTCTTGCCTTTAGATTTTTTCATGTTCTTTACTGGGAACCCGTATTATCTGTATAATTTTAAACCACAAGGATTTACTCTGATTAATATTTCAAGTTTATTAGTTGCAAAAGTTAGAATATTTTTCTAAAAGTTGCGTAATATTTGAAAATGTATTCAGTGTTAGGTTAGATGGAGTCTCCTAAAGTTTTTGCTTCTAAACTTAGTTCCATGGCTCTGGTTTGCCTGCGTAAGATAAATGGTCAGTGTCATTAGCATTCTCTGACCATAAGGCCTGATCTGCCCCAGGGAAACAGCCTGAAAGTCTATTTATATCCTGCTGCTGGGTACACTTACCAGTCATTCTTCGGCTTATGATTTTGCAGCCATGGGCTTTTAGGGATCCTCTAAATTTGGTTTTGAAGGAAAATGTACATTAAAAGCTGAGCAATTTTTGAGAAACCCAAACTGGAAAAAAAAATGTGTGATAAAAATTGTATTTGAGTTAGTGAGAACAATATTTTCTCCTCATTTTATAGTTTTTTGTAGCCGTAAACTTTGTTCTTGTCTTCAGGTCCATAGCATCTCTGTCTGTTGGAGAAGGCACAGGTGTCAGAGCACCAGTCAGAACAGCAACAGATGATACCAAACCTAAAACCACATGTGCATCTAAAGAGAGTTGGCACGGGTAAGAGCTTCTTATTGAAATGATTTCCATTCCAATATTATAAAATATTATTGGATTTTCCTTCCTGAGTGTCCAGAAAAGAGTAGGTTATGATATAGAACCTAAGACCCAATGATTAGAGAAGGACCTATTCCTTCTTTTGCTGAATTTGCTGAGACTTTCTTTTTGGCCTGGTCCGTATTCAATTTTTACAAATATTCTATGTCTATTTGAGAAGATTGGTACTTCTCTCATTATTCTTGGATTCTATGTCCATTAAATCAGGCTATTAAATGTGTTATTTGAACCTTTTTTTCAATTATTTAGTTAACTTGACTTACAGATAATAGAGAAATCTCCCCCATGGAAGTGAATTTGTCTATTTTCCCTTTAAATTCTATGTTTTTGCTTTATGTATCTTGACGTTATTTTGTTGGATTTATATAGCATAGGTTTTGAATGTTTTCCTCCTGGTGAATTGAAACTTTTATTATGTAGTGACATTCTTAATCCTTCCTAATGGCTTTTGTCTTAAAGTTTTCTTCTAGTGAGTGTTTCCCTTGTTTGTCTTTTTCTTTCTTTTTTTTTTTTTTTTTAAGACGGAGTCTTGTTCTTGCTCTGTCACACAGACTGGAGTGCAGTGTCACAATCTCAGCTCACTGCACCCTTCGCCTCCCCGATTTGAGCAATTCTCCTGCCTTGGCCTCCCAGGTAGCTGGGGTTACAGGTGCCCGCCACCATGCCCAGTTAATTTTTGTTATTTTTAGTAGAGACAGAGTTTCATCACGTTGGCCTGGCTAGTCTCAAACCTCTGACCTCAGGTGATCTGACCACCTCGGCCTCCCAAAGTGCTGGGATTATAGGTGTGAGCCACCACACCCAGCTTTCTACTCTTTCAAGCATTCTGTGTTCTTGTATTTTAGCTGTTTCATATAAATATCATATGACTAGGTTTTATTTTTTTCTGTTTTACTCAATGTGATCAGTTTTTTTTAAACTGCTGGGTTTAGTGCATTTACGTTTATTTGATTATTGATATCTTCAGAAGTGATTCTGCCATTTTACTTTATTTGTCCTGCTTTTTTATGTTTTTCTTTCCTTTTTTTCCCCCACCTTACTTCTCCTTGTTTCCTTTCCAATTGTTTAAAAACAATTGTTTGCAAGGATTTTGTTTGTTCTTTTCCTCTAGTGGTTTGGAAATGGCACACTTTATTTCTATTCTTTCAGTAGTTGTTAGCCTTGATTTTGCCATGTGTGCTTTTAACAAAGACAAAAATTAATGATATTTTAGCCCTTCTCCTCAGAACCCCTTTCCTCTGATCTCCTGACTTCCATGATGTAGTTGCCCAGTATTTTAGTTGTGTTACTTATTTTTAATCTCACAAACTAGGTTTTGTTGTTATTATTTAAGCAGACAGTGTTTATTTAGATTTTTCTACTTGTTTGTAACTTCTTTTCTCACCATACTTTCACCTCAGACCTCCCATATACAATCACTTACTTTTTTCCTAAAGTAGTTTCTTCAGTGAAGGTTTATTGCTAGTAAATAGGACCTCTGCATTGTATAACTCCATATAAATACATTTGAAAGGGCCCCTGATGTTAAATAACGTCATGTCCTATTGGTAAATAACAATCATCTGTATCTGTGGGGGATCGATTCCAGGTCCTCCCCACTCACACACCCCTCTCAATACCAAAATCTGAGGATGCTTATGTCTCTTAGACAGAATGGTGTAGTATTTGCTTACAACCTGTGCTCATTTTTCTGTATACTTTAAATCATCTCTAGAGTACTTATAATAGCTACCACAGTGCTTACACAGCACTTCACTCACACAGACTCAGCATAGTGCTCAGAGCACAGCAAATTCAATGTTTGCTTTTTGGAACTTGGTGGAAGGGATGTTTTCAGTCTGCTGCTAGTTGAATCCACAGGTGTAGAATCCATGGATACAGAAGACCGACTGTACTTTGCTCTCATTTATCTGAAAATGTCTTTATTTCGTCCTTGTTTTTGAAAGATAGAGTTGATATACTCGACATTATATTTCTAGCTTGACAGTTATTTTCTCTTAGCACTTAAATGAGGTATAGTTGATTGTCTTCTGGTTTCATTACATTGATATTGAAAAGCATACCTTCAATCCAATTGTTATTAATTTGGAAATAATCTTTCTAGTCTCTGGCTGCTTTTAAGATCTTCCTGTTGTCTTTGCTATTCTATAGTTTTGCTACAGAGTGTCTCTATGTGGATTTCTTTTTATCCTGCTCTGGTGTATTTCCTGTATTCATAGATTCTCTTATCAAATCAGAAAATTTCTCAGTCATTGTGTCTATGAAAATCACTTGTCCTCTGTTCTGTATTCATTTCTTCAGAAATTCAGACTTACTCTGTCATCTCTTTTAATTTTTACATTTTTCCAAATCCTTGTCTCTGTACTGCCTTTTAGGTCAGGGGTTGGCAAACTTTTTTTTGTAAAGGACCATATGGTAAATTTTTTAGGCATTGGAGGCCAAGAAGCAAAATTCCAAGGATATTAATAAGTGCTTAAATAAGAGAGAAAACTCCTCCTCTACCCTGTTTGCCTGGGGTTGGCCGTCCTGGCTGGTGGACACATTTTGTCTTCAGTTGCTGAGACAGTCGCAGGATAGAGTGACTAGCCTGAAAGGAGAACCTTGTGGAATGGGTGGGTAGCATGTAGTGCCAGGGTCAGTTCTACTCTCTGTTCCAGTGAGGCTCAGATCCCAGCATGCTCTTTTTTCCTCCAGAGATCCCAGCACTGGTTGAAGTCTTGAACTGAGATTCTGCCTCTCAGTGATCAGCAGTTGCCAACAGTAGAGACCCAACATGTAGATGTTAGCCAGTGTGGGCGCTGGACAGTGGTGCAACGTGTCCACTGGCCAGGAAGGTGGGAAGGGAGGATAGGGACAGGGGAGGATCCTCTAGCCTGGTCTGTGGCTCACAGTGCTAGCCCACTGGAGCAATGTCCACAAGCTGTACAAAAACAGGCAGGGAGCCAGATTTGACCCACAGGCTGTAATTTGTGGACCCTGTTACAAATAATTCAGATTTATTTTCCAGTCAGGTAATTCTTTCTTTAGCTGTGTGTACAAGTCCCCCCTTATCCATAGGGGATATGTTCCAAGAACCCCAGTGGACACCTGAAACTGCAGACAATATCAAACCCATTTGCCATCAATCAGAACACGTTTTTGTTCATGTCTTCCACCCACACATTTAATGCCTTTTCTGTCTTAACTAAGGACTTACATGCACTGTGGCTGTACCTTTTGCATTTGAAGTGCAACAGTAAGTCTATCACAAATTTGTTTTTCCTTCTTCACAATTTGTCAGACAGGAGATTCGTTCTTACTGTACATCTTAGCAACCTCAGTATGTGTTTTGTTTCTTTCCTTTCCTTATTAAGTCAAGAACTTTCACCTTTTCTTTTAAAGAAAGCTGTCTTAGTTCATTTTCTATTGCTGTAACTGAATACCTGAGACTGGGTAATTTCTTTTTTTTTTTTTTTTGAGACGGAGTCTTGCTCTGTTGCCCGGGCTGGAGTGCAGTGGCCGGATCTCAGCTCACTGCAAGCTCCGCCTCCTGGGTTTACGCCATTCTCCTGCCTCAGCCTCCCGAGTAGCTGGGACTACAGGCGCCCGCCACGTCGCCCGGCTAGTTTTTTGTATTTTATAGTAGAGACGGGGTTTCACCGTGTTAGCCAGGATGGTCTCGATCTCCTGACCTCGTGATCCGCCTGTCTCGGCCTCCCAAAGTGCTGGGATTACAGGGTTGAGCCACAGCGCCCGGCCAAGACTGGGTAATTTTTAGAGAGACTTATATCTTATATTTCTGGAAGCTGGGAAGTGTAAGAGCATGGCACCAGCATCTGGTGAGTGTATCATTGCTGCATCATAACATGGGGAAGGATATCACATGGCAAGGGAGCTCGTGAGAAGTAGCCAAACCGGCTTTTATAACAGAGCAGTTCTTGTGATAACTGTCCCTCTCCCTCACTAACCTTTTAATTCATTAATCTGTGGATGGATTAATCCATTCTTGAAGGCAGAGCCCTTGTGACCCAATCACCCCCAAAAGTCTCAGCACTGATGCGTTCGGGACCAAGTTTACAACACATGAACTTGTGGGTGACACATTCTAACCACAGCAGAAGCACTTCGTGGCTTTTCTTGGTATACCCAAACTGCTAGCATCACTACTCTTGCACTTTGGGGCCATTGTTAAGTAAAATAAGAGTTACTTGAACAGAAGCACTGCAGTACCATGATAGCTGATCTAATAACCAAGATAGCTACTAAATGACTAATGGGTAAGTAGCATATACAGTGTGGATACCCTGGACGAAGGGCCGATTCACATCCCAGGTGGGACGGAGCAGGATGGTGCAAGATTTCGTCATGCCACTCACAGTGGGGCGCAATGTAAAACTTACGAATTGTTTATTTCTGGAATTTTTTATTTAATATTTTCAGACCATGGTTGACTGCAGGTAACTGAAACTGTAGAAAGTGAAACCATGGATAAGATGGGACTACTGTGTTCTGTTTAGCTCATTCATTTTGTTTAATTCCAAATAAAACATTTTTTTTTAGTGTCCTGTTTGGTTCTTGCCTCTAATTCACTTAGCAGTTTTGAGTATCTTTTCTTTTCACTCAGTTCTTTATTTAAATGTTTCATGAATAGTTACCTTACATAGTGTGTCCAGTAATTCCCAGTATCTGAAAACCTCAGGGATTATAAATATTGTTAGTTTTTTGGTTTTAATTGATTGGCTGTTACCAATGATAGAAATGAATCAAAAATCTATTTAATAGTAATGGCATAATGATCATTTGTAACGTTAGCCTCACAGTGGTTCTGACGCTGCTATATTCAGGTTTAGGGCACACTATTTAGACTTTACGGGATTGGTTTCAGTTGTCTGTTTGAGGTGTTTCCCTCAGACTCACTGGTCAAAGGCTCCCAAGGTGTTCTATCCCAAATGTTTGGCCCAAGTGATTCAGTTAAAAAATACTATTATCTCACCTGGTTGTATAGCTTGCTAATAAGATGATGTTGAAGTTTTTGAGACACAAAGACTTAGGCAGCATGGAAATGGAGGCAGGTGCATCTCTTGTGGGAAATTTATGAGCTTAGACTCGTAAATCTGACGGGAAGTAAATTTCCTATTATCATAAAGAATCTGTTTGGGACAGCTCTGTATCCCAGCTTCTTCTTGTATATATTTTTCCTCTTAGGTCTACAAGGAAGTCTTCACGAGGAGCAGTGAGAACTCAGCGTCGTCGACGTTCTAAGTCTCCTGTCCTTCATCCTCCAAAGTTTATACATTGCAGTACAATAGCATCTTCTTCCAACAGTCAACTGAAGCACAAAAGCCAGACTGAGTCACCTGATGGCAGCAGTGGGCTGGGAATTTCAACCCCGAAAGAGTTCAGTGCAGGAGAAAGCTCTACTTCTCTCGATGCTAATCACACAGGGGCAGTCGTTGAGCCTTTGAGAACTTCCGTTCCAAGGCTCCCATCAGAGAGTAAGAAGGAAGACTCCTCTGACACTACCCAAGTCTCCCAAGCAAGTCTCAAAGCCAGTGATCTCTCTGACTTTCAGTCCGTTTCCAAGCTAAACCAGGGCAAGCCATGCACATGCATAGGCAAGGAATGCCAGTGTAAGAGATGGCATGATATGGAAGTGTATTCCTTTTCAGGCCTGCAGAGTGTCCCTCCCTTGGCTCCAGAACGAAGATCCACACTTGAGGACTATTCTCAGTCGCTGCATGCCAGAACTCTGTCTGGCTCTCCCCGATCCTGTTCTGAGCAAGCTCGAGTCTTTGTGGATGATGTGACCATAGAGGACCTATCAGGCTACATGGAGTATTACTTGTATATTCCCAAGAAAATGTCCCACATGGCAGAAATGATGTACACCTGATAGCAAGAAGCTAATTCATATGCTTTAAACCAATGAAGGCTTGTCAAAGAGATTTAGTTAATGGCAGACCTTGTGGCCACTTTGTGTGAGAAGACATCTCTTTCTGCTCACTGTGCTTGCAATAAAAACTTTACTTGGCATCTCAGTTAATCTTCATTCTTTAAACTTACTCTTTGAGTTCTTCCATACACTTCAAGGCAAGCAGATCAAAGAAAAATTTAGAAATGTTCCTGGGGGATGAAGAAACCATAATTACTTGAGACTGGCAGCAGTGGGTAAAAGCCTTTGTAAAACAGTGCATTTTTCAGATTTGTTTAAGGTTTGGTAGCCAAGGAAAGTAAAATGTGATTTTGTAACTGCACTAAACATTTGTCATGCTGTAGTTGCCAGCCCAGAATATTAGAAGTTACAAGACTGATTTAAACCATCTCTGATTTAATGCAAGATTTATTGTGTCTATAAAGATTTCTCATGTTATTGTTAAGCCAGAGATCTAAGGTTTAGATTCAATTTGAATAAACTAGCTGGCCTGCCCTCTATTGTTTGAGAGAGTTATTAACCATCACTAAAGAAGCCCCTGCTGGTGCTGTTCATCCTGAGACATGTTACATGCAGTTACTCAAGCAGCTTGGAATGGGCTGCTTCAGTTGGAGGGAGGAGGTGTAATATTTGAAACTAGTGTGTGTCTTCACCATCTCCAGCATTTTAAGTATATGGCGTGTTTTTTTGTTATTAGTTGTAATACAGGTCTCATACCTCAGTTTTGGATGTTCTAGATGGTTACCTCTTTGAGCTGCCCTGTCACCCCAGCAACCCCAAAAGAGAATTTTGTAAATTCTGTATCCCACAGATTTGGTCAACCATTTCAAAATTCCCTCCAGTTTGGTAAAAAAAATCTGTCTTCGGTTTCAGCTGGATGATGAATCCTTGTTTTTCAGGTGGCTCCAAAAAGAATGTTGCATGTGTTCAGACCATCCTAAGCAGAGCCACCAAATTTAGTGACAGTGTCTAGTCATGTTAGCAATAATGTTAACAGAAGCTTTTGTTTAAATTACAAAATACATTTATACTATTTACTAAAACATTGTGCTGGCTGTCTGGTTGATTCATGATAATGGGATGTGGGCTTCAACAAATAGGTGATTTGTTCTTGGGGGAGAGGGGAAGGGTGTTTACTAGAAAAACCCTAAGCTTAAGTAGTGGGAGTCCTCTGCTGGTCATTGGTTTAGTGTGGATTTAGTGACATCTGAAGGCTGTGGTTAAAGGGAGGGAGCAAAATACCTTATCACAGCTCTAGAAGCTGTAACATATTTCCTAATAATGGTGACAGAGAAGGTGCACTAGTTAGTATATCTAAGGCAGAAATTCTCAGACTTTTTGTAAGCACCTCCTTTACACTGACAAATTCAGGACCCAAAAGGTTTTGTTACAGTCTCCAAAAGGATGTATCTTAACGTTTACCATATTAGAAATTTAAGATAATTTTAAAATATTTAATTCATTACAAGCTAACAATTTCTGAATGAAAAATAGCTTTTCCAAAACAACAAAATATTAGAAGAGTGGCATTGTTCTACCTTTTTGCAAATCTTTTTTAATGTTTGGCTTAATTAGAAGACAGATTCTCATATGTTTCTGCATTTAGTCTCTGGGATATCGCATATTGTGTGGTCTCTGGCAAACTTTTGTACACTTGTGAGTATGAATGTGAAAAAGGCAACTACAGGTTGAATATTGCTTACATGGAATACTTGGGACCAGAAGTGTTTTTGGATCTCAGAATTTGTTTAGATTTTGAAAGATTAGCATTACATGCTTACCAGTTCAGCTTCCATAATGCTAAAAGCCAAACTGCTCCAATGAGCAGGTCCTTTGATCCTCATGTCAGTGCTCAAAACGTTCTAGATTTTAAAGCATTTCAGATTAGGGAACGTCAACCTGTAATGTTTTAGTACTATGAAAATAATGTTGACCTCAGATTTCCTGAAAGGGCATCAGGGACTCCCAGGGATTCCCAGACCAAAATTTAAGCTTCTGGTTGTAAAGGTACCACCCTCCTTTTACCTCCACAACTAATGTTTTGGCTCACCTTTAAAAAAACAAAAACTGGGCTGGGCGCGGTGGCTCACCCCTGTAATCCCACACTTTGGGAGACCGAGGCGGGCGGATCACAAGGTCAGGAGATCGAGACCGTCTGGCTAACACAGTGAAACCTGTCTCTACTAAAAATACAAAAAATTACCTGGGCGTGGTGGCGGGCGCCTGTAGTCCCAGCTACTCAGGAGGTTGAGGCAGGAGAATGGTGTGAACCCAGGAGGTGGAGCTCGCAGTGAGCCGAGATCACACCACTGCACTCCAGCCTGGGCGACAGAGCGAGTCTCTGTCTCAAAAATAAAATAAAAACGGGAGAGGAGTGGAGCTATTGTAATTAAGTGGTGAGCTATTCAAGTTCATCTTAAGTGGGCCTAACATGTTCTTTGAATTAAGACGACTTCTTAAGCCTTTAAATCCCTTTTAGTTTGCTTTTCAAGCCAGCGGTCTGATTATTTGCTTAGTGCTGTATGTTAGTGCAGCAGTCACCAGAGAATGATGATACGTATGTTTTTCATACGAAGGTGTTAGGGGTGTAAGGATTGAAAAGGGCAGAGTTCCAATGACCTACTAACTCAAAATCCAACTTGGATGAAAGTTTAGTCATTCCCGATTTGTGGGAATAAGCTGTAAGTTATCTACATCTCAGCAAAATCTTCCTCAAAACATGAATCTTGACGTTAAAAATTACTCTGCTCAGACCCAAGTGGGCCAACTTTAACATCAGGGTCCCTTTCTTTTGTGAATGTGACTTACCAAACTAATCTCCTTTCTCTCATACATCTAGGAAAATGGATTTGGTTTGTGGATTGAGGGATTAAGTCTCACTCTGATGTTCCAAAAAAGTAACATCTTGATTTCCACATGCCTTTATTGAACAAGTTTTCATTGAATGTTCATTCATTCATTCATTCATTCAGTGAGTATGAAGTGCTTACAACACACCAGGGACACTGTACTAGAGCCTGGGAATCGAACAGTAAGCAGAATAATATCCTTGTCGTCAGTAGAGAAAGGTGATGAACATGTAAGTTGTATGGAGAGAGGAAGAATTAGGAGATAGGAAAGGGTGGGCTAGGGATAGGGTTGCTATTTGGGGTGAGCAGAGAAGATGCTGTGATAAGGTGACATTTGAGCAGAGACCTGAAGGAAGTAAGAGAGCGAGCCATGGGGGCATCTGAGGGAGGGGCATTCTTGGCAGAAGGAACCACAAGGATGTCAATGCAGCTTGAGCAGGTGGGGTCAGAGAGAGATGGGTAGGGCCAGATCATGGAGGGCCTGATAGGCCATTTTAAAGGTGTTGACTCTTACTGTGAGTGAGATAGCCATTTGGGGGAGCCGAGGAGAGAGATGACCAGAGTTAGCTTTTTTTTTTTTTTTTGAGACAGAGTCTTGCTCTGTCACCCAGGCTGGAGTGCAGTGGCACGATCTCAGCTCACTGCAACCTCCACCTCCCGGGTTCAAGAAATTCACGTGTCGCAGCCTCTCAGGTAGCTGGGATGACAGGTGTGCACCACCATGTCTGGCTAATTTTTTTGTATTTTTAGTAGAGATGGGGTTTTGCCATTTTGGCCAGTCTGGTCTTGAACTCCTGACTTCAGGCAATCCACCCACCTTGCCCTCCAAAAGTACTGGGATTACAGGCGTGAGCCACCATGCCCAGCTGAGACTTAACCTTTTGAAAGAGCACTGGCTACTGTGTGCAGACTAAGGGAAGGCAAAGAGGACAGTTAGGAGGCTACTGCAGTGAGTCAGGCAATAGGTTTGGTACTGGGTACTTGGCAGTGCAGGAGATAATATATGTTCTGGAAGGTTTTGTTTTGTTTTGTTTTAGATGGGGTCTCGCTCTGTTGCTCAGGCTGGAGTGCAGTGGCACAATCTCAGCTCACTGCAATCTCTGCCTCCTAGTTCAAGCAATTCTCCTGCCTCAGCCTCCTGAGTAATTGGGACTACAGGCGCATGCCATCACACCCGGCTAGTTTTTGTATTTTTAGGAGAGATGGGGTTTCACCATGTTGGCCAGGCTGGTCTCGAACTCCTGACCTCATGATCCACCCGCCTCTGCCTCCCAGAGTGCTGGGATTACAGGCGTGAACCACTGTGCCCGGCCTGTTCTAGAATTATTTTAATCCAAATCCCTTCAGGGATTTGCTGAAGGACTAGATTTAAGGTGTGAGAGAAAGACAGGAATGAAGGTTGACTCCAAAGGTTTGGTTTAATAAGTTTGGAGTCGGCTGGAGGGACAAATTTGCAAGTGGAAATTGAGAGTTTTGTTTGTTATTGTCAAATCTGAGATGCTCATGAGATATTTAGAAATGTTGAGTAGGTGGCTGGATGTCTGACAGAAGATCAGGAGAGTGGTGCAGCCTGGGAATGCAGACTTCAAAGTCATCGGTAGAGGGAGTTTATGCAAAGCCATGTGACTAGAGACCTCCTCAGAAATGAATGTAGATAAAGAAGCCAGAAAATGAAGGTCTGGGACATTCCCAAGGTACAGAACTCAGGGGGATGAGGAGGAACCAGTAAGGCAGGAGCAGAACCAAGAGAGAGATTCTGGAAGTCAATTGAAAAAGGATTTCAGAAGGGGTCATCAGCTGCTAGATGCTGGGAAGACCAGGAGCACCCACTATGTGCAGGCACTGGGTAGACACAGATGAGCTGCAATACCTACTGTACAACAGATGCTCAGGTTTTTTAATAATTTAAGTTCTGGGGTACATGTTCAGGACATGAAGGTTTGTTATATAGGTAAGCATGTGCCGTGGTGGTTTGCTGCACCTATCAACCCATCACCTAGGTATTAAGCCTATTAAGCCCTGTATGCATTAGCTATTTATCCTGGTGCTCTCTCTTTTCTTGCTCCCCCAACCTACCCACAGGCCCCATCGTTCCTCTCTCTGTGTCCATGTGTTTCCATTGTTCAGCTCCCACTTAAAAGTGAGAACATGTTTGGTTTTCTGTTCCTGTGTTAGTTTGCTGAGAATAATGGCTTCTAGATCCATCCGTGCCCCTGCAAAGGACATGATCACATTCCTTTTTATGGCTGCATAGTATTCCATGGTGTATATGTACCACATTTTCTTTATCCAGTCTATCGTTGATTGACATTTGGGTTGATTCACTGATCACTAGAGAAGTGCAAAATCAAAACCAGAATGAGATACCACCTCATACCAGTCAGAATGGCAATTATTAAAAAGTCAACAAACAAGAAACAAAAGATGCTGGTAAGGCTCTGGAGAAATAAGGATGCTTTTATACTTTTGGTGGGAATGTGAGTGAGTTCAACCCTTGTGGAAGACATTGTGGCGATTCCTTAAAGACCTAGAACCAGAAATACCATTTGACCCAGCAGTCTCGTTACTGACTTATATTCCCAGGGGAATATAAACGATCCTGTTATAAAGATGCATGCACACCTATGTTCACTGCAGCACTATTCACCATTTTTTGGAAAGAAGAAAATTCTTGCTTTAACAACTCATAGTTTGGGGGAGGAGCCAGCATGTGGGAAGGGCACTAGTCTAGCCAGGAAACCTGCCTGGAAAGGCTTCCAGGGCGACGAGGCTCGCTCTGCTGAGCCTTCCACGGCTGAGAAGAACTCCAATGGATTTCTGGGCACAGTCCTTCTCTTTGTTCCGGATTTTCAGTTCTCTCCCTTTGAGGCTCCCAGAGAAGCAGTCAAGCTTGAGAAGTTGAGCAGGAAATAGAGGGAGAAAGTGACCAGGGAACAGAACAAGGGAGTGGGAAGAGATCTGGGATGAAGAGAGGGAATAGGCTAGCTGCCTTTACAACCAGTTTATAATTATTTCAAGTTTATTTTATTTTTTATTTTTATTTATTTATTTTTGAGATGGAGTCTCACTCTGTCGCCCAGGCTGGAGTGCAGTGGCACCATCTTGGCTCACTGCAATCTCTGTCTCCAGGGTTCAAGTGATTCTCCTGCCTCAGTGCCCCCAGTAGCTGGGGTTACAGGAAGGTTCCACTACGCCCGTCTAATTTTTGTATTTTTAGTAGGGACGGGGTTTCGCCATGTTGGCCAGGCTGGTCTCGAACCCCTGACCTCAGATAATCCGCCTACCTTGGCCTCTCAAAGTGCTAGGATTACAGGCGTGAGCCACCGCGCCCAGCCTATTTATTTTTAAATTATAATAATAATTATTATTTTTGAGAGAGGATCTTGCTGCATCACTCAGTCTGGAGTGCAGTGGTGTGATCATGGCTCCCTGCAGCCTCGACCTCCCAGGTTCAAGCGATCCTTCTGCCTCAGCCTTCTGAGTAGCTAGGACCACAGTCATGCACCACCATGCCCAGCTAATATTTCAAGTTTAGTAAATTCCACTGGATTTGAAGAACTTGCTTTTTCTGAGGAAAGGCTGTTGTAATGCACGTAACACCACAAGAGGTCTCCCTTTCCCTGAAATGCACCCGTTTAAAAGGCAGGACGAATGGTAACTTATCAGAAAGCTCTGGGCAGGTAAGGCCAGTACCAAATTTGGCAAAGAATCTTACTTAAACTTCACAAAGTCATAGTATCCCTTTACCAGTAACTTCATTTTTCAGTTTAAAACATGAGAATAAGGAGTGCTTCGATGTCAAGATATTTAATATTTGGGAAGGGTTCTCGCTTCCCTCTTTGATGACTATTTTATTAAGCCTGAAAAGTAATTTAGTATGTAAGAGTAATACTCATAAGCACTAACACTGATTATATGTGTAGTGTGTTCTGAGCCTTTTTACAGTATTAACTCTGTAATCCTCACCCAGTCATATAAGGTAGATACTGTTATTCTTGATACCAATAATCCTGTGAGGTAGGGACTTTTACAGATGAAGAATTTGCAGTTTAGAGAAATTAACAATTGGTCCCAGGTCACACAGCTTGTGAGGGGCAGGACTGGGATTTGAAGACGTATCTAACTCCAAAACTACTCATCCTGCAGTAAACGGATTCATGAATCTTTATGTTTTAAACAGTTTCTTAATTGGAAATTTTACCATGGTTTTGTTGTTATTTTCTATCTATCTATTTATTTATTTTTTGAAACAGGATTGCCCAGGCTGGAGTGCAGTGGCATCAATATGGCTCATTGCAGCCTCCAACTCTTTGACTCAAGCGATCCTCCTGCCTCAGCTTCCCATGTAGCTGGGACCACAGGTGTGTATCACCACACCTGGCTAATTAAAAAAATTTTTTTTAAATTGTAGAGGTGGAGTCTCACTTTGTTGTCCAGGTTGGTCTCAAACCCCTGGGCTCAAGCAATCCTCCAGCCTTGGCCTCCCAAAGTGCTGGGATTACAGGTGTGAGCCCCTATACCAGGCACTTACAGTGTTTTTAACCAGAGATGAGAGTCAGATTCATCTGACAAGCTTTTAAAAGAATTCGACTGCCCAGGTCTTCTCCCAGGACAATCTAATTCTGTAGGTCTCAGGTGGGGCTCTCGGATCTCTTTATGTTTTTAAGTTCTATAGGTGGTTCTTGCGTGTAGTAACCCTGGGTAGGGAGCTACCCTAGGGAGCTGCTATGAATGAACAGTGGTTAAATTCACATAGGTGGAACACCCTGCTAAGATGTAGCAATGGCCGCCTGGCCTAAGCATATGATTACAATATTGAATCCGCAGCTCAAACTCCCCTAGCTTCCACTTTGAGATGCTCTTCCCCGACAGCAGAGCTCGAAAAAAGTTTGTGATTCTCCAAAGACCTCAGTGAGAAGTGGCGAAAGCAGAACTCCCTGGGAGTAGCCCTGAGGTGTCTTAGAAGTGAATTGTGCAAGCAGACTGTCAGTCAACCTGGCCAGGGCTCACACCTAACTACCCAGAGGACACAGTCTTTATCCACTATGTGCTCCCTGTCAGCTTGGCAAACAGATGGTGACAGTGAGCCCAAGAGGCTGGGTGCCTCTACCTGGTGGTGAAACGCAGATACAGAAGGAGCTGTTTAAGGTCAGGGGCTGTGACCAAGGATGGAACCAAGTCCTAAGAACAGATAACCCGCTGGAAGGAAAGCAGGGAACATTTTTTACCCACTTCCCGAACAGGAACAAGACTTCCGCAGTGACTTTACGTGGCCTAAATTATCATGGGGTTAGGAAATATGTCAGATAAATTTAAAGTCAGATAATTGTCTGATGTTCTCTAGCACCTTCTGTGCTTAATTCTTTTTCTTCCATCCCCATCTTCACACACACACACACATACAAACACACACTCTCACCACACTCTCACAACACACTCTTGCCACAGACACTCTCATACACTTTCACACACACACTCTCACACACGTTCACACACACACACAGACACACACAGATCTTCCTAGTGGCTCTTACCTTTCCCAGAATTCCTCTATACTCCCATTAACCTTGGGCTTAGCTGGGATTTACAATCATTAGCTCTGGCCACAGCTTCTTGCCGTGGAGATTTATTTGTTCTTTTTACTGGAGTTTGGTGGGAACCTGAGTGGCTGGGAATCCACCCAGGCCCTTCTCTCCTGGCCCTGCCCCAAGAGCTTTCTGAAGTCTGGCCTCACAGGCTCCGAGGACACTAGAGCAAAAGACAGCTCAGAAAGGGAAATTTAAAAAAATCATGACCCTTGAGAATTTCTGAGAGGACCTCATTACAACACAACCCTGGATTGACAGGAAGGGGACTCCTTTGACCCTCAGGGTCTGCTGGGTCTGCGGCAGGAAAGGCGCAGAGGTACCAAGGGGTGGGGAGAGGAAGCTAGCGGGAAGCCCAGTCTGTGTCTCAGGCAGCGAGGAGGGCAGGCTCCTCTCCCTTCTCTTTGCCTTTCAGGGGAAAGAGAAAGGGAATAGATGGTTGCTTCTTGCCCCAGGTTCTCTGGGGTGGAGGGAGCTCAGGGTGGTGCGTGAGCACTGGACTGAGATTTGGTGTATCTTCCAGACTCTGTTTCCACAGCCTCCCCTCTCTTTCTGACTTCCCTCCTCTGCTTCGGAAGCACATGTGAAACTGTCTCCATTCCTTTCTCTTTAGGTCACCGGATCCCTTGATGGGGCTGGCAGTGGTGCTGTAACCCCAGGTCCCCTTAGGGCATGTGAGTGGTGATGGGGCTGAGATCTGCCAACCTCCTCGCTCTGGGGGATTTTCAGTGTTCCAGGACTGGGCGTTCTGCTGGTCTCCCTCTCCCCTCCCTTCCCCGATTCCCCAGCGCCCTCCCTGCCCGCAGACCCAGGGGACTCTGAGAATGGAGGGCAGCTCTTATTCCCGGGAGGAAAAGACACCAGGTTCCCTGGGCTGCCTGCACTCAGTTCTCAGCCTCCTTCCTCATCTGTCCAGCCACTGCCCGGGTCTGCAGCACGGGCACGATTTGAAATACCCCTCCTTCCCGCTTTGAAGGAGGCTGGGCTGGCCGGGGGTTATTTTGGGAGCAGCTTCTGAGATCCAATGGCCTTGTTAGGGCAACACTGACCTTTCCATCCCGGGAGGAGGGCAGGATTGGAGAAGGGGGCGGGGCAGCGGCGGGGAGACCGACAGCCCCGCACACCCACTGGGGTGGAGAAGGGGGCCAGCGGGCTGTGGGAACCCAGCCTCAGGCGGGGGCTGTCACCGAGGGGAATTTCCCCTCTTTGAAAAGGCTGGGGACCCCTCCATCCCACGCTTTCACTGGGCTTCTTAAAGAGATCACACCGTTTTCCCTTGGACTTCTTGGAAAGCAGACTTGGGACGCTTTGTGGGGACTTTGAACCGTTCCTTCCTGCTTTCTTCCCAGCAGGCAGCCTTGCTCTGGCTGGTGGAGTCGGGGCTCCTGGGCATGGCACTGACTAGCCAACCCAGTGCTGACTTGGCGCCGGGGCTCTTTCAGCCTCTGCTGGCATCCTGCTTCCCCCCTCCTGGGGCGCAGTGGTGAGTCTGGGGGCCTGCCCCCGAGGGCACTGGAGGAGTGTTGCAGGCATCACCCACGCCCTCTGCACTCACCCTGGAGGACGGGGAGGTTGTCAGGGGCTATGATGAGATGAGCGGGGGCCGCTTTGACTTTGATGACGGTGGGGCGTACTGCGGGGGCTGGGAGGGTGGAAAGGCCCATGGGCACGGACTGTGCACAGGCCCCAAGGGCCAGGGCGAATACTCTGGCTCCTGGAACTTTGGCTTTGAGGTGGCAGGTGTCTATACCTGGCCCAGCGGAAATACCTTTGAGGGATACTGGAGCCAGGGCAAACGGCATGGGCTGGGCATAGAGACCAAGGGGCGCTGGCTCTACAAGGGCGAGTGGACACATGGCTTCAAGGGACGCTACGGAATCCGGCAGAGCTCAAGCAGCGGTGCCAAGTATGAGGGCACCTGGAACAATGGCCTGCAAGACGGCTATGGCACCGAGACCTATGCTGATGGAGGTGAGGCCAGCTGGGGACCTACAGAGGTGGGGCAGGGCCAGGGAGGGTGAGAAACCCTGGTGGAGGGTGGGAAAGGTGTTGGGCAATTGGCACGGAATCAGATGGGCTAGGATGTGATTTGCTGTGTGGCTTTGGGCAAGCTGCTCTACCTTTCTGAGCATCCATTTTCTTGTAGTAAAGATGGAATGAATAAAGGGGTTATTGAGAGGATTAGTGGGAGTGCTTAGTACAAAGCCTGCTATATAAGTGCACACTCAACACACAATAAACTATAACTACTACCATTAGCATGTTCGGTATGCTCCAACATAAACAGCCATGGAATATACTCTAGCAGAATCGGATTCTAGTCTTAACTTTGCCGTGAAAATTATTTTCAAGCAATAGATCATGAGGAGTATTCATTCATCCACCCATCCATCTATCCACTCATCATCTATCCACACACCAATCCACCCACCCGTCCATCCATCTGTCCATCCATCCACCCACCTGCCTGCCCATCCATCCATCTACCCACCCACCCATTAATGCTTCCACCCAACCATTCATCTACCCATTCAGCCATTCATACATCTACCTGCCCATCCACCCATCCATCTTTCCATCCATCCATCCATCCATCCATCCATCCATCCATCCATCCATGATCCATCCATGGATTCTCTCTTTTTTTTTTTTTTTGAGACAAGGTCTCATTCTGTTGCCCACGCTGGAGTGTAGTGGCAGGATCTCAGCTCTCTGCAGCCTCGACCTCCCAGGATCAAGCGATCCTCCAACCTCAGCTTCCCTAGTAATTGGGACTATGTGCATGCACCACCATGCCTGGCTAATTTTTGTATTTTTTTTTTTTTTTTTTTTTGTAGAGACAGGGCTTTTTCATATTGCCCAGACTGGTCTCAAACTTCTGAGCTCAAGCAATCTGCCTATCTCGGCCTCCCAAATTGCTGGGATTACAGGTGTGAGACACTGTGCCCGGCCTACATTCCTTTTGTGTTTCCTTTTAAAAACTTTTTAAAGATAGGTCTTGCTCTGTTGCTCAGGCTGAAGTGCAGTGGCACAATCACAGCTCACTGCAACCTTGAACTCCTGGGCTCGAGCAATCCTCCCATCTCGGCTTCCTGAGTAGCTGGAACTATAGGCACATGCCACCACGCCTAGCTAATTAATTGTTTTTTCTTTTTTGTAGAGATGGGGTCTTACTATGTAGCCCAGGCTGGTCTCAAACTCCTCGGCTCAAGCAATTCTCGGCCTCTGTGGCTCACACCTGTAATCTCAGCACTTTGGGAAGCCGTGGTGGGAGGATCACTTGAGGCCAGGAGTTCAACACCAGCCTGGGCGATCTAGCAAGATCCCCATCTCTACAAAATGAAAAATCAAAAAACAAAGATAGGCATGCAGGCAAACAATTATATACATTATACACAAGTATGTACAGATGCTGTTACAGAAAGCAGCATTGAGATTTGAGGAGGTCAGGAAATACTTTAAGTGGAGCTGACGCCTGAGCTTGGTCTCTATAGAAAGTTACGTTTGTGAGGGTGGGCGTGGGGCAGAGAGAGGAGTGAGGACAAAGGCTCAGAAGCATGAGAGTGGTAGTGGGTTAAAGAAACAGAGAGGAGTTTTCTGTGGCAAAACAGCCCTGTGGAGTGGCAGAGCAGCCGTCATTACCTAGTCCACGGGGTGTAGCATTGGACATATCACTTAGCTAAGCCAGTTTCCTCATCTATGAAAAGGGACACTTTAGAATATCAGTACCACTCAAAATGTGGGCGGTAGGGGGACAGCATCAGCACCATCCATCCACCAGTTAGAAATGCAAATTCAGTGGCCCAGCCAGACCTTCTCATCAGAATCTCTGCGTATGGGCCCGAACGCTGCTTTCACAAGTTTATCAGGCAATTTTTATACACAGCAAAGTTTTAAAAGTATTGCTTTAAATTAGGGCCTAGCAAACCATAGATCGTGGGCTGAACTGGCCCACTGTCAGTTCTGCACAGCTTATAAGCTGAGAATAATTGAAAAAAAGAAGAAGAACAATATTTTTTGACATGCGAAATTATTTGAAAGCCCCTACGTAACATCCTCAATTTTACTTCTTGTCCTACAAAGCCTAAGGTATTTACTACTTGACTTTTTTTTTTTTTTTTTTTTTTTTTTTAGGGAGGTTCTTACTCTGTAGCCTAAGCTGGAGTGCAGTGGCACAATCTCAGCTCACTGCAGCCACTGCCTCGCAGGTTCAAGTGATTCTCCTACCTCAGCCTCCCGAGTAACTGGGATGACAGGCACCTGCCACCACACCCGGCTAATTTTTTTTTTTTTTTTTTTTGTATTTTTGGGTAGAAATGGGTTTTTGCCCCATTGGCCAGGCTAGTCTCGAACTCCTGACCTCAAGTGATCCACCTGCCTTGGCCTCCCAAAGTGCTTGGATTACAGGTGTGAACCATCACACCCCGCCCTACCTGACTCTTTATAGCAAAAGTTTGCTGGCTGCGGTTTTGAATGGTCATTCCAACTCTTTCTGATGCAGGATAATTCTATAAAGTCTTCCTAATGAGCTGCATTGGAAAGAGGAAATGACACAGATAACTCATAATTGGCTAATTTTTACAAATGACATTTGGTGTCAGAAGGCATTCGTAGGACATTGTATTCATTACTAGTGTCTCCTTTTTTTGACAGTGGCCAGGAAATGTGGGACTGGGGCTGGGATCAGGGCAGCTGAGGCAGGAAAAGGCATCAGCCAGCCCAGGGAGCAAGGTTTGTTGAAGCCAAGGCCGTTGGACACATTGAGAGCAGCCTCAGGTGCAGGATAAATTTGCATCTGGGCTGCCAGTTGGTGGGTGTCTGGATGTTAACGAGGTCCCTGGAGTTTGTGCAGGTGCCTATGGATGCTACCCAGCACTAGCTGGGAACTGAACAGCCCTGAGCACAGATTCTGGCTTCACCACTTGCTAGTTGGGTGACCTTGAGCTGTTTTCTGAGCCTCTTGAATCTAGTGCAATTCAGTTCAGCAGATGGTTATGCCAGGCACAGTGCTAGGCACTGGAGACACAGCAGAGAGCAAGCCTCAGTTTCTCTGGCTAAAAATGGAGATAATCCTCGAGTGCTTATGCGGCGTCTGTTACCTATGGTGCACTGTAGGCATGCGTAGAATGTTCGTTCCCGTCCCTCTTCTCTTCAAACCAAGGTGCGTGTGTGCGTGTGTGTGTGTGCATGTGTATCTGTGTGTGCACATCTCTGTGTGTGCGTGTGTCTTTGTGCATGTGTGTGTGTCTGTGTGTGTTTTGGGTCTGGATGTGAGTCACAGGACACAAATCTCTGGGTCAAAATGAGCATAGGAAACCGTAGACCCATCTCCTAATATGTATAAAAGAGGAAAATCTATTCATTCATTCATTCATTCATTCATTCATTCATTCATTCATTCATGCAACCAGTACTA
This sequence comes from Piliocolobus tephrosceles, assembly GCF_002776525.5. Classification (NCBI taxonomy): domain Eukaryota; kingdom Metazoa; phylum Chordata; class Mammalia; order Primates; family Cercopithecidae; genus Piliocolobus; species Piliocolobus tephrosceles. The sequence goes on along the minus strand of NC_045453.1, from coordinate 17,014,446 downwards.
CTGAGCACCTAGTCTGTTCCAGGTACTGCTTCACGGCAAGTTCTAGGGCGGGGCAGTGAGCAAGACAAGGTCCTCAAGGGGCTCCCTGTCCAGTGGAGAAGCAAAAACTAGAAAACAAACATACATGTAATCTCCAGAAGTTACAAGTGTTATGGAAAAAAACTAATAGAGGCAGAAAAGGATGGTGTTCTTAGATGGAGTGGTCTCAGAAGCAGGATGGGGGGTCCTGGAAAGGAAGTAGGTCCCCTCAGGCAGACGGAATCCCGTTGCAAAGTCCCCAAGGCAGGTTTGAGGAACAGCACGAATGCCAGAGTGAGCGAGGGGTGCAGACATCGTGGGCCTGGGCCGGATCACACAGGCTTTGCAGGCCCTGGGTTTTATCCCAGGTGTGCCCAGGAGCTCTTCAGGCCAGGTGACCAGAAGCCCTGCTGCCTTGGTTTGTCAGAGCCCCAGACTTTCCCAGATGAGATGACCCCACATCCAGGGGCCCTGGAAACCTCACAGATTCTCTTTCCCAAGCCACACACGAGGTGCAACTCTCCAAAATTAGATGTGGCCACTGCTTCGGAAAATCTCTTTAATCAACCTGTCACCAGTCCCCCGAGGGTTTGTTAAGGATCTGCCCTCACCCTTGGCCCCAGCCTGGGTATCACTGAGGGGAACGTGGACAAATAAGATCCTGCGATTAGGAACGGCTGTATGGCAGCCCTGCCCTGGGTCATTCTCCTGGCCCTGCCACGTAATTTACACTCACCAAACCTTAATTTCCTTGTCTATAAAATGGACCTATCCTAATCTCTCAAAAGACTTCTCATGGGATGAATGAGTACTCAGTAAATGGTGATTGCTCTTATTACTATTACCTATTATTGATTCATCCAGTAAAATATTTATTTAGTGACTATGATGCAGCTAGCACGATGCTACACCTGTAGTGTAGAAATAAGCAGAAGGAAAACGCTCCCTGTTTTCATAGCAAATCTAACAGGAAATTGTCCTGCAGTTTTGTGTTGGGTACTAGGTAGGGACAGACAGGGGAGTAACAAAACCAGAGCGGGCAGCTGACCAGACTCAGGCATTCAGGGAGGCTTCCTGAAGTCAGCTGCAAGCCGAGCCCCGACATACGTGCAGGAGTGAGCCAGGTGACAAGGGCGGCGGGAGACTCCAGGATGAGAGGACAGAGAATGCAAAAGCTGGGAGGTCCAAAACTTGCCACCAGCTAGGAGATAAAGCTGAAACTTGCATCTGATCCTCAAAGGTTCAGAAGTCTTCTCCACTGCCTCCTTTTCTGGCAGTCAAATGCTACAAAGGAAACAGCAGTTTTCTAAACTGGAGATGTCAACACATTAGTGGATGGTGAAGTCAATTCAATGGGTCAGGACCTGCATTTTTCAAAAGGAAAGAACAGAACAGAATAGAAAAGTGTCGGAGTATTTCACAGAGAATAAGATAAAGTATTGTTTTCTGAAATATTTATTCAGTTGGGGAGATACACATATACACGCACACACACCATGTGTGAGTGTGTGTGTTTAAAAGTGTCTGCATTTATGTGTGTTTTGCAATGCAATACGTGTTTCTTACTGCAAGTCATGGTCCAAAAATTTTGACACTCATTGTTCTAAGGTGACTTGACTTGGCATCTTCTTCAAAGCCCTGCCATTCCCATCTCGCAGACCCCTCCCTGTCCTCTAGGCTTTCTCTTTGGTCTGAGGATAAGTTCTCCAGCTCTCGTGTGGGAAGGGGAAGGTGGGGCTGGTGCAGGAGCTCTGGCCTTCCAAACCCTGTTGTAAGCTGCTTGTTACCCCTCCCCCCTCCTATAGCCCTCATTCCTCCCCTGGCCATATATAGCAAAGCTAAAAACAGCTGCTGACTTAAAGCACACACACACGCCCCGGCCCTGAAAGAGTAATGTGCCTGTTGCATGGCTGACTGTTCCCACCAAGACACTCACGGGCTCCAGGCTCCTAAAGTCTTTAGTGCTTGTTGTTTTCTGAGGTTCTTGGTCCTGGGGCCCTTGCCTTGGCCTCAGAGACCCACAAATACCCTGAAACTTCAGGTGTGATATGAACATATGTGCAAGACTATCTGTGTTTTTCTGGGAGGCATTTTCTCACATAGTCTCAGATTCTCCAAGTCATCTCTGGCTCAAAGAAGTTCCAGAACCACTGATGACTTTATTAATCCCATCCCCAAAATGTGCACTGGAAGAATCAAGCCCAAAGTGGACGTTTTTCCATAAAGCTAATAAAAATAATAACACTAAGGCCAATTGTGGGCAGACTGCTGGAGCCTAGGAGTTCAAGACCAGCCTGGGCAACATGGTGAAACCCCATGTCTACAAAAAAGAAAAATACAAAAATTAGCCGGACATGGTGGCACTCGCCTATAGTCCCAACTACTTCAGAGGCTGAGGTGGGAGGATCGCTTGAGTCTGGGAGGTCGAGGCTGCAGTGAGCCATGATCACACCACTGCACTCCAGGCTACGTAACAGAATGAGACACTGTGTCAAAAAAAAATAAATAAAATAAATATAATAATAATAATGATAGTTAACATGTTTGGAGTGCTTACTAAGTCCCAGGCACTGTTCCTAGCACTTGAGGCACTTGAGGTATGTTGTGTTATTTATTTATTTATTGAGATGGAATTCCACTCTTGTCGCCCAGGCTGCAGTGCAATGGTACAATCTTGGCTCACTGTAACCTCCGCCTCCTGGATTCAAGCAATTCTCCTGCCTCAGCCTCCTCAGTAGCTGGGACTACAGGCATGCGCCACCATGCCCCGCTAACTTTTTGTTTTAGTAGAGACAGGGTTTTGCCATTTTGGCCAGGCTAGTCTCGAGCTCCTGACCTCAGGTGATCCCCCTGCCTCGGCCTCCCAAAGTGCTGGGATGACAGGGGTGAGCCACCGCGCCCAGCCTGCTGTGTTGTCTAAACCTTCACCCAACAACCTCATGGAGATGTAGTTACAGCTGCTGTTTTACATATGAGGAAGCTGACATGGAGATCATGCAAGTAGCTCGCTCGAGGTCGTCTAGCTAATAAGAGGCAGAGATGCAATTTGATCATAATAAGTGATCATTAAACATTTGGTATTATAAATAAGTATTTTAAATAATAAACAGTAAACAATGATACAGAATAGGACATGCTTCATAATTCGTGAGACCCAGTGCAAAATGAAAATGTAGACCCCTTCTTTAAAATCATTAAGAATTTTAAGATGGGGACAACATGGCATTAACCCAGGCACAGGGGCCTTCTGAGTGCTGGGTCCTATGGGACTGCATAGTTCCAGCACCCACGAAGCTGGCCTTGACAATAGTAATAGCTGTGCCTGGCTACTAGTCAAGGTGTCTTTATTATGTACCAGGCTCCGGCTAAGAGTCTTATGGGCATTGTATTACTTAGGTTTCCTCATAACCCTGTCATCTACTACCCTAGTGGCTTTTAAACTGTTATAATTGCAATCCCACTATAAGATATGTATTTTATTCCTTCTCTGGGCAGTGAATGCAAAAAAAAATATGTATTTTACATCGTAATTCTGTATCTATACACATATAAAAAGAATGCAAAACTGAAACAAACCATCACGAAACAAGATTTCCCTTCCTAGGTATGATGCTTGCTATTTTCTCTTTTATTCTATTTTGTTGACAGAATTAAATGAGGCCCTGATCCATGAAAAGCTCTTAGAACAGGGTATGGCATGTGTTAGTGCTTTCATTACTAATGTTATTATTATCATTACATGCTGAAAAGTTGAGACTTTATGTTTAATTATGACGATTGGGTCAAAAACCCAAGCGTTTGCACTCTGGATCCAGTTTTCTTTCTTCTGCTCAAAGCTTATGATTTAAGCTAATGTTAGTCCAATTGACTCTGAACACAGGAGCTACGTGATTTTGCCAGACTGAGCAGTAAGTACCTGGTGTCACATTCTCTGGGCCTGTGATACATGTTCCTTGCAGAGAGAAGCTTGAAGGAACTTAACTTTCATATTTATTTATTTATTTGCATAATAGAATATCTTTTCTGTTAATCAGTTTGTCTATCTTTATGCCAATGTCATGCTGCCTTGGTTACTATAGCTTTATATTGTCATAAAATCAGAGTAAATCCTTCAACTTTGCTCTTCTTGTTCAAGATTGCATTATTCTAGGTCATTTCTATTTTAAAATCAGCTTCTTCAGCCTGGGCAACAGAGTGAGACCCTGTCTCAAAAACAAAACAAAACAGGCCGGGCGCGGTGGCTCAAGCCTGTAATCCCAGCACTTTGGGAGGCCAAGGAGGGCGGATCACGAGGTCAGGAGATCGAGACCATCCTGGCTAACATGGTGAAACCCCGTCTCTACTAAAAAAAAAATACAAAAAACTAGCCGGGCGAGATGGCGGGCGCCTGTAGTCCCAGCGACTCGGGAGGCTGAGGCCGGAGAATGGCGTAAACCCAGGAGGTGGAACTTGCAGTGAGCTGATCCAGCCATTGCACTCCAGCCTGGGCGACAGAGCGAGACTCCGTCTCAAAAAAAAAAAAAAAAAGATTGTATTAAATCTATAGATCAGTTTGAGAGAATGGACATCTTATTAGCAGTGAGTCTTCCAACCCATGAACATGGTATATATCCCTATTTGTTTAGGTTTTCTTTAATTTCACACAGCAATGTTTTAGGGATTTCAATGTCTTACACATCTTTTGTTAATTTTATCCCTAGGTATTTTATTTTTTGTGATATTGTAAATGGCATTTAACATTTTATTTTTTCAATTGTTCACTGCTAGTTTATAGAAACACAACTATTTTTGTATATTGACTTTGAATTCTTTTATACCGTGCTCAGTTAATTTCTTAGTTCTAGTGGATCTTTTTGTTTTTGTTTTTGAGGTTAAGAGGAATATCTTTGAACTTAAAATAGTTTGATTGTTATTGAAAATAAAGTGTAGAGGCCCTGAGAGAATCTGTTATTACTGAAGGAAGACATAGGATATTTAAGCATCTGAGACTTAGAGTAGCCAGATCTGGGTTCAAATCCCAGCTGTGCAGGTTCTTAACCATGTGAACCTGGGTGCACCATGTAACCTCCCCGAGCTTCTGTTTCCTTTCTTCCTTTAGGGATGTGCTAACATCTCCCTCAGAATATGGTTGAGACAATGAAACAATATAATACCTATGAAGCACTCAGCATCATGCCTGGCACATAGGAAATGCCAAAATATATACTCCTGTATTTCCTTCACATTCCAAAGGGTGAATTAATTCAGCACAGCCTGAACCATAGCTGTCCCTGCTCCCGGGAGCAGGGTCAGGTTGCAGTGGGTGGATGACAAGGGAGGATATTTGAGGACAAAAAAGAGTTTTTGACTTTGGAACAGTAAATAAGACAAGACTTTGATTCGCTTAGTTCTGCCTTGAGTCCTGCCAGTGTAGATGGAATCCACGCCAGACACGATTCCATTTCGAATGTAGAATCAGCATAATTTAACCTCATCTTGGAAATCTCATGTCCCAGTTCACAGCCAGGCATCAGTGTGACAGTCAGCTGAGCTGCTGTTGTGGCAGCTTCTGGGCATTCTACGGAGACCCCAGGAGGGCACAGCAGACCCTTAGCAGGACAGAAAAGCGGACATCATTAGTCTTTCCTCTCCACGGCCTTGTTTTCAGTGATTCATGTGCCCGATTGGCCAAATCTCTGCAGACGTGCTCCTGTCCAAGGCCAGGCCTCTGGGATTTACCGAGCTTGCTTGTTTCCAGGGCCTACTAATTCCGTGACCAGCAGCTGTTCCCCGGAGGAGGCCCTGCCCTCCACACCCTTGTGAGGAATGCCGAGTCTCATTTTCTGAAGGCCCTGGTTGAGGGTGGGGTGTGGGGCCAGGGGGACAGGGTTGCTTCCTGCCATAGACTTCCTGCCTTGGAGGGTTATGCTTGTTCTCACCTATCCCTTCCCGAGCTGAAGCCACAGAGTAGGAGAGAAGTTAGGGCCGGCACTCCTCCCTCCCGTGTAACTTTCACTCCCTGCTTAAATGGAACTGATGAGAGTTGCCTGGCCCAGATCTGTGCCTGGCAGAATCCACAGAGCAGCCCAGGTGTGCTAGGAACTCCAGAGTGACCCCTGCTTCAGGCCAGGAATGAGCACCTTGTGCCTGGAGGTCTTCCTGCCAATGCTGGCTGACCATTGCTGTGGATGGGGTAGAGTTGGAGTCACAATTGGAGGCCGGACGGCTGCATGCAGCCTGCAGGGCACACTCTGGCTGGCATGCACCTTGTTTTTATTATTTCTGTTTTTAATTAAATTGGAATCCCTTATGGGTAGGTTTTTTGTTTTTGTTTTTGTTTTTGTTTGCAGGGTCTTGCTCTGTCGCCCAGGCTGGAGTGCAATGGTACAATAACAGCTCACTGCAGCCTCAACTTCCTGGGCTCAAGCGATCCTCCCATCCCAGCCTGCAAGTTCCTAGGATTACAGGTGCACGCCACCATGCCTGGCTAATTTTTTTGTAGAGACGGGGTTTCTCCATGTTGCCCTGGCTGGTCTCAAACTCCTGAGCCCAAGCCATCTGCCTGCCTCAGCTTCCCAAATTAATGGGATTATAGGCGTGAGCCACTATGCCCAGCCTATGGCTACCTTTTAACAAAGTGATCAAATTTAACATCATCAATGACAGACAAACCGACAGTATGTACCCTTGATGGGATATACGGAGAAGGCCAGCACTTTAAGAGGCCAAGGCAGGAAGATTGCTTGAGCCCAGGAGTTCAAGACCAGCCTGGGCAACATAGTGAGACTCTGTCTCTAAAAAACAAAAAAAAGACAGACAGGATCTGACCCATTTGATGAGATTCTTTCAGTTACTGTGTTGAGAAGAGGCTGTTTTGGGAAGACAGGTATTGGGTGAGGGGGAGGTGGCATGGAGACCAACTAGTGAGTTTATTACAATTATTACTGGTGAGATGATGGTGGCTTGCACCATTACCTTGTAGCAGCAGAGGTGGTGAGAAGACGCATTTTGAAGGAAAAGCTTACAGACTGGACAGGATTGAGAGAAAGAGGAGTCAAAGATGGTTCCAAGGCTTTTGCCTGAACCATGGAAGGATGGTGTTTCCATGAACTGAGATGGGGTAAGGGTTTGAGAAGGGAAGGTCAGGAGTTCAGTACTGGACACCATGGGTGAGAGATGCCTGTTGGAAGTGTCCATGGGCATTGGGGTTGTGGGCAGGCCTGTGCACAGGTAGGTGGGGATCCTTTTAGACCCTCTCCCCTTGACCTTTCTTGCCTGCTGCACACACAATCATTTCTGGTCTCCAAGTCCCTCAGGGTTGCTGAGCTGACTCAAGGCCTGGAAATGGGCCTTTCCCCCAGGCCACAGGCTCCAGGGTTGTCAGCACCCAGGCGATGCCTCCTGGTTAATCCCCTGCTTTCGGGTGAGCTACGGGGCATCATCCGGGGCAGCAGCCTCTGGATGTAGGGGTGGTGGAGCCCTGCGGGCTCAGGGACTTGTCATCCACCCACTACAACCTGACCCTGCTCCCGGGAGCTGGTCCCCAATGCAGCCAGCTCCTCTGCTTTGGGTTGTCTATTGGTGATCCCAGGAAACCAGACACTGTGAAGATTTGATGGACAGCAGCATTTGGAAGCCATGGGAAGGGACTTTGGTGCCAGCCTTGCAGGCCAGCCAGAGAGCAAGGCCTTGGGATTGTTATGGGAAAAATGTAACGCAGTCTAAATGCTCACCGAAGGGATTGCTAGATTAATTTATGAGACCACGCGATGAACTACGAAAGGCCTTTAATAAGACAGAGGTGAACCCACCTGTATTCATACAGAAAGAAATCTAAGGCATTATAAGTGAACAAAAGCCATTTGGCAAATATTTATTGAGTGCCTGCTAGGTGCTAGGTAGTGTTCTCAGAGATAGGGTCAGTGGTAGACTGGTGAACAGCTAATCTTTTAGTCTATTTATGATAAGTATATGGTTGCAAATTGGCAGAAAAAGGCCTGGAAGGATCTAAATCATTAACAGGAGTTACCCTGGGGAGATCGCACAAAGGTGTTTTCTTTTATATACTCTTCTGTTGTTTGGAATTTTTGCAATGAGCATATGACTTTTAAAATTTTGTTTTCTTTTTTTTTTTTTTTAATTTGTGACAGGGTCTCACTCTGTTACCCAGGCTGGAGTGCAGGAGGGATCTTGGCCCCCCGACACCTCCACCCCGCACGATGCACGGGGCTCAAGCAATCCTCCCATGTCAGCCTCCTGAGTAGCTGGGACCACAGACGTGCACCACCACACCCAGCTACTTTTTTGTAGTTTTAGTAGAGCGAGGGGTTGACCAGGCTGGTCTTGAACTCCTGAGCTCAAGAGATCCACCCACCTCAGCTTCCCAAAGTGCTAGGATTACAGTCATGAGCCACAACACCTGGTTCACTGCAACCTCCGCTTCCCAGGTTCAAGTGATTCTCCTGTCTCAGCCTGCTGAGTAGCTGGGATTACAGGCAAGCACCACCACACCTGGCTAATTTTTGTATTTTTAGTAGAGACGGGGTTTTACCACATTGTCCAGGCTGGTCGCGAACTCCTGACCTCAAGTGATCCGCCTGCCTTGGCCTCCCAAAGTGCTGGGATTACAGTCATGAGCCACTGCACCTGGCTCAACTTTTGCAATTTTTAAAAAGTACTTCCTCCATACAAACAGTATTTACATGTAGACATCATAAGGAGCCCCCAGGATGCAAAAAGGGTTGGGGGTGGGGGTATCTAAGCACAGTTTTCCAGACTCTAGGCTCAGAATCCTGGATAGCCTCCCTTTGTTCCTCCTCACTCTGGGTACTCAGCTTTTTAATGCAAGGCAGGGTTGAAAGAGCATTTGAGGCAAGAGACCTGTTCTTCAGTCCCAGCTGAGCTACTCTCGGGCTGTGTAGCCTTGGCCAGGTCCCTCTACCTCTCTGAGCCTAAGCTTCCTCCCCTGTATAATGAAGGAATAAGACTATACTTACCCAGGAAGGTGAGCAGATTTTCTCATGCACAACACTGGCTAATCGGGTGGGACTACCTGTGGAAGTGGTGAGGGAGGACTGCAGGCTATAGTGCTACTCAGCCTCAGGACCCATTAGCAATGTCAGTTGTGGACACAGGATGGGGAATAAGTGGCCTATGTGATGGATTACTTACGGGCTTGGACTAGAAGATCTTATCATCGTCCGATTAATTTTTTTTTTGTTTTTCTTGAGACGGAGTCTTGCTATGTCGCCCAGGCTAAAGTGCAGTGGTACAATCTCGGCTCACTGCAACCTCCGCCTCCCGGGTTCAAGCAATTCTTTGCCTCAGCCTTCCGAGTAGCTGGGATTACAGGCATACGCCACCACACCACGCTAATTTTTATGTTTTTAGTAGAGACAGGGTTTTGCCATGTTGGCCAGGGTGGTCTTGAACTCCTGACCTCGTGAACCACCTGCCTTGGCTTCCCAAAGTGCTAGGATTACAGGTGTGAGGCACAGCACCAGGCCTTTGTTTGTTTGTTGTATGGATAAAATTAACTTATTGGGACAATGGCATTGTAGTAGAGAAAGAGTTTAATCAATGTAGGGCTAGTCAAATGGGAAGATGGGGGCTTATTATTTAAATTTGTGTCTCTGAAAGTTTGGAAGGTAGCGTTTTTTAAGGATAGGTTGGCAGGCAGGGGGCTAGGGAGAAGGAAATGTTGATTGGTTGGATGAGGGATGAAATTATAGGAAGTTGAAGCTGGCTTTTTTGTACTGAGGCAGTTTCGGGGTGGGGGTAATAGGACTGGTTGAATTAGTTTTTTGTTATGAGTCACAGGTCTGGGTAGAATCATCAGAATGTAAAAGTTCAAAAAATATTTGAAAGGGCAATTTTAGGTTTTGACAGTAGTGATGCTATCTACAGGAGTCACTGGGGAGGTTACAAGTTCTGTAACCTCTGGCTATATTTCTCTGGAGTCATAATTTTATAAAGGCGGTTTTGATCTCTGAGTCAAGAGGGGGTTAGTTTCAGGAAAGGACTGTTAACTGTTTTTGTCTCAAACTATTAACTCAATTTTAGTTTGGTCTATGTCCAGGCATGAATGAAGACAGTTAGCTTGTGAGGTTAGAAGTAAGATGGAGTCAGTTATATCAGATTTTTTTACTCTTATAATATTTTTATGTCAGATTTTTTACTGTCATAATTTTTATAAAAGCTGTTTTAATCTCCAAGCTCCGCTCCAGCTGTGACCTTCTCAGGATTGAAATATTCTCACTTACACTAGAACTGAGGTTATCTATGGCTGTGTTGCAGATTTGCAATAGAAACCTGAGCACTCATATTAAATATGGGTTATTGGGCCGGGCTTGGTGACTCATGCCTGTAACTGCAGCATTTTGGGAGGTGGAGGCAGGAGGATTGCTTGAGTCCAGGAGTTCAAGAGCAGCCTGGGCAACATAGTGAGACCACATCTCTACAAAAAAATAAAATTAGCCAGGCGTGATGGCACGCACCTGTGGTCCGAGTTACTTGGGAGGCTGAGGTGGAAGAATCACTTCAGCCCAGGAGGTTGAAGCTGCAGTGAGCTGTGATTGTGCCACCGCACTCCAGCTTGGATTACAGAGTGAGACTGTGTTTCAAAACAAAACAAAACAAAACAAGAAGTATTTCTATATACACACATACGGGTTACTAGAGCCAGCTCCTACTGGCTCGTGAGAGCTCAGGAACTTTGCAGTCATGGTGGGGGTATTTGCACAGTGGAAACTGACTAATGTTACAAACTGAGGTTGGTTGGTTTGTTTTTCCTAAACAGCTGGTTTGCTACTAGGTCCTGACTATTGTACTAATACGAAATGCCCTTTTTTCCTTCTCACCCCAATTTAGGGTGATCAGCCATCTCAGCTTGCCTGAAACTGCCCAGTGTTAGCACCGAAAGTTCCATATCCTAGGAAACCTCTCAGACACAGGCAAACTGGGATGACTGGTCACCTTACAGTCTTTTCCCATCAAGTGAAGGGAGCCAACCTTTGTTGAGAGCCTGAGATCTCTGCTAGATAAACCATGTAATACAGCAACCCTGCAAAGGAAACTTGCTATGCTCACTTTACTGAGAGGAGACAGACTCAGAGAGACCTTATTCAAAGCCCGTGCTTGTTAATGCATTTGACAGTATCTTCTGAACGTCTTCCATGTGTTAGTTCCTGCACGGAGTGCTGGGGATGCTGTGTTGGGCAAGGAAGACCTGTCCCTGCCCCCAAGTGCGTATATCCTAACAGCAGAGACTGGCATCTGAATACAGTTCCTTAAATACAAAATGTGATACATATTTTGAAGAAAGAATAAAAGAGTTTATGAACTGATAACAGGGAAACCTGATCTGGTCGGATAATCAGAGAAGGCTTCCTTGAGGAAGTGATGTTTGAGCTGAGATCTGCAGGATGAATAGGGATAAACTAGGTGACAGGGGAGGCCACACAGTCAGGCAGAAGGGACAGCAAATGCAAAGGCTTGGAGGTGAGACCTGAGCATGCTGTGTTCCAGAAAAGGCTGGAGCACAGACTCAGAGGGAGAGTGGGGTGGACGAGGCTGGAGAGATTGGCAAAGCCCAGATCTTGAGGGTTTTGTGGGCCACAGTGAGGAGCTTGGACTTCATCCTTCTGATAGACTCTGGTTATCCCTTCAGACACTCCTTAGGACACATTCCCCGAGCTGTCAGGAGTGTTAGCAGCTGACAGATCCTAGCTGGGTATTTCTCTCCAACAAAGGGAGCTGTCTCATTCACATCCAATGACTGTAATGACCTGGCCCCCTTGCTTTGATTTTTGGGCAACTCTGAAGGGCTATCCCAGCTTAAATGCCCCTGGGATCAGTTGAAGATTCTGTTGCAGATGTTCAGCTTCTTACCCTGCCAAATCCTGCTTCCTTCCTTACACCTGCTCTTCCTGAGAGCACTCTCTGCTAAATCACCCACACATCATCTCAGCTTCAGAATCCCCAGTTCCCTGGGGATCCTGACCTGAGACAATCCTCAAGGCACTGGGAAGTTACTGCAGGGTTTTCAGAGGGGGAGTAAGCTGCTGAGATTTGCATCTTACGAAGAAGATGAGTGGCAGCAGCAAAGGGTCAGCTGAAGTGGGGGGCAGGGAGGATACTACTGTCATCATCAAGGGAGAAAAGGATGTGGCTTGGACTAGACGGATAGGGTGGAGACCAAGAGAGGTAGAAAAATTAAGGAGTAGCGCAGTGCGTCATCATGAGAAAGTCATTTAAATTCTTAGTTTCAGTTTTTCCAATTATAACATCGAAATGATGATGCCTGTATCTGTTACAATACTTTCTTATCTATTTATTTTAACCATATATTAAGCAAAATTAAGGAGATATTCAGAGTCAGATCTATCTGTTTCTAAAGGGCATGTAATTTCCATTATTCTTTGCTACCTCCAAAGATGTCTTAGCCCTGACTTACTTTCCCTGGGATGCTGGGTCCATAGTCTTTATCAAGGTGGGTTAGAACCAAGCTGGGATGAGTCCCTTATACTCAGGAACATCTGTGTGGTGTCTGTGGCATGGGCATGCATGCTGACCACAGTGAGCATTTCTGGTTCAGCTGGTCTGATCTTGGGATGCTTGGAGAAGAGCCTCTAACCCCTGGACTCTCTGATGCTCACTCTATATCTGCCACGCTCCATCTTAAACACTGTTTGAAATTTGTTGATGACACTTCTATGGGCCACCCAAATATCTTGTGCCAACATCTGGTACTATGTGAGAGGACTTGGAGAAGGATCAGGGATGGCTGGTAGACAAAACAGGCAAGATAAAGAAAAGAGAGCTGCCATGGGAAGTAAGAAGTGATAAATGTCTGGGGCAATGAGAATTTGGAGGAAGGAAGGTGGTTCGCTGAAGGAGGTGGTTTGAAACTGGGCCATGAAGGATTTGGGAAGATAAGGCTGGGAAAGTGACTTGGAACCAGGTCATGAAGGGACTGGACTATCAGGTAAGAACTTCCATAGGCAATGGGAACTCCTAGAAAGGAGCTAGTCCTCGTTCCTTTCTCTCCATCTCTGTTCAATTCTCCAATGTGTTAGTCTGCTTTCTGTTACTTATAACAGAATACCTGAAATTGTGTAGTTTATAAGAAACAAAATGTATTTCCTAGAGTTCTGGAGGCTAGGCAGTCCAAAGTCAAGGGGTCATATCAGGAGAAGCCATTCTTACTGGTGGGGACTCTCTGTAGAGTCCCAAGGTGGCACAGGGTGTCATGTGATGAGGGGGCCAAGTGTGCTAGCTCAGATCTCTCTTCCTCTTCTTATAAAGCCACCAGCCCCACTCCCATAACCAATTAAACCATGAATCCATGAGTGGATTAATCACCTCATAAAGGCCCCACCTCTCAATACTGCCACATTGAGGATTAAGTTTCAATATGAGTTTTTTTGGGGGGACAAACATTCAAGCCATAGCACCCAGAACTGATCTTCCAACCTCAGATAGTTCCCTAGAAATAGGAAGGTGTCGCTGGCCAGATGGGGTGGTGTTCTCAGTGTCCATTCTATATTTGGAGGCAGAATCCTGGTCTGGCCCATGTGTTTCTTTGATGTCTCAAACTGGATTCTGGATCTCCCAGCTCTTCCTTGGTGTCTTAGTCAATTTTGTGTTGCTATAAAAGAATACCTGAGGGCTGGGTGTGGTGGTTCATGCCTGTAATCCCAGCACTTTGGGAGGCCAAGGTGGGTGGATCACAAGGTCAGGAGTTCAAGACCAGCCTGGCCAATATAGCGAAACCCTGTCTCTATTAAAACTACAAAAAATTAGCTGGGCATGGTGGCAGGAACCTGTAGTCTCAGCTACTTGGGAGGCTGAGGCAGGAGAATTACTTGAACCCAGGAGGCGGTGGTTGCAGTGAGCCAAGATCATGCTACTGCATGCCAGCCTGGGCAACAAAGTGAGACTCCATCTCAGAAAAAAAAAAAAAAAGAATACCCAAGGCTAGGTAATTTATAAAGAAAAATGTTTATTTGGCTGACGATTCTGGTGGCTGGAAAGTTCAAGGTGGAGCATCTACCTCTGATGAGGGCCTCAGGCTGCTTCCGCTCATGGCAGAAGGTGAAGGGGAGCTGGTGTGTGCAGAGATCACATGGCAAGAGTGGAAGCAAGAGCGAGAGTGAAAAGGTGCCAGGCTCTTTGTAACAACCAGCTCTTGTGGGAATTAATAGAGTAGGAACTCACTCACCCCCAGGGGAGGGCATTAATCTATTCACGAGGGATCTGCCCCCATGACCCAAACACTTCCCATTAGTCCCCACCTCCTACACTGAGGATAACATTTCAACATGAAGTTTGGAGGAGACAAACATCTGAACCATAGCACTTACATTTCCGAAATGGTCATGCTTTCTTTAGAGCTGAGATTTGGGTGAGAATTTTGGAGCCTTTAACCCGTAAGGGAAGTTATCATATTCTTAGAAGTGAAAACACTAGTCAGGACACTTGGCTGTAACTGCCAACAACTGCCACATTGTGTCATCACAAGCAAGTCATTAAAATTCTTAGTTTGACTTTTCCAGCTGTAAAATCAAAATGATGTTACCTGTATCCATTAAGATACTCTTTGGTTTACAGGTCACGGAAAACCCTAACTCCAAATGACTTAACCTAGCACTTTCTAATGGAAGTATAATATGAATTACAAATGCAATTTAAAATTTTTTAATAGTCATATTTAAAAAGGTGAAATTAATTTTAATAATGTTTTATTTAACTTATTGTCCACAATAATATCTTTTTTGTGTGTAACCAATATACAATCATTAATGAGACATTTTCCATTCTTTTGGTATGAATTTTTAAAAATTTAGTGTTCAATGACCACAGGTGGCTAGTGGCTACCATATTGGACAGCACAGACTTAAACAGTGAGGATACTTATTATTTCATATAATCAAAAATCCAGAGGTAGAGGAGCCCCAGGATTGGTTAATTTGGAGGCTCAACAGCATCAACAAAGATGCAGCTTCCTGCCAGCTTTTTGCTCTGCCATCCACAGAGTATCAGCTTTGTTTTCAGCTAGCTCTCCTCATGGTCCCAAGGTGGCTGCCACGGCTCTGGGATCACCTCCAGATACATTGACATCCAGCAGAAGAAGAGGCTGTGTTTCTCTGCATGTATCTTTTTATGAGAATAAAAAACTCTTTTCTGCCTCCCCTCCCAGCTGTCTTTCCCTCAGTCTCAATGCTAGATTTCACCACATATTCATGTATAATCCAGTCATTGGCAAGGAAGATCTGAGTCTGGCTTAGAGCAATCACAATTTACCCCTAGAGCTGGAGACAAGCTTACCCTTCTCTAAGTCTCATGGAGGAGAACTAGACACTGGAACAAAACTGAGGTCCTGTCAGCAAAGAAATAGAGAATTGCTGTTGCCCAAAGTGGGTTCTGTGGAACACAAATCCTGGCAGATGCTCTGTGAACAGGATCTTCTGATTAAATAACATCTGCTTGGAGAGCCACAGTAGTCATGAGCACATTAAGGCTTCTGATAAATCCCATGGGAAGGAGACCTTTCATCTTATTTCACTTCGATTTTCTCAGACTTTCTTGACTTCAGAACTGTTCTTTATTCCCCCCTGATAAAACACATTAACGCAAGTTTTGAGAAATACAGTTTTGGAGAACCTGCCTTAATGGATTATTAGTTTATAGAGCAGGGAAACTCTTCCACAGGATACATGCTCATACGCTGGCCTCTTTTGGATACAACTGAATGACCTGTACCAAACTCGCCAGGAAAATTCCTGTAGACCAGGCAAAGATAGAGTACCCAGTGGCTCAGGCCGCAATCACCATTTCCCTGTAAAAGAATGAAAAGTACAGTTTCCTCCTTGCTCAACTCATCCAAACCTTGGATTCACGCCCTATGAAAAAGTCTCACATAAAAGCACATACTGAGGCCTTTGGCATATGGTGATTTGCTTATTTTCTCTCTTCTCTTCTCTTCTCTTCTCTTCTCTTCTCTTCTCTTCTCTTCTCTTCTCTTCTCTTCTCTTCTCTCTCTTCTCTTCTCTTCTTTCTCTTCTCTTCTCTTCTCTTCTCTTCTCTTCTCTTCTCTTCTCTT
>NC_045453.1:16972328-16998337 GCF_002776525.5 Piliocolobus tephrosceles | reverse complement strand
TTCTCTTCTCTTCTCTTCTCTTCTCTTCTCTTCTCTTCTCTTCTCTTCTCTTCTCTTCTCTTCTTTTTTGAGACAGAGTTTTGCTCTTGTTGCCCAGGCTGGAGTGCAATGGCGCGATCTCAGCTCACCACAACCACCGCCTCCTGGGTTCAAGCAATTCTCCTGCCTCAGCCTCCCGAGTAGCTGGGATTGCAGGCGTGCACCACCATCCCTAGCTAACTTTTGTATTTCTAATAGGGGCAGAGTTTCGTTATGTTAGCCAGGCTGGTCTCGAACTCCTGGCTTCAAGTGATCCACCTGCTTTAGCCTCCCAAAATGCTGGGATTACAGCCGTGGGCCACCATACCCAGATAAGGTAGCAGGTTTGACAGAAGGAATGCAGCATGATGGTTGATGGGAGGTCAGTAGGGAGAGTTTACAGCTCCCAACCCAGCCTGCACATTAGAATCATCTGGGTTACTTTAAAAAATATCCAATGTCCAGAGCAATTAAGTCATAATCTCTCTCCAGGAAAGGGGATCTTGTACTGTAGATATGGTTGCCAGAAATTATACTGAGGTATGTGTTTAGGAGCATGGAGGTGAATGAACAGATCCCAACATTTTCTGCCTCCTAAGGTCAGAAGCTCTGAGGCCTTCTCCGTGAGTCAGGGGTGTGCCCCAACCAGCAAAATCTGAGTATTCCAGAGCACAAACATGCTTTCTTACAAACAACTGGACCTGGGCAGAAAATTGGGAGCTTGTCTCATTTTCTTCTTGAGCTCTCTCTGTCTTCTGTGGCTCCTTTTCATCTTTCCAGTTAATCCTTTCTGGGCAAAGACTCTGATCTGTCAAAAATCTAGGGTTTATTGAACACTTATTATACACTAGGCACTGAGCTAGCTGCCTCACACATAGTTCATTTAATCTTCAACCCACCCTCCCCACTCCCTACCACTCAAGACCTGGGGCATCACCTCTCATCTGGACTACTGCCGTGGCTGCATTTATTTCTGTGATTGGTTAATGAAATTTAGTCTATCCCTGGCACAAGACTCTAAGCCCCTTGCTGGCAGGGATCATGTCCACTTAGTTCACAACTGTATCCCAGCACCTAGCTAGAAGAATGCATGGTCTTCATCTAGCTTGTCAAATGCAAAGGGTTGTATGAACAACCAGATGAAGTAGGTATCATAATTTTCATTTTACAGAAGGACAAACTGAGGCTCCGCAAGCTTACATAGTTTATGCATGTCTTAGAACTATGCAACGTCAGAATTTAGATTTAAATCCCTGTTATTCTACACTCACCAGAAGAGCAACTGCAAGAAGGCTGTATTTAGGTTTTATTAATTTCAGGAGTTCTGTCGGGGGGATAGGACCTTATTTTTGCCATGGTTATGGCCTTCACCAGGATTTTACATGTACACCAATAACTCCTAGGGCTTGAACTGCTGAATCTGGACCTGAACATCCTTGGCAGCCACTGCTGTCCACTACTGAGCACCTACTGCGTGCCGAGTCATGAGGGAAAAGAGATGGGTTTCCTGCCCCTCAAAGGACATAAGACTGTCATTCAGGAAAAGAGTCGAAAAATCATTGGATGCTTACCAAGGATTTCCTTGCACCTGGGAACTGTGCTAGATGGCAGGATCTTAGCAAGAATAAGGTAGACAAAGCTTCCTCCCTCTTGGAAGTCAAAGACGAGCAGGGAAGGCTTACGGTGAACAAATGGCACCTGTGAAAAGTGCTAAGAAAAATGGATGACCTGATAACGTGTGGCTGTTTCTGGCAGCACTCAGGGAACGGAACTCAAGAAATCTTCCTGGATGAAGTCAGGTTTAAGCCAAAGCTTGAACTGTCAATAGAAGTTGGCCAGGGGAAGAAGGAAGAGAAGAGCACGTGAAAAAATGGGGAAAGCTTGTGCAAAGGCCCCAAGGTGGGAAGGCAAGTGTGAGTGGTGAGCAGTCCAAGATGAGGCAGGAGAGGTGGCAGGGGCAGCCCCTGCCAGGTTTTGTAGGCAGTTGGGGATCTTGGTCCTTTCCTTTGGGACAGTGGGAAGCCCTGCAGGGTTTACAAAGCTCAGTGAGGAGGCAGCCCAAAGGGTATTGGAGGAGCCTCTCCTTCTGCAGACGGCCCCCCTCAGCCAGGTGGCCACGGACAAGGGCCTCCCTCGCTCCCTCTGCGGATGCATTCTTCCTGTCCCCAGGGAGAACTGTCCTGTCTTGGAGAGATTCGGACTGGGGGTGGCCTCAGGAGTCGGTTTTTCCCCTTCCCAGGGCCCTGTCACTCCCAGCCTCCCCTGGGTGTCTGTGCCTCTTGCCATTCGCTTGTAAGTTTCCTAATATAGCCTGACAGTTTCCTTCCCAACTGGTGGCCAAGAGCTGCTCTCCTGTTGCAATCTCAGTTTTTCTTGGGCTTAAAGGGACCACGTCAGCCCATCTCATGCCAAACTGAAGCTAAAGGTAGGTTGGTTGATTTAATTTCATAAAGTTGTCCAACCCAGAGATTTCTTCTCTCTTTCTCCCAGTTTACCATCTTCTCTGCTCTCTGCCTGTTCACTTTCCCCTTTCATTTTTTTCTTATTTCTTCTGAGAAGTAGAGGAGCATAGCCAGACATGGATGTGAGTTTGGCTCTGGCATATTTATTAGCTGTGTCATCTTGGATGAGTCCTTTGTCCTTGATAGGCCTTAGTTTTTTCTCATCTGTAAAACAGGAACCATAAAATACCTCCCCAGAGCTGTTATTTCCACAGAGCTGTTTGCAGATGGACAAAACAGAAAGAAGAGAATAAACAGTTGTGGAATGCCTGCTGTTCATTTACTCATTCATTCATCCAACACATATTTACTGAGTACCTATTTGGCACAGTTCAAGGCACTGAGGATACCACCGTGAATAAAAAAAGAAAATAATCCTTGCCTTTAAGGAGCTCACATGCCAGTGAGGGGGATGGTTAATAACACAAGAAGAAGCAAAATGTATGTTGCATTAGATATGCTCTAGGAAAAACAAAGCAAGGAAGGGAGATAGAAGACCTTGGGCAGGGGATGAATCTTAAATAGGGTGGTCACGGGTGGCTTTGCTGAGAAGATGACATTTGAGTCATCTTGATGACTTGAAGATGGCAAGAGGGTGAACCATGTAGGTATCTGGAGGAAGGGCATTACAGGTAGAGGGAACAGCAATACCAAGGTCCTGAGGTGGCTCCATGGCTCCTGTGCGGCAGCAAAGCAGCCTTTGTGGCAAGAGTGGAGGGAGGGAAAGGGGGGGTGGGGAGAGGAGCACAGAGGAGTGGAGTGATGGGGATGAAGTCAGGTAAGGCCTGTGGGTCACTAAGGACTTCAGCTTTTCTTCTGAGTGAGAAGAGAAAGTGCAGTGTCGTTATCTGACTTAATACATATGAACAAAATCCCTCTGATTGCTGTGTTAGGGATGGATAGAGGGGCAAGCGTGGAATCAGGAGACCAGTGTGGCAGTGACTATGAAAATCCAGGTGAGAGAGACCGGTGGCACAGACCACCATCTAGTCGAAGTGGAGGTGGTGAGAAGCAGCTGGATTCTCGATTCATTTGGAAAGTAGAGCTGACAACTCTCTGGATAGATATTTGCAGAATGCTATGCTGGGTTTGTTTGTTTGTTTTTCTGAAAAACTTCTTTACAATTTATTTATTTACATTACAAAACTCAACTTTATCGAGGTGTAATTTCCATAGGATAAAATGCATTTGAAATGTACAGGTGTGACAGATGTACACACTAGTGTAAACCATCAGCACAATCAAAATGCAGAACATTTGGCCAGGCGCAGTAGCTCACTCCTGCAATCCCAACCCTTTGGGAGGCCGAGGTGGGTGGATCACCTGAGGTCAGGAGTTTTAGACCAGCCTGGCCAATGTGGTGAAACCCCATCTCTACTAAAAATACAAAAATTAGCTGGGGATGGTGGCACATGCCTGTAATCCCAGCTACTCGGGAGGTTGAGGCAGGAGAATCACTTGGACCCAGGAGGCGGAGGTTGCAATGAGCCGAGATCACACCCATTGCACTCCAGCCTGGGTGACAAGAGCAAAACTCCATCCCCCAACCTCCCTCACCCCCCAAAAAAGAAAAAAAGATGCAGAATATTTCCATCAACTCAGAAAGTTTCCCTGTAACCTTCTACATTCGATTCCTTCCACACCCAGTCCCTGGCAACCACAGATCCACTTTCTGGCACTATAGGTTTGTTTGTTTTTTTTTTTGAGACTTTCATGTAACCGGAATCACACAGCTTTCATCTCTAGCTTTGTTCACTTAGCATGTTTTGGAGACCCATTCGTGCGTTGTATGTAACAGTAGCCTGCTCTATTTTCCTGCTGACTAGCACTTCACTGTGTCAGTTTATCCTTGTACTAGCTGATTGATATTTGAGTTGTTTCCATTTTTTGTTGTCTCATTTTTAATCCTCAAAAGACCCCTGGAAAGTGGATATTACTTTTCCATTTTCCAGATAAAAAAACTGAGAATCAAAAGAAGGAACTTGCCCAAGGTTCCCCAGCTTAGATGATATTCAAAGCCAGGTTGATTCCACATTCCATTCTGTCCTCAGCCTCGATCCAATGGGATCATATGTGAATGAGCTTGGGAAATGCAACCTATTGGTTTCCCACTTATCCAACTTCCCAATTTTCATCTGCTATACCACATTCTCATATCTCTGTTCATTGCACCTGCCACACAATCCCATTTCCCACTTCCTTAGCTTAAGTTGGACCTTAGTTCAAATCCCAGTTCTGCTCCTTTCTCACTGTGTGACATTGGGCAAGTCACATAACTTCTCTGAACATCAGTCTACCTATGAAATAGAGGTCATATTTGCCTCTTCCTCTATGAGATCATGCACAATGCTTTCTTCTCCATTTCTGTCTCTCTCCATTTCTCTTTAGCCCTTTTAGTGCTGATATTCCATGATCCTTGGTTCTTTGAGGCTGGTCATTGAAGGGAACAGAGCCCAGGTGTCTCTCCCTCCTGGCTGGTCTTTCTTGCTGTCCAGAGGGGCTGGAAGGACTAGGGACTTTCTCCAACAGAATAAACTGGAATTGATGGTGGTGAAGCCCAAGGATCAGTTGTTTTCTTTGTAAAGTTTCACTGGTGCTTCTAATGTACACCAGGATTAAAAGCCACGGGCTTGCAGCATACACTGTGGCATCAGACAGACTTAGGCTTGGATCCCATTTCCTTGGTCAAATTGCTTAACCTCTCATATCACCAGCATCCTCCTGGAAATGAGCATTATTGTGGAACCCACCTCACAGGACTGTCGAGAGGTTTAGTGAGCATTGTACATGATCCTTAATGGGGTTCTGGATCCTTAATGGGGGCTCTTCATGCAGAAGGGGCAGGGTGGGGTAGAAGTGGGATCTTGAGCTCAGTGTGCTGGGAGGGACCAGGCAGTGTGGAAGCGGGAAGCACATCTAGATGTGCCCTTCTTTGCCACCAGAGTCACAGTGCAACAATTCCTAGAAGCTCAGCATCTCAGAGTTAGGTCAAGCCTTGGGGAGCTCTTCACCCAACACATCATTGACAGGCAGACAATGGAGGCGTTAAGAAAAGGAATTGCCAAGGTCACCCAAGGAGATGGAATTTTTGAACAGGTTTAGCCAGTCAGCCATTTTGCAGATTTTAACGGAGCACCTGTGTGTACCAGGCACTGTTCCAGGTTCTGGAATCCATCCAAGAACAAAATAGAAAAGATCCCTGCCCTCATGGAGCTTCCATTTTAGCAGAGGGAGAAAAGCAATTAAGGTAATAAGTAAGTCATACGGTATGTTAGAAGGTGATATGTACTATGGGAAAAATAAGGAAAAGTAGGTAAGTGAGCAGGGTGGTGGGGGTACAGGCAGATTGCAATTTTGGAAGAAATGTTGTGGGTTCATAATAGATGTATATATGAAATATTTATGGGGTATATGAGATGTTTTGGTAAAGGCACACAATGTGAAATAAGCAGATTGCAATTTTAAACAGAGTGGTGTATTCGTCAGGGTTCTCTAGATGGACAGATCTAATAGGAGATATATATATATGAAAGTTTATTTTATTTTATTTATTTTATATTTTTTTGAGATGGAGTCTCACTCTGTTGCCCAGCCTGGAGTGCAGTGGCGCCATCTCAGCTCACTGCAAGCTCCACCTCCCGAGTTCATACCATTCTCCTGCCTCAGCCTCTAGAGTAGCTGGGACTACAGGTGCCCGCCACCACACCCGGCTAATTTTTTGTATTTTTAGTAGAGACGGGGTTTCACCGTCTTAGTCAGGATGATCTCGCTCTCCTGACCTTGTGATCCACCCATTTCGGCCTCCCAAAGTGCGGGGATTACAGGCGTGAGCCACCACACCCGGCCAGAAAGTTTATTAAGGATTATTAACTCACACGATCACAAGGTACCACAATGGGCTGTCCACAAGCTGAGGAGCAAGGAAGCCAGTCTGAGGCCCAAAGCTGAAGAACTTGGAGTCCGATGTTCAAGGGCAGGCAGTATTCACCTTGGGAGGAAGATGTAGGCTGGGAGGCTAAGCCAGTCT
Source organism: Piliocolobus tephrosceles (assembly GCF_002776525.5). NCBI lineage: Eukaryota > Metazoa > Chordata > Mammalia > Primates > Cercopithecidae > Piliocolobus > Piliocolobus tephrosceles. Next base: position 16,991,791 of record NC_045453.1, on the reverse strand, counting down.
AGCCTTTTCACATTTTTCTGCCTGCTTTATATTTGCTGGCAGCTGGTTAGAAGGTACCCACCCAGATTAAGGGTGGGTCCACCTTCCCCAGCCCACTGACTCAAATGTTAATCTCCTTTGGTAACACCCTCACAGATACACCCAGGATCAATGCTTTGCATCCTTCAATCCAATCAAGTTGACACTCAGTATTAGCCATCACTGGGGGTCAAAGTAGGTCTCATTGAGCAAAGACTTGCAGGATATCTGGAGGAAAAGCGTTCCAGGAAGAGGGAAGAGCAGTGCCACAGCAGGTCTGCTGGGGTGAGTTTAGGAGTGCCTTCCTTGGTTGTCTACTCAGCCATCTTGCTCCTGGACATTTATTAGGAGGAAGACCTTTTGGTTTTTGTTAACCAGGGAGAACATATCAGCTTGTATTTAAAACAAAGAAGCCTCAGAATTTCTGCCTTTGGTGCAGTGAACGTTATGTATCAGGTACTGTTCTACATGCTGGAGGTACAAAGATGAAGGCAGAGAACTGCCTTCCAGCAGCACTGTTGTGGGAGAGGAAGACCATATAACTGTGGCCCAGGTGTGTGTGAGGTGAGTGAGGGGAGATGTGAGCTGGAGGTGGCTGTGTACTATCTAAGGGAACACAAATTTCCAAGGTGACATCTGGAGCTACCGAGGGGAGGGTAAGGGATTGGGGATATATGGGGTCAGCGGGACATAAATGGCAGTTTAAAAACACTAGATGATGCAATCATTTAGAGAGAATAGGAGAAGGTTTTGGATGAGCCCTGGGAGAACCACATGTCAGGATGGGGGTGAAGGATGAAGTTATTTTGGCAGCTGTGTATCAGCCTGTCATACAACTCGGGTGACCTCACACGTGAGCACAATTTTGTAGAATCGCAGTATAACACATATATCTTTGCTTTCAGAGTTTTTGGAGACATTAACTCATTTAAACCTCAAAAAAACCCTAGGAGGTAAGAGGCAGTTATTACCTCTGGCAGATACGGAAGCTAAGGTACAGGGAGGTTAAGTCAGTTGCCCAAGGTCACATAGCTAGTAAGGGCAGAGACAGGAGGATCTGGACCCAGGGAGCCTGGCTCTGTAGTCTGTGCTCTGAACCACTACTCTCTGCTGCCTCTCCACGCACATAAGACTTGCATGGCTACTTACATAAAGCATCTCAATCCCAGGAGCTCACGGACTTGTGTACATGCAGGGCCTAAGTTGCTGACACCTTGTACACACCACTAGCCTTCCTCCAGATGGTTTCATATGGTCTCAGTGTCTCAGTTTCACTGAGGCCCATCACCTCACACACTCAACCTGGAGTGCTACGTATTACTTTGTTCTTTGGCATTCTGATAGCCTTGCACACTCAGAACCTCATACACATCCATAATGTCACCTCCATGAGATCTCAGGCACTCACCCCACTGTGCACACACTGCCCTGCAACACATGATTTGTGTGTGTGTGTGTGTGTGACAAGGTCTCAGTCTGTAGCCCAGGTTGGAGTGCAGTGGCACAATCATGGCTCACTGCAGCCTCAACCTCCAGGGCTCAGGTGATCCTCCCACCTCAGCCTCTCTAGTAACTGGGACCACAGGTGCATGTCACCACGCCTGACTAATGTTTTTGTAGAGAGAGGTTTCACCATGTTGCCCAGGTTGGTCTTGAACTCCTGAGCTCAAGCAATCCACCCGTCTCTGCCTCCCAAAGTGCTGGGATTACAGGCGTGAGCCACCTTCCCCCGCCTCATGATCTTATATAATCAAAAGACACCGATATGCATACCCACAAGTGTCTTGTACACACGATCTTGCACAAATACACACACAAGCCCATGCTCTCCAACATTCACACTACCATGTGAACTCACTGGCTTATCCGTTCATGACTTGTGACCCTGCCATGTTCCCACCACATAAATATTCCCACCATCGTGCAAGCGCCTCCTGGCTCACCCACTCGTGTTATTGCACACTCTAGCAGACTCAAATACTCATAGCACTGTGCACTCTGACCCTCAGAGGGCCGTGCGCCTCTCTCTCTCGGTCCCACCCCGCCTTGCCCACTCCTGCCCTTGCCCTCCCAGGCCACCGTGCACATGCGGGGATCCATCGTTCCGCCTACTGATGCGCCCTCTCCTCGCCCGCAGGGACGTACCAAGGCCAGTTCACCAATGGCATGCGCCACGGCTACGGAGTGCGCCAGAGCGTGCCCTACGGGATGGCCGTGGTGGTGCGCTCGCCGCTGCGCACGTCGCTGTCGTCCCTGCGCAGCGAGCACAGCAACGGGACGGTGGCCCCGGACTCGCCCGCCTCGCCGGCCTCCGACGGCCCGGCGCTACCCTCGCCCGCGATCCCGCGTGGCGGCTTCGCGCTCAGCCTCCTGGCCAATGCCGAGACGGCTGCGCGGGCGCCCAAGGGCGGCGGCCTCTTCCAGCGGGGCGCGCTGCTGGGCAAGCTGCGGCGCGCAGAGTCGCGCACGTCCCTGGGCAGCCAGCGCAGCCGTGTCAGCTTCCTTAAGAGCGACCTCAGCTCGGGCGCCAGCGACGCCGCGTCCACCGCTAGCCTGGGAGAGGCCGCGGAGGGCGCCGACGAGGCCGCACCCTTCGAGGCCGACATCGACGCCACCACCACCGAAACCTACATGGGCGAGTGGAAGAACGACAAGCGCTCGGGCTTCGGCGTGAGCGAACGCTCCAGCGGCCTCCGCTACGAGGGCGAGTGGCTAGACAACCTGCGCCACGGCTATGGCTGCACCACGCTGCCCGACGGCCACCGCGAGGAGGGCAAGTACCGCCACAACGTGCTGGTCAAGGGCACCAAGCGCCGCATGCTGCAGCTCAAGAGCAATAAGGTCCGCCAGAAAGTGGAGCACAGTGTGGAGGGCGCCCAGCGCGCCGCTGCCATCGCGCGCCAGAAGGCCGAGATTGCCGCCTCTAGGTAGGACAGCGGTGGGGGTGGGGAGGGGTCGCCTCCCGTCGGGGAAGGAGGTCATGGGGCAGGGCAACCTAGGAGGCCCTGTCTCCAAGCCTGATTCTGCTTCTTTTACCCCCATCACCTTCAGGGGTTTAATTGGAGGCGCTTCTGGAGCTGGTGGCTCCTGTTCACTCATCCATCCATCCATCCATCCATCCATCCATCCATCCATCCATCACTCAACTACACCCAGCCCCTCCGCTGACTTAACCCTACCACTCACCCAACCTTTCTAATATCCACCTGAACAACCATCTCTCCAGTTATCCACTCCATTCCCCTACCCATTCTACTTCCTGTTTACCCAGCCAGTCATCCAGTCATCCATCTATCCATACAACCTTGCAGTCAACCACCTAGACATCCACCCAATTCCTTCATTGACTAACTTCTCTAACACTCACTGAACAACCCCTCCACCCACACAACCACCTCCAGTCCCACATCACACCTGAACATCCACCTGAACAACAGCTTAACATCTACCTAAACCACCACCCATTCACTCAAAAATTTACTCTTCTATTCCATCCAACCTACCCAATTTTTCATCCTTTTACCTACTCAACCAGCTAATCACCCATCCATCCATTAACTCAGCCACCCATCCAACTACCCAGATGCCCATTCAAACATATAGATACCCTTTCAATCCACACACCTGTCCCCTCACCCACCAATCACCTGCATTCACTCAGCTGCTTCCAGCCCCCTGGCCACCCATCTTAACATCCAGCCACTCATCCATTCACTCAAGTACTTCCATTTATCCACCCAGCGACACTTTTGTCCATTAGAACAACCTCCACTCCTGCCCATCCACCCGGTCATCCAGCCATCCAGCCAGCCACCTCTATCACTCAACCAAACTTCTATTTATTCAACTCCCCCCACCTATCCATCTACCCATGCATCCATCCACCCTCCCATCTACTAAACACCCACCCTATCATCTACATTCAAACCCCTTTAAGTCTTCTCATTGTACTTCAGATACAGTTCTAATGTTGTCTCCAAACATTTATGGCACCTACTAGGTACAAGACAATTTTAAGTGGTTCACAAATACTGACTCGCTCAGTCCCTTTAACAACCTTATGATAGGTACTATGTTTATTTCTGTTTTGCAGATGAGCTAAGTGAAGCTCAGAGAGATAAGGTGACTTGTCCAAAATCACCCAGTTAGTGAGTGACCTTTTATAATCAGGTTCCCACCCTCCTACCCAGCCTTATTTCTTATCATTCTTTCCCTGAGCCTGGATATTTCTCCCCTCTATGCTAGTTCTTCCTTCTTTAGTTCCTCCTGCCACAGAGATTTTGTTTATACTGGTTCCTTTGCCACCCACTTAACCTCTACTCCTCCTTCAGAGCTCAGGTCAAGCCCGACTCCCTTAGAGAGCTGATGAGGTCCATCGCCAGCCGCCGTTCTGTCCTTAGAGTGCGTCACAGATGCAGCTTTACATGACTTACATGATTTGTTTTTAACCCACCGCTTAAATAGGATTCTGTATGTGCCAGTCACTGTTCTGAGGTCTTTACCTATATTAACTCATTTAATCTTACAAGGTCCTGGAGAGGTAGATACTATTCTTATTCTCATTTTGCAAATCTGGAGTGAGCTGCAGGGACAGCAGCAGTGTGGTCTGGCAGGAGGGTGGTAAAAGGCACTCACCTGTCCTGGAACTGTAGCAGTCCTCCTGGGGATGTAAGTGGCCTGGGCCGGAGACTGGGCACATGGTCTTCAGAGTTAAGCAGGCCTAGGGCCAAATCCTGGCCCTGCCATTTTTTAGCTCATTGACCTGGGCGGATCAGTGGCCTGTCTGAGTCAGTTTCTCCATCTGTGGCACCACCATTTCTTAGTTGTATGTCCTTGGCCAGATCCATTTTCTTCTCTAATATCAATGATCTCATCTATAAAGACAAGTTGATCTAAGGGTTAGGAAAGACAGTACAGGTCAGGTGGCTCATAATCCTCTTGTGAGGTGAGTTCCCTGGGAAGCAGACTTTGAGATGAAGATTAACATGCAGGAAATGTATAGGGAGCACTCTCAGGATCAGCACTGTGGGGAGGGGAAGAAGGCCGGACTGGGCGGTGGGAGACACTGGGTTGCAACGCAGTCTCAATAAAGCCTCAGCCAACCGTAAGGGATGCTCTGCAGTGGAGATGACCTTCAGAGTCATCCCAAGTTGGGATGAGGGAGCTGGATCTTTTATACTCTCCACATTTGTATGCAGGCTACCCTCCAGAAGGAGGCTTGACTGGGGCTGGACAGCTCTCTTCAGCCAAGGGCAATCCCTGGAGAGGGCTGACAGCTGGCAACTCTCTGAGTAGCTGGGAGTGGGAAAAATAAGTCCGTCAGTCCTGAAGGGGAGTCTGGGTAGCCCATCACAGTCACCACTACAGTGCCGGACACCAGACATGGCTTCATAAATATGACTCGTCATTGTCATCATACAATGAATTCATTTTACAGATGTGGAAACTGAGACCCAGGGAACGAATCTAACATGTCCAAGACTACCTGGCAAGCAAGTAGGAGTACCCAGGCGTCAGCCTCTAGCTTTCTGATTCAAAAACTTTAACTAGCACATCTTGGCTAATGCTAAACTTTGTAACCTTCACACTGCTATAAAGGTGTGAGCAGTTGGCATCGCTAAAAGGGACAGAAGGTATGAGTGATTTTCTGAAAACTTCTTGGTTAGAGGTGACTGTAGTTTGAATGTTTATCCCCTCCAAAACTCATGTTGAAATTTAATTGTCATTGTAACATTAAGATGTGGGACTTTCGAGAGGTGATTAGTTCTGAGACTAATCTTTGAAAGGTGATTCATCCTCATGAGTGGGATTAAATCCCTTATAAAAGGGTGATTTTGACCTCTTTTTGTCTATTGGCACTCCCACCTTCTGCTGTGTGAGGATCCAGCCTTCCTCCCCTCTGGAGAATGTAGTGTGCAAGGTGCCATCTTGGAGGAAGATAATGGCCTCACCAGACACTGAACCCATTGGTGCCTTGACCTTAGAATTCCCCTACAAATGACCCAGTCCCAGGTATCCTGTTAAAGTGGCACGAATGGTCTAAGATGGGCAGGACCAGGCTTATGACCAGGTGCTCATATAATCTATTGTCTAAACCTGAACACTTCTATGAGTAAAAGGGAGCGCTTTTTAAAAATAAAACTTTCAGGTGGGAATAATTTTAGATTTACGGAAAAGTTCCAAAAAGAATACAAAGAGTTCCCATACACTCTACCCATTTTCCCCTATTGTTAACTTCTTACGTCATCATAGTACATTTGTCAAAACCAACATGGCACATTCCTCTTCACTGAACTCCAGACTCTGTTTGCATTTCACTAGTTTTTCCATGAATGTCTTCTTCCTGCTTCAGGATTTCATGAAGGATCATACACTGCATTTAGTTGTCAGGTCTCCTTGGTTCCCTTTGGTCTGTGATAGTTTCTCATTCTTTGCTTTTTTTGTGTGTCCTTGACAGTTTGTTGTTGTTGTTGTTTTTGAGGCAGGATCTTACTGTGTTGCCCAGGCTGTAGTGCAGTGGTGCCATCTTGGCTCACTGCAACCTCTGCCTCCTGGGTTCAAGCGATTCTTGTGCCTCAGTCACCAAAGTAGCTGGGACCACAGGTGTGCGCCACCACACCTGGCTAATTTTTGTATTTTTAATAGAGACGGGGTTTTGCCATGTTGGCCAGGCTGTTCTCGAACTCCTGGCCTCCAGTGATCCTCCCGCTTTGGCCTCCCAAGGTGCTCGTATTACAGGTGTGAGCCAGCACGCCCAGCCCAACAGTTTTGAGGAGTACTGGTGAGATAGTTTGTAGAGTGTCCCTCAATTTGGGTTTGTCTGATATGTTTCTCATAAACTGAAGATGTTAACTTTGATCACTTGGCTAAGGTGGGTCGGCCAGGTTTCTCTGATTTACAGTTACTATTTCCTCTTTTCCCGCTCCATCCTTTGGAATTCAGACACTCAGTGCAGCCCATACTCAAGAGGGAGAAGGGTCTAGAATTCAGCTAAACCTTTTGGAGGGGGAAATATCTACCTATGTTATTTAAAATTCTTCTGTATGGAAGATTTGCTCCTTCTTCCAAAGGGAACATTTTAAATAATTACACTAAATGTATCTGGCTATGACAAGTGTAAGCCCAGACTGTCCTGGGCCACCCTGGGCCACTTAGGCAGAGCACAGCAGGAAGGAGCTTAGGTTCTTGATTCAGAAGGCCATGAATTGGAACCCCAGCTCTTCTGAAGAGCTGTGTGACCTTGCCCAAGCTGCTTTACCACTCTGACCCTGGGATCCTCTTTCCCCAGGGTGGTTAGAAGGAGTAGGTGAGCTAATGCCTGTAAAATGCTTGGCACAGGGCTGCCAGCAGTAAAGACAATCATTGCTATGATCTAACAACATTTGATTTTAAAGGTGAGGAAGTAGAAGTTTGGGGAGAAGGAGAGATACCCCCTTATTTTCCTTGCCCTCCTGGTCCTTCCTGCCAATGCCTGTGCCCCTGCATGTGGAGGTTTCCAGCTCCCACCGAAAAGGCTGCCAGGCCCACAGCCGGGAAGTGAGCTGGGGACTGAGAAGTTGGGATCCAGCCTCTTGCATGCAGCGCTGCTGTGGGATTGGATTCCTTGTGTGTCTGAGGCAGGAGTCCTGCGTGCCCATGGAGATGTTGCCATGGGTGGGGGTGGCTGCCTGGATGGGTTTCAAGCTCAGACTGAATTTCCAATTAAGGGAATTTTGGGGTCAGGAGGAAAAGCAGGATTGTGGCCATCTTCCTCAGGGAGTCTCCCCATCCCTGGGGCTTAGTGAGTAATCTGGCTATGGAGAGACAGAAAGCATCCCCAGCAGCCACCGCCTCTTCACACCCAGGCAGGCCCGGGCTTTCTCTCCATTGTGGCTTCCAGCTCCTCCCTCCGGGCTTATGTGGAACTTGTCGGCCCAGAGGCTACAGTCAGAACATTTTTCCTAAGAGAAGGGAGAAAGATGAGACAGCTCTTCCCTGTAAAATGAGCTATGGACTGAAAAAGATTCTTGACCTGGGCTGTCCAGTATGGTAGTCACTCGCCACACATGGCTACTGGGCACTTGGAATGTGGCTGGTCCAAATGGAGATGCGCTGTAAATGTGAAGCATCCTGGATTTCAAATACCTAGTATGAAAAGAATGTAAAGTAACCTATTAATGATTTTTAAAATATTGGTTACATATTGAAATGGTTACATTTTAGATACATCGGGTTTGGCAAAATACATTATTAAAATTAATTGCACTGTTTCTTTTTACTTTTTTGAATGTGGCCACTAGAACATTTAAAATTATATATATGATGCATGTTGTATTTTTATTGAACAGTGTTGCTGTAGACCCATTCAGGGCCCTCAGAGTAGTCCCAAGCCTGTCACTGAGCAGATGGGGAGACTGAGGTGCAGAAAAGGATCTAGATATACTCACAGCCACAAAGCGGTCGAGAGGGAACTAGATTTATGTCTTCTGATTTTGTAGCTAAGAACTCTTTTGTGATACCTTTTAAGGTCATAGATACTGGATTGTGGAGGGAAGCTGGTATGTTCGGGGAGGCGCCTAAAGTTTTCAGGTTGTCATGCCAACACCCTGATAAATTCCTGTTTTCTGGAAGGAGCACAGGGAGTGTGAAGAGTAAGGCTTAGACTCAGCCCCTTAGACCTCAAATTTCTAATTTCTAAAATTTCTAATTTCTAAAAGACCCACCTCGAAGAGTTTTCACAAGGTTAAAGCAGAGCCTCTATACGAAGGTTGTATACACACATCGCAGGGCTGACAAGTAGGAAGTAGTCTGTAAGCATCAGCTGCCATTGCTGTTGCCTGGTCTTGCTGTTGTACCCCCGTGGCAGAGGCAGGGCATGGCCCGGAGTTCTCAGTTGTCCTAGGGTGTGAGGTTTGGAGCATCTCAGGTTTTGTACCAGGGTGGCATCTGTCTGTCTTCTAGCCCCTCAGCCCCTGACCTCCATCTTCTTCCCATGCTGGCTCTGGAAACTCCGAAGCTGATCATAGCTGAGAGTTGGTTTTTTGAGTTGCTGGGAGCTGAATTTCTCTGGTGAGCAGGAACCTATGTGGTCCATGGGCAGTGGCATTGGATAGACCTAGGTTTGAATCTGGCTTCAGCCTCTTATAAATTGTGTGACCTTAGGCAAGTTACCTCATCCCTCTGGGCTCACTTTCCTCTTTAATCAAATGGGAATGATATTACCTCCTCCCTGAAAGTAGTGCTGCAGAGAGTAAAAGAAATAGCTCATGTAAAGGGCCGGTGCTTGGAAAGCATGCGAGGAAGTGTAAGCTGTTATTATCAATCCTGTATCATTCTGCACTGACCGAAGAATGAAATTGCCCCAAGGGAAGGCCCTGTCTTCTCTCTTGGTCCCCACAATGGTGCTTCCCAATGTTCATCTTCTGCCCAGTCCCAGTTTTTGTTACGTTCACACACCATCTCTACTTACTGTCTTAATCTTCATCTTCGAATCAACTTATTTAAAAAATACGTAAGTACATTTATTGAAAAGGAAGACTTTCTAATCACTGTTGAAAATGCAAAATCAATATCACGGGAAGTTCTGAAAACAGAACAATGCTATTCAAGTTCCAGGTCAAGCTATTGATGTCCAAAGGCACTTAGCCTAAAGTTTGTTTTCTTTTTGATTAAGAGAGAAATTGGCAAGAGATTGACCGAAAGAGCCATAGGCCATAGGCACCTATGAAAGAGCCATAGGCACCTACGGAGGCCTTTTCCTTAACTAATAAGCAAAATGGATCTGGTGTCACTTCAGGCTGTGACTCTGCACCGCCAACACTCATTTCCACACCATGGGGGACACAGGTCACCGGAGGGAAGAGGGCCTGACACTGGACTAGGTCTCAGGGAGGGTCTTGGTAATTACCCATCTTTGAGTCTGCTTATTTAATTTTTATGTAATATGCATTCATCTAGTCCTTATTTCTGGGAGCCGGGCATGATTTTAAGTACCTTACGTGTGTTAACTTTTTATTCCCCCTTTTTTTTTGGAGAACAAGGTCTTGCTATATTGCCCAGGCAGGTCTCAAACTCTTGGGCTCAAGCTATCCTCCTGCCTTAGCCTCCCTAAGAGCTGGGATTACAGGTGTGAGCTACCGTGCCCAATGGGGATATATTAATTTATTTAATCCTTAAAACAACGCTGCGAGGAAGGTACTGTTGTTATCATTTTACAGATGAAAAAACTGAGGCACAGACAGGTTAAGTTTCTCAGACAGGTTGCACAGCTGAGTCATGGCAGAGCTGGGAGTTGAAGCCAGGTGACCTGGTTCTAGAATGCTCTTAACCACGATCTGACCTTCGGTTGGTTTTCCTTCACAAACTCTAATAAGCACTTACCCTGTGCCAGCTTGTGCCAGGGCACTGGGCACCCAGTGGTGAATCAGTGTGGGCAGCGTCCTCTGGGGACTCCTATGTTGAGGGTGAAGCCACGCAGGGATTGGACAGTCGGTGGTGGAGGAGAGGAAGGAAGGAGCTGAAATTGATGGGGTCCAACGGAAAGAGCAACTAGCAATCCCAAGGAAGTCTGGAAAAGCCCCCTGCAGGGGCCACCTCTGGTTGGGAGTCTGCCAGGTGGAAAAGAGAGAAAGAAAGGTCGTTCCAGGTAGAGGAACTAGCATGTGCAAAGACATGAAGGTAGGAATGTGCATGGTATATTTTGGGAGCAATGAGTCATCCAGAATGCTGGAGTGGGTGGGGAAAGATTAGAGATGAGGCCGAGAAGGCAGCCTAGGGCCAGGTTAGGATGGGCTTTGAATGCCTGGTGGAGTGAGAGTCTGACGTTACAAGCTAAAAGGTTCCAGGGGCCAGGCAGGCTGCAGGCTTGTGTCTTACTGACTAGAGGGTGGTGGGACCATGGGAGCCAGGTCTCCTCGGTCTCTGCAAGCCTCCTGGGGTAGAGCTGCCCCTTCCTAGCTAATGGCTGCCCTGGAGAAACATGAATTCAATCTTAGCACAACTCTTGATTTTTCTTTCTTTTTGTTTTTTTGTTTTTTTGAGACAGAGTCTTGCTGTGTCACCCAGGCTGGAATGCAATGGCATGATCTTGGCTCACTGCAACCTCTGCCTCCCAGGTTCAAGCGATTCTCCTGCCTCAGCTTCCCGAGTAGCTGGGATTACATGCATGTGCCACCACGCCCTGCTAATTTTTGTATTTTTAGTAGAGGAGGGGTTTCTCCATTTTGGCCAGGCTGGTCTCAAACCCCTGAACTCAGGTGATCCACATTCCTCAAGCTCCCACAGTGCTGGGATTACAGGCATGAGCCACTGTGCCCAGCCAACTCTTGATTTTCCAAAACAAACTAGATGTTTGCATTTTGTTATAAAAATTTCCATTTTTGACTTTTTATTATGGGAAAATATGAAGCATATATATAAATAGAGAGATATAGTGAACACGCATGTACCCATTAACTGGATTTAATAATTGTTAGTAATTTCTCCATATTTACTTTATCTTTTTGTTTTGTTTTGTTTTGTTTTAGAGATAGGGTCTCACTTTGTTGCCCAGGCTGGAGTGCAATGTTGTCATGTCAGCTCACTGCAGCCTCCACCACCCAGGCTCAAGTGATCCTCCCACCTCAGCCTCCCAAGTGGGACTACAGGTGCATGCCACTACAACTGGCTAAATTTAAAAAAAATTTTATTTGTAAAGATGAGGTCTCACTATGTTGCCCAGGCTGGTCTTGAACTCTTGGCCTCAAGTGATCCACCCAACTAGGCCTCCAAAGTGCTGGGATTACAGGCATTAGCCACCACCCCTGGCCTGTATTTGTCTTTTTATTGTTATTCATTGACTAGACTAGACTCTCAATTCTGTTCCAATGATCTGTATACATTCATCCTTATGCCAGAGGCTGATCTTGATTACTGTAGCTTTGTACTAAGTTTCGAAGTTGGGAAATGTGAGTCCTCTAACTTTGTTCTTCTTTTTTAAGATTATCTTGGATATTTTGAGTTCCTTTCATTTCCATATGGATTTTAGCATCAACTTGTCAATTTCTACAGGGGAAAAAAAGGCCGCTGGGATTTTGTTAAACCTGTATGTCAACTGGGGGAATATTATCCTTTTAACAATTTTAAGTCTGCCAATCCATGAACATGGAGCACCTTTCAATTTATTTAAGTCTTTAACTTTTTCCAGTGATGCTTTGTAGCTTTCAGTGTACAATTTTATACTTATTTTGCTAAATTTCTTTCTTGTTGCTGCTACTTTAAGTAGAATTGTGTTTAAATTTTATCTTCAGATTGGGAGCTGTGTCCTAAATCTCTTAGTCTAGAACCATCCTTCTCATTTTTTTTTTATGACATGACATCTTCTGTATTTGTCGGGCTGATTCCTTATGGTGCTGTTTAACTTGCTTCTCTCTTTCCTGTACTTCTTGTAAATTCTGTCTCAAATGGATTCAGATTAGATTTTTCTGGCATGAAAACTTAATAAATAGTTCTGTGTACTTCATCTTGTATCACATCAGGGGGCATGTAATGTCTGGTTAATATGAAATCTTCTAATTTTTTTTTTTTTTTTTTTGAGACAGAGTCTTGCTCTGTTGCCCAGGCTGGAGTGCAGTGGCATGATCTCCGCTCACTGCAACCTCCACCTCCCAGGTTCAAGCAATTCTCATGCCTCAGCCTCCCCAGTAGTTGGAATTACAGGCATGCGCCACCATTCCTAGCTAATTTTTGTATTTTTAGTAGAGATGGGGTTTCGCCATGTTGGGCAGGCTGGTCTCAAACTCCTGACCTCGAGTGATCCACTGCTTCAGCCTCCCAGAGTGCTGGGATTACAGGCGTGAGCCACCGTTTCCTGCATGAAATCTTCCAGTTCTTAAGTACTTTGCATAACAAATTGGAGGACTTGATTTAGGAGCAGAGGTTGCGGGGAAGAGGGGAGAAGGAGGTGGTGAAGGAGAGGGCAGGGTCACAGGCAGTGGGATGGAGCAGCAGGGAAACGGGGAGAGAGGCCTAGCACATCTGTCACTAAACCCCAGAGCTCTCACATCCATGCAGGAAAACTCACCAACGTGTGGCTACGTACATGCACACATACACACACACGACAAACATGCAGGTGGACAAATCATATATGTGTGCTATATGCTACCCTGCCCCGCTTTGTGAGTGGGGAGCCACAAGAGCTGGGAGTGGCCTGCCCGAATGTGTATGACCACACCCGGACCATAGCTCTTGTAGCGAGAGTATGGCAAGGGCTAGGCTGTAGGCTGGGCATCAATGAGGAGGCTGCTGCAGGGATCTGGGGAGATGGTGGAGACCTGAAATGTGGCAGAACCACTGGGGTGGGAAGAGAGGGCCTGGTGGCACCATCAGGTGGCTGGGCTTGGGCTTCCAGAATCCTGGGGCACGATTAGTCAAATTGTCCTTCTTGTTTTTTTGTTTTTTGTTTTTTTTTAATTGGAGGAGGGAGAATGTTGACTTTTTAATTGGAGGAAGGAGAGTGTTGAGGTGGCAGTCTGCCTGGTGTTGAATCAGGGGGCTTGCAGGTGTTGAGAGATGCCCACCTTAGATTATGGGGGAGAAGGGAGGGGAAATACCCAGAGCCCACACACAGAGAAGGGCAGTAACGAAGCCAAGGCCACGTAGCAGCTCGGGTTGCCTTCGCCCAACACAGTCCCCTTTTCGGCATCCAGGACGTTGTCAGCAGGTGGGAAAGAAACGAAGAACTCTTTGTTTCCTTTCCTCGTTTCCTCACCGCACTCCCTTTCCTCTTGTGTTAGGGGAAGGCCATTGTGTCAGAAACACAGGCAGGCACGTAGAGCAGAAGGAGCACTGGAACGGGAGTCAGGAGACGTGGCGGCTGACCCAGCCTCCGAATCCATTTCCAGTCACGCCTCTCAGCCTTAGCTGTCTTGGGGAATCCCAGGAGATCTGGGATAATAATGGCCAACACTATTGGATGACATTCTCTGAGGACTTAATATGTGGCGGCCACTAAGTGCTCAGCTAAATGAACTCATCTAATTCTAACTTAGGCATATAGAGAGGTTTTTTTGTTTGTTTGCTTTTGTTGTTGCTGTTCTTTGAGAGAAGGTCTCACTCTGTCACCAAGGCTGGAGTGCAGTGGTGTGATCTTGGCTCACCGCAACCTCTGCCTCCCAGGTTCAAGCAATTCTCCTGCCTCAGCCTCCCGAGTAGCTGGGAATACAGGTGCGCATCACTACTGCTGGCTAACGTTTGTATTTTTAGTAGAAACAGGGTTTCACCATGTTGGCCAGGCTGGTCTTGAACTCCTGACCTCAAATGATCCACCCACCTCAGCCTCCCTAAGTGCAGGGATTACAGACATGAGCCACCATGCTCGGCCCTTGTTTTGTTTTTAACATGCCTTAAGTCACACAGCCAGTAAGCGACAGGGCTGAGATTCTGGACCCAAGTCTATGTTCCGAGCCACCAGCCTATGCTGCCACTTCAGATACAGTGAGTTATTTCTCTTTCCTTTTTTCTTTTCTTACGTTGTTCTAAACAGCATACCTGTCGTTAAAATCCAAGGAAGGTCATACACATACAAAATAAAAAAGTAATAAACCCCTTGTTCTACTTCCACCCTGGTTGCACCTCTAAAGTGACCGTTGTTTACAATTTGCTTATAAAATTCTTCTACTTACCTATTCTGGTTTTGTTTGTTTTTGTGTTTCATAACTAGGACTACCTACATCATGTTCTGTAACTTGCGTTTTTGATGTAATATGTTTTGAGATCTTTTTATGTTATGCACGTAGATTTATCTTCCTCGCTTTAGCAGCTGTATGCTAGTCCATAGTGTGGAGGTACCATGATTCATTTAACCAGATCTCTTTTGATGGAGATTGAAACCATTTCCTGTTTTCTTGATCATAAGTGAGGCTGCAGTGGACAGCCTTGGACCAATACCCTTGCTCACAGGGCTGGTTAAAGGAATGGCCCAGCCAGGCGATGTATCCCGACAGGGACATTCAAGCAGCACTGGAATACATTGGGAATATAATGGCGATTCATGTGGGCCTTTGCAAGGGACTGACCCCTGACATTTACTGTCAAAATGTCAATTTGGTCAATTTGGTTCCTCCTGACAGGGACCATAGTATCCCTGCGCGAATTCAGCAAAAATCCAGCCAACCCCATCCAGTGTCTCACCCCACCCCTCCAGTATATCTTCAACAAATATTTAAAGAATAATCGTCACAAGGGAGATGCAGTTTATGGGTTATGGGTTAAATTCCTGAAAATAGAATTTGGGGGTCAAAAAGAATGTGCATTTTAATTATTATGAGAACCCAAGTTAACATCCAAAAGGGTTGCACTCAATTTATAACCCTCCTAACAGTGTACACGAGTGCGGTCTTCCTCACACCCTTGCTGCCGGCGCTATGTGCTCTCAGTCTTTTGCGTCTTTGCCAAACTGTTTAAAGAAAATCTGGTGTTCCGTGAACCCCGTGGCCACCTTCAACACTCCTCCAAACAACTGCCCATATCCACAGGGGCTATGTCTGTCCTTTTTCTCAGTGTCTCTGGCTCGCCTCCTGAGACGCCTGGATAGGTAGGAAGTGCCACTAAGCAAGACTGAATTCCCTGAGGATGGGCTTGAAGCGTTGGAAAGGCCCCCGACCCCGGACTCCTGCCCTTCACCACATCCCTCCTTTGTGAATGACCAGATGGACAAAATCCCTTTGTGCCCAGAAACTGAGGTGCAGGAGTGAATGGAATTTCCTGAGTTGTCAGAGCCGCATTCTCGAGACATACACGAGGCAGCTGTGACTCCAAGGCTGAGTGGTCTGGGGAGAGAGAGGAGCTTGCCTGGGTCTCTGGCAGCAGGGAGATGTTAGAACAATGGTGACCATGCATTTGGGGGAACTAGGCCTTCCAAGCTTGGAGTGTAGCGAACTAGAGAAAAGACCCAGCACGCTCCCCTCAGTCCTCAGAAAAAGCTGCTCAGAGCTGGAAGGTGCCTTAGGGAAGAGGAGGCCCCATGTGCTCATTTCACAGATGAAGAAACTGAGGCCTCCCAAGAGGCAGAGACCCAGCTAGGGTTGTGCAGGGAGTCCCGGTCAAAGCAGAGAGGAGTGTGGCTGGAAGGCAGGGTGGGGGAGGCTCTCGTGAAACCTCAGTTGGTTTCTGGGTCACAATTAATAAATCAAGTGAAAGAAGACAGAACTCTACAAAGTGGAAAGGAATGTTTTTATCTCCTCCACCTCTATAAATGGTGCTTAGGGCCTAGCTTCAGAATGTTTCCCGCTTTATGTTGTTGTTCTTGTTGTTGTTGTTGAGATGGAGTTTCACTCTGTCACTCAGGCTAGTGTACAGTGGTGCAATCTCGACTTATTGGAGCCTTCTCCTCTTGCGTTCAAGTGATTCTCCTGCTGCAGCCTCCCAAGCAGCTGGGACTACAGGCACGCCACCACACCCAGCTAACTTTTGTATTTTATGTAAAGATGGGGTTTCACTATGTTGGCCAGGCTGGTCTTGAACTCCTGACCTCAGGTGATCCGCCCATCTCAGCCTCCCAAAGTGTTGGGATTGCAGGCGTGAGCTACTGCGCCTGGCCCAGCTTTACTTTTTAGCCCAAGTAGCAGAGTCAGAGAACACACAGGCCTGCAGCCTGCACCTTCAGGAGAAAAACGTCCCTTTCCCACAGATGCAAGAGTTTTCCCACAGTGAGACCAGTGCTTGGCCCTGCTCTTGGCTCCTGAGCTGAGCCCTAGGGATTCGGGTCAGTGCTGAAAGGGCCCAGACCAAGAGTGTTGACCTAATAGTAAAAATGAGAATGCTAGTGGCTGCCCCAGGGTCAGTGAGAGTTCAGGCCAGGGTCAGGGTCTGGGCTGTAGTCCAGCAATCTTACTGGCCTCGTGGCTTTGGGCAAGTGGCTTTCTCTTAAGCTTCCTGTACCTCCATTTCTTCATCTCTAAGGCGGGGATCATGAGAGAACCTGCCCCGTGGGGCCTAGGAGTGGGTCATGTTGGTGTTGATAAATGTACAGTGCTGGGAGCAGTGCCTGCCATGGACAGGGCATCTCTCGGTGCCCCCTTCTCACCACTGCCTGCCAGCCTCTACACTGAGTTCCCTTCTATGCCTCATTTCATCTAAGCCTCATGAAGGAGGTGCTATTATGACATTAGCCCTTTTCACAGATAAGAAAACCGGTACAAACTAACAAGAACTGACACAGCTGGGCTTCCGATTCTCTGAGCCAGAATCCACCTTCTTCACCACGGTGGGAAGAGAAAGTCTCTCAGCTGCTCCCAGGCTGACACTCCGTGCCTGGACCTCGGTGCCTGGCCATACTTTCAAATGGTAGAGCGACTGAGCGTGCAGGCTTGGGAGGCTGGAGAATCGAGGCTCAGATCCCACTCTGTTACTTGCCCACCAAGTGTCCTCGGTCTTCCCTGAGCCTCCCTTTCCTCAGCTGTAGAATGGGGACAGTAACAGCCCTGTCCCCCCAGGGTTATAGTGAGGACCATACGAGGTGATGTTTGTAGAGGGTTTCGTGTGGCCGTGGCATTCTGTGGGTGCCTGGTAAGGAGAGATCCTGGGCAGTTTTATCATCGTTCTTAGCCGGAGCTCGAGATGAGTAGAACGTGGTGAGGCCAGCTGTCTCCCTTAAGCTTTATCCTTCCCCAAATGCCACTTCTCTCCTCTGGGTTTCCAAAGCCCAGTCCAACTTCCACTTGACTTCCTAAGTCCATACCAGCGAGTCCCTGCCATTGGGAGTGGAGTTAAAAATAAAGCCTGTCTTTAAATCCTTCAAGTAAACACCCAGCTCTCTAAAAATAACCCCTTTGTAGCAGGTCTTCACAGCCAGGCGGGGCTTGAGGGATGGAACTTTGTGAGGCTCGTTCCCAAAGCCAGGCATGACCCAAGCCTGGCCTCCATGTCATCCCTCCTTGCCTCTCGAGCCCCTGGTTCTTTGGGGGAGCCAACCACCCTGTATTTGTCTCCATCCCCTATTTGTCTCTCTCCAATGCCACCAGTCCAGTGCCGGCTACCAGCCCCTCTCACTGCCCCTCTGCAAGTGTCCCTCACTGCTTGTCATGCCTCCTCCTGCCCCCAGAGTCTTCTCCACACAATAACCAGCATGAGCTTTAAAAAATGTCAGCCTGCATGTGCCATGCTGCGGTACAAAACTCTCGTGGGGCCCTTGGTTAGGGTTCCTGCAAAAGCAGAGCCTGAGACAAGGATTCAGGTGCAGATAGTTTACTGGGGAGGTAATGCCAGGAGGGAGGAGCTGAGAGGGCAGGAGCGGGGAGTGTGAGAGACGGAAGAAGGACAGGCCGTGCAGGTGTGTGTTATTGAGGCATCACTGCGGACCACAGGGACTGGATCCAGCTCGGGCCTCAGGACCTGCAGCATTGTCGGTCTGAAGGATGGACGCAGGCTCCAGTGCTGCATTCACTGGGAGTTTCCCATGTGGCAGAGGTTGAAGGGGCCTCCTGCAGCCTCAGAGCAGGCTCTGGGCAGGACGTGGACAGCTGTGCTTGCATGGGATCCTGACAGTGCTGGGTAAGTCCGACCTTACATGGAGCTTGCCTCCGCAGCTACAGGGGAAACTAGGGGTAGACACAGGAACTGGGATGCAGGCACCAGGGGTGCTGCTTTTAGGAGAAATTCCAGATTCCTTCCTTTGGGCCCCAAGTCCCTTCCTATCTGGCTCCACTTACCCCACCAGCCTCATCTCATCCCACTCCCCCCATCATTTGCCTTCAGCCATGTTTCCTTCAAAGGGCCGTTCCCTTTCCTGCCTGCGGTCCTTTGCGCATGCTGTTCCATTTTCCCAAAATGCTTTTCCTTTACTCTCGCACGAACACCTACTCTTTTCATCTGGCTTCACTCAGCTTGACTGTTTCTTCCTCAGAGGAGCTCTGAGCTCCCTTCTAGTCTGGGTTTCCTGTTTTATGTGCCCCTGACACCCAGTAGGTGTGTGTGGCCCAGGAAGCCTAGTTGACTGACTAATATCAGGCCTTAAACACCCTGTAGTGGGAAGAACCCACAGCATGGGGCACCCTCCGTGTTACTCATTTCAGCCTTGAAATACATCCAGTAAGTACTTATTGGGAGCCTGCTCCATGCCAGGTAATGTTCTAGGCTCTCGGGGAAGAAAACCTGAAGATCCCACCTTCATGATGTTTGCCCTCCCGCTGGGGAGACAGACAACACAACAGACGTACTTAAAGACAGAGCCTAGGCCGGGCGCGGTGGCTCAAGCCTGTAATCCCAGCACTTTGGGAGGCCGAGATGGGCGGATCACAAGGTCAGGAAATCGAGACCATCCTGGCTAACATGGTGAAACCCCATCTCTACTAAAAAATACAAAAAACTAGCCGGGCAAGGTGACGGGCGCCTGTAGTCCCAGCTACTTGGGAGGCTGAGGCAGGAGAATGGCGTGAACCAGGGGGGCGGAGCTGGCAGTGAGCTGAGATCTGGCCACTGCACTCCAG
>NC_045453.1:16964251-16972228 GCF_002776525.5 Piliocolobus tephrosceles | reverse complement strand
CTTGCAGTGAGCTGAGATCTGGCCACTGCACTCCAGCCCGGGCGACAGAGCGAGACTCCATCTCAAAAAAAAAAAAAAAAAAAAGACAGAGCCTGTGGTCAGGCAAGTTGCCTTTCAAAATATATGGTCAGGGCTGGCCTCACTGAAGAAGGCCTCGTTGACATTGAAGCAGAGACGTGGAGCTGAAAGAGTTGGCCAGGGGGCTGCATCAGGGAGAGCCACCCAGGAGATGGAGGGGCCAGGGAAGGCTCTGAGGTGGGCGTGTGCTTGGCGTGCTCTGGGGACAATGAGGAGCCCAGTGGAGCTGAAGTGGAGTGAGGCAGAGGACAGCAGTGGTAGAAAAGGCCAGAGAGAGCGTGAGGAGGTGGCGGTGATGGATGGCAATGTTGTATAATCTGGGAACCACTAGCAACCTGTGGTTGTTTAACTGAAGTTAAAGAAAGGAGAAGTTTCCTTCTAGTCTCAGTAGCCACGTATCAAGTATTCGATAGCTGGGACAGCACAGATACAGAACATTTTCCTCATCCCTGGAAGTTCTATTGGATGGTGCCTTCAGGGGCCTTGCAGGTCATGGTAGGGCATACGCGCTTGCCCATACATAACTGGGCACGCATCCTGGGGGCCTTTCCTCACCTCCCAAAGTGGGTATGATTAAAGCATGCAAGGCCGTTTGGTCCAACCCCAGCCAATGTCAGAATGCCTTTCCCATCGTCCTGCCAAGTGGTCACTCAGTCACTCAGTCACTGCGTCTGTCTCCCCAGGCATGGGGAGCTAGCCATCTCTTGAGATGGTCCAGCCTGGCTTTTGATAGATTTGCCTTTTGGATTTGCTAAAACCAGAAGGACTTTCTGCTTCTCTGTAGCTTCTACCCACAGGCCTTGGTGCTGTCCTTGAGGACTGTGTAGATTAGAACCGTGCTCAGCTGCAGGTAATAGAAGCTGCCTGTGGCTGGGCATAGTGGCTCCTGCCTGTAATCCCAGCTTTTTGGGAGGCAGAGGCAGGAGGATTGCTTGAGGCCAGGAGTTCCAGACCAGCCTGGGCAACACAGTGAGACTCTGTCTCTACAAAAATTAAAATAAAAAAAAAAATATTAGCTGGGTGTGGTAGCACACACCTGTAGTCCCAGTTATACCGGAGGATCCCTTGAGCCCAGTTGTTCAAGGCTTCAGTGAGCTGTGATCACACCACTGCATTCCAGCTTGGACAACAGAGCAAGATCCTTTCTCTTAAAAAAAAAAAATGCTTTTACTGCCTCACCCATTGGGCTTATTTTCTCACATAATGTGATCAGAGAAGCTGTGCCAGGCTGAATGGCAGCTCCATGACGCCCTCAGGGACCCAGCTCCATCTGCCTTTCCCACCCTCTGTCCATAGAGGGTGGCTTTTGTCCTCATACTCAGAGATAGCCACTGCACACCTAGCTTCACTCTGTATTCCAGGCAGCAGAGGTCCAAATGCAACAGCTTCTCTCCATGCAGATGGGAAGACCTTCCCCAGATGTAGAGAATGGGAAGGTGAATATTTTTAGCCAGATGCGTTGCTTCCCTGAACAAATTAGGCTTCTGTTAGTGGGAAAGAGGGAGAGGGTGGATATTTGGTGAGCAGAGGTTTGAAGACTGTGACCTTAATATCCCGAGTCTTCTCTGGTCACCGCATCTCTAGTCCCTTCACTGCACCTCTGTTTTCACATCTCCTCATTTTCCATTTTTCAGATGGAGAAACAGAGGCGCAAACATCATTCATGGTCAAGAGCACAGGCTTTGGGGTCAGATAACACTCATTCCTTGGGCACGTCACTTTCCGGAGCCTCAGTTTCTCCAAGTGTGGGAGGTGGTAGAAATTTATATAGTACTTACCACTGAGGGAAAAATGAGATATAACCCGTGTCAAATACTGCACACCAGTCTTCAATAGTGGCAGTTTTAAAAAATTATTCTAACTGTGAATACTCTTGCTTCAGTGATTCTTCGTGGTGTTATTGAAGGGTGAGATCTCTGTGGAGATCTCCCAGGCGTTTCCATAATCCTAGCGATCATCCCAGGGAGAACCTCTCTCCTTAGGCTGCTAGAGGACGTGTGCCATAGGACCAGATAGGAGGGAGGGGCAGCGGTGGGGATCCATTTTCAGAGCTACCTTTGACCAAGCCATATCCTTGTGGGGACCTATTGCATTGCTGCTGAAGCACTGTTCCCATCAGCCCCGGCTTCACGTGGCCCTGTCTGGGAAGGGGGTACTCCTACAAAGTCATGGCAGCCTGGTGCCAAAACCATCATCCCAGAGAACTTGCTGTAGCTTTGCAGGAAGCCTGGCCCAAGGGGTGGAGGCCCCTGGAGCGCTGACCCACCACGTGGAGGGTGGGAAATGCCACAGAGCAGGTTCTCTAGAAGGGATTTGTCAGAGGCTAAACTGGGGTGCCCCCTGGGCTCAGGCCTGCACAGTTCCTCCCTGACCACCCAGCTGGGATGGATATAGAGACAGGTGTCGTGTTGCAGAAAGCCTGCCCTAAGAGGCCCTACTGATGTTTTCCTTTATTAAAAAAAAATCTCGGCCAGGCACGGTGGCTCATGCCTGTAATCCTAGCACTTTGGGTGGCCGAGACAGGCAGATCACGAGGTCAGGAGATTGAAACCAGCCTGCCTAACACGGTGAAACCCCATCTCTACTAAAAATACAGAAAATTAGCTGGGCATGGTGGCTAGCTCATGTAGTCCCAGCTACTCGGGAGGCTGAGGCAGGAGAATCGCTTGAACCCGGGAGGCAGAGGTTGCAGTGAGCGAGATCACGCCACTGCACTCCAGCCTGGGCAACAGAGCGAGACTCCGTATTAAAAAAAACAAAAAACAAAAAAACATACCTTCATTTGGTTCAAAACCCAACAGTTAGAAAAGTATTACTGTAAAGAGTCCATCTCCTTTCCCTGGCCCCATCTTGCTGCCACCTCCACACCCCATAGGCAACTCTTGTTTGTAGTTTCTTTCCTTTCCTTCCAGAGTTACTTTCTATTAAGATGGAAAATATGAAATTGCTAATATTTGACCAGGTTTGACCTATAAAATGGCAATTTCATACCGTTCAACCTAATATAAGCAAATACATGGATTCCTGTTCTTCTCTTTTTTTACACAAAAAGTAGCATATTATACTGTAGGATACATGTACTGTTTGGAATCTTGCTTTTTTCTCTTTGCCATGTGTATATTAGAGATCTATTCATGTTTTTCCAAATATAGAACTTAGTCAGTTTTTAAGTGCTTGTGTAGAATTCTATTACGTGGCTGTGCCATAATTTATTGAATCAGGTCCCCGTTGTTGAACATGGATGTTTGGGTAATTTCCAGATATTTGCTGTGTTGGATCAATATTTCACCCATGGGTTGGTGTACCTCTAGAATAAATTCCCCCAACTCGCAGTTGCCGGATCAAAGGCTGTCTGTGGTGGTTGTCCCATTGTATCTTCCCGTCCACATTGTTTTAGGGTGGGAAGGCCTCTGCCACTGACTTGCTGAATGACCCTGGGCAAGTCCCTGCCCCTCTGTGGGTCTCCATTTCCTGGAGTACTGAGCTCTCCTTGCCTCATCCTTGGGGGCAAAAAAAGCCGGCCCAGATTCACTTCCTTGCTTGACCTTTCCCACATCCCAGTCATGGGCAGCTGTTGTTACTATGGGTCCTTTGGGAGATGACTTTAGCTCAGAGGGAGTCCAGGGCAGCCCAGTGAGGTCAGCATGGAAGAGCAGACAGGAGGACGAGGCGAGGCAAAGGCACAGTGGTGTGGCAGCTGGGGCAAGGCAGCAATTCCCAAATGCCAGTCACTGCCGTACCTTCCTGAGCCACGCTGTGTCTGCATGCCGTCTGGATCCCCTTACTATTTAAAAAATATTTTAACTTTCTTAAATCTAAATTTACTCATAAATAAACTTTAGATCATTACCATAAATAGAAATCTAGGATTAGATGAGAAAACGTTAGCCAAAAAAAAAAAAAAAAAAAAGAGAGAGAGAGAGAGAGAAAAGAAAAGGAAGAAAAAGAATACAGTGAAGCAAAATATCATTAAATCCCTCAGTTGCTTGTTAAAATCTCAGCCAGGTGCAGTGGCTCATGCCTATAATCCCAGCACTTTGAGGGGGCCAAGGCAGGAGAATTGCTTGAGGCCAGGAGTTTTGAGACCAGCCTAGACAATCTAGTGAGACCCCATCTCTACAAAAAAATAAAAAAATTAGCTGGGTGTGGTGGTGCTCACCTGTAGTCCCAGGTGCTGTTCGGGAGACTGAGGCAGGAAGATAGCTTGAGCCCAGGAAGTTGAGGCTTCAGGGAGCCATGATCGCACTACTGCACTCCAGCCTGGGTGAGAGAGCCAGACTCTGTCTAATAAAACAAACAAACTCAGACTCAAGGCTGCTTGCTGCTGTGCTCTCAGTTAAAAAACAGCGTGTAAGAGAGGCATTAAAGTCCAGGCGCGGTGGCTCACGCCTGTAATACCCAGCACTTTGGGATTACACTTTGGGAGGCCAAGGCAGGCGGATCACTTGAGGTCAGGAGTTTGAAACCAGCCTGGCCAACATGGTGAAACCCCATCTCTACTAAAAATACAAAAATTGGCGGGACGTGGTGGCGGGCACCTGTAATCCCAGCTGCTCAGGAGGCTGAGGCAGGAAAATTGCTTGAGCCCAGGAGGCAGAGGTTGTAGTGAGCTGAGATCAGGCCACTGCACTCCAGCCTGGGCGACAGAGACAGACCCCGTCAAAAAAAAAAAAAAAAAAAAGTTTTTTTTTTGACTTTTTCTCTTTTTACAGATGTACTTTCTACAATGTTACTTAATGAATGGTCTGGTACCTCTTCTCATTCTTGGTCCTGCCAGTAGAAAGCATCCCATCCTTTAGAGACACTGGCCTGAAAGACAGATTTCTCCTCTCCCTCTTCCCAGTCTCAGAGAGAAGGAAAGCCAGTCTTTGAAAGGGCTTGTTCAAAATCCAATCTTTGAAAGGGCAGGATTCAAAAAGTTAGCCCAGTTGTGACTGCTATGATGGGGTAAGGCAACGGGATTGGAATCTCCTCTGGACCTCCAGTACCTGGCACGGTGCCTGGGGCCAAATCTGATCTCTGGAAGTGCGCTTTGAACAAAGAGATGCAGTGTCCAGAGGAAGGCTGGGTTCGGCCCCTCCTGGTGGCTTCTTCCTCCCCCGTCCCTGTGACAGCAGGGTCGCCAGCCCCCAGGAGCAAATGGAGCTGCCTGGAATTCCTTCCCAGAGCTCCTTTATCAGTTTTTAGAGCAGCCTGGAGTGGGGTGCCAGTGGGTGTCAGTGACACTGGGGGCTGCTCTGGGAAAAGCTGGAATGCCCCAGCTGAGCCCCACCTGGGGAGGGGCCGGAGGCGGGGGAGGCTGCTGGGCTGGGAGGACTCAGCTGTCACATTCCTCCGGCTCACAGAAAGCTCTCCTGGGCGCCTTGTCCTTATTTAGGCAGGAGATGTCTGCTGACTGGGGCCTTGTAAGATGCCATTGCAGGCCAGCTCCCGGGTGGGGTGGGGCGGGGCAGGGGCAGAGCACACCAAGAACTAAGTCAGCAGGCTCCTGAGCAGGCGAGCCCCAGGGTGGGAGCCCAACCCTTGGGAAGAAAACCCACTAAGTAATAATAACAAAAAATAGCAGCTAACATTCATGGGATGCCTACTATGTGCTGGGCACAACGCTGAGCTGGTCTGTAAGCTCCAGAAGGCGAGTCTCTCCTGTTCACAATGGTACCCCAAGATTAGCCCAGGTTCTGGTACACATAATGTACATGTATACTCTATACTACATGCACATTCAGAATATCCAAAAGGGTTGTATGAGTCTGGGTTCTGGCAGGAAAGAGTGTTAGGTGCTTAGTAAATACTTGTCACAACTGAATGAATATACTCTTCACGTGCCACAATTTACTTAATCTTTACAAGAGGTAGCTACTAGTATCGCTAAGTGCTATTAGTAACCCATTTTACAGATGGGGAAACTGAGACTGGGAGAGGTTCCATGACCTGGCAAAGATCATGCAAGTTGGAAGTGAGGGAGCTGGGGTTTGAAACCAGGTTGTCTGACTCCAGTCGTAACTAATGCTTCCATCTTCTTATTTCAGTGTTAAGCCACAACACAATTCCTGGCTTTCCTTTCCTGGCTCTGTGGATTGGACGGGTTACATAACCTTCTCACCTGCAAAGTGGGGATAGTGATATCTCCTTTAAGGAATATTGTGAGAATTAACTGAGAAAACACATGCAAGTGCCGGGCACCTAGTAGGTGTGCAGCAAGTATTGCCTATTCATAATGGTGATG
This sequence comes from Piliocolobus tephrosceles, assembly GCF_002776525.5. Classification (NCBI taxonomy): domain Eukaryota; kingdom Metazoa; phylum Chordata; class Mammalia; order Primates; family Cercopithecidae; genus Piliocolobus; species Piliocolobus tephrosceles. Next base: position 16,965,924 of record NC_045453.1, on the reverse strand, counting down.
ACGATGATGATGATGATGATGGCGATGAGTCCCAGGGGATTCAGCATCCTCTTGCTGGGTTGCACCCAAGGAGCAGGGTAGGCAAATGGGGAGGCCATTTTCCAGCAGACTTCGTCCCCCTCCAGGAGCACAGTGACAGTCACGGCTCTCTGGAGAGGGTGGCAGGACCTTCATCCTGTCTGTGTTTCCTGAGGAGAAATGTTCTCTACTCCTAGGCCATCTGAAGCCTCCAGGTTCCCCAGGCAAGAGGCTGGAAGGGGTCTGGGGTTGGTTTTACCCTCTGTTCATCCATGGTACATGATCACATTTCTGTGTCAGCACAATTGTCCAAGGCTTCCATGAGCACCTCCTGTGGACCCGGACTAACTTTCTATCCCTTGCTGTCTGTGTGCAAGTTGTCTTGGGCAAAGTTATTGAAATGCTCAGAGTCCCAGTTTTCTCAAGTGTACACTGAGGGGTATAATAATAGTGTTTCTCTCCTAAGGCTGCTGTTCAGGTAAAGTGACATAATATTTACAAGCACTTACAATGGGGCCTGTCATGTAGTACATGACCCTTCCAATATATCTGTAACAGAGTAACAATCACAATGACTAACTTTCAATGATTGAAAATTAAAAATGATCACACAGACTTCTCTGAGCCTCAGTTTCCCCTTCTTGTTACTGTGTTGGTCTTAGATGAGATGATTTCTGAGGGTCCGTCCAGCTCTGTGAGTCTCACAGTCAAAGTATATGGGATTCATATAACAAAACGTTTATCCAGCACATTCCTGGTGAACCTAAATATTTTCGGATAAATAATCCTGCTCTGTGCCAGCCTCTGCCTCTGTCTGGTGACAGGCACACAGCAGTGACACTTCTGCCTCTTGTGGGACTCACAGACTAATCAGAGGAAGACAAAGTGACCTGGCAGCAAAGTGCAGGAGACAGTAGAGTAGAGAGCTGGCAGTCAGGGTGAGCTATCCTGCAGAAGGGTCCTGAAGGATGAGTAGGAGTTTTTCACCCCAGCCATAGAAACAATAGACAGGGCACATTTGAGGAACTGGAATTTTCTGTCTGACTAGAAGGCTGAGTTTGGAGTCAGACCAGAGACGTTGGCAGGAGCTAAGTCATGAAGTCATAGGAAAGCATTTCCATGTCATCCTTCAGGCACTAGGAAAGGCACTGTGGGGTTTTAAGCAGAGATTTAAGGCCAGATTTCCTGGGGGTGGCCTCTGGGAAGGTTTCTGGACCAGACGAATCACAAGAAGGAACATTTACATCCAGGGTTAGCATCTAGCTGGGCACCTCAGTAGGTACGGTCATGCCAATTGTTAAATATTGAAATAGTCTGTACTGGTTTGTAACCAGCAGCCTCCAGGCATCCCCCCTACCCTTGTTGGTATTCTGTCCACTTGGTCTTTCCCAGCACCCAGCAGCTACATGGTTAGCCACCTGGCACAGCAGGTGGTATATATATATAAGTATATATTTATTTATATCGCCCCCTGCCTACATCTCAGTCATGCCTTCCAGCTCTAAGAAAGCATTAGAGAGCATCAGATGGAACAGGACCAGCCTGGGAAACTTGGGTTTTAACCCAGGCCGTTCCCTCTTCTTCTTGCTTGATAGGCAGGAGATTAGACTGGAATCTCCCCTAGGGCCATCCTGCCCTGAGATAGAAGGGGAATC
>NC_045453.1:16906198-16963851 GCF_002776525.5 Piliocolobus tephrosceles | reverse complement strand
AGTGAGAGCTGCAGCTGTGGAGGGGAGTGGTGGGGGGCAGTGAGAGCTGCAGCTGTGGAGAGGGGCGGTGGGTGTGGGTGAGAGCTGCAGCTGTGGAGGGGGTGTGGTGAGAGGGGCAGTGAGAGCTGCAGCTGTGGAGGGGAGTGGTGGGGGGCAGTGAGAGCTGCAGCTGTGGAGAGGGGCGGTGGGTGTGGGTGAGAGCTGCAGCTGTGGAGGGGGTGTGGTGAGAGGGGCAGTGAGAGCTGCAGCTGTGGAGGGGAGTGGTGGGGGGCAGTGAGAGCTGCAGCTGTGGAGAGGGGCGGTGGGTGTGGGTGAGAGCTGCAGGTGTGGAGGGGGGTGGGGGGGGCAGTGAGAGCTGCAGCTGTGGAGGAGGGAGCCAGGCAGGAAGAAGGAGAAGTGGAATAGACACCCAGCCCTCTCCAGCCTCTTACTGGGGCTGCCAATTGACTGGGCACACTGGAAACCAGTGAGCAAAGGTGCTGGTGATGCAGGCTGTAGAGACGATCTCCCTGGGCATACAGCTAGGTGGGGAATGGATGGGGGTGGGGCAAGGGGAGGAGATGGGGCAAAAGGAAAATAACCAGCCCAAATGTCTGTGTGTGTGTGTGTGTATGTGTGTGTGTGTCTGTCTGTCTGTCTGTCTTCCTCCCTTCAACCTCATTCCCAGTGGGGCAACCTGTATTATAAGTTTCTTACCTATCTTTCCATAAATATTCTCTATATAGAAGAGCAAACAGGTTGTCTGTTTACACAAATGTTACATACAATAGAAATTCTTTTACACCTTGCTACCTGACTTAACATATCTTGGAATTCACTCTTTGTCATACATAGAAATCAATCTTATTCCTAGGATTGGCTACATAATACTCCTTCAAATGTCTATGCCTTAATTTAGTACTGCTGGACTTGGCTTTGTTTCCAGTCTTTTGCTGTTACAGTGTTACAATAAATACCGTGGAGCTCACGGACTAATCAGAGAAAGGCAAAGTCACCTGGCAGCTAAGTGCAACAGATGGTAAGAGCAGACAGCTGGCAGTTAGGGGAAGCTTTCCTGGGGAAGGGTCCTGAAGGATGAGTAGGAGTTCACCAGATAAAGAAGTGAGTAATGGTTATGGGGACAAAAGTTTCCAGAAGTCATTTGGGACTTGTACATGTGTCATTTTGTACAACTCGAGTATATCTGTTGGTCACATTCCCAGAAGGGGAATCACTAGCACAAAAATATGTAGATGATAGATTTTTAAAGAAAAAAAAATGGTTGAACAATTAAATGATAAAAGTCAGTATATGGAAACATGGAAAATTACTTCAGTGAGTAAATTATAAAAGTATGGCAGGAACAGCTAACACTTCTATAGTGCTTAAGAAGAGTGCAAGGCACTGTTCTTAGCCCTTCGTGGCCATTAACTCGTTTAATTTTCATTACCCTATGATGTAGGCACTATTATTATCCCCACTGTGTTAGTTACCCATCACTGCATAACAAATTATCCCCACACAGAGCAGCTTAAAACAATACACATTTGTTGTCTTACAGTTCTGCAGGTCAGGTATCAGGGCATGGTGGCTGAGTTCTCTGGCTCAGGGTCTCTCTCAGGCTGCAGTCCAGGTATTGGCCAGGGCTGTGGTCTCATCTGAAAGCTCCACCAGGGAAAGATCCATTTCTCAAACACGTGGTTATTGGTAGGATCCAGTTTCTTGCAGCCTATTAGACCGAGGGGCTCAATTCCTCTCCAATATGGCAGCTTGCTTCAGCAAAGCCAGCAAGAGACTCTGGTGGCAAGAGAGAAGCCACAGTCTAAACGAATCATGGAAGTGACCCTCCCATGACTTTTGCATATTCTGTTCTTTAGATGCATGTCTCTAGGTCCAGCCCACACTCAGGGGGAAGGGATTACACTAGGATGGGAATACAGGAGCCATCTGAGAAATCTGCCTGGCATCTCTTACTTTTAAGAAGAGAAAACCAATGCACAGAGGGACTAAGTGACTTGTCTAGGTGAAAGCTAGTAAATCAGAGATTCACACCCACACAGCGTGACTTCAGATTCCATGCCATTAACCACCACGCCTCAAAAATGGAATCTTTATTGTGTTCACAGCCCTGATAAAAAATAGGTGTGTACATTGTGTTATAAATGGAGGGGCCCCCCAAAAAAAGGAAAAAATAATAAGTTCGCACCTGAACAGACAAGGAAGTCTCAAAAGCTAAAATAGCTATTGTGTTAGCGAAGTAACTTCAGCGCATTGTTGCTTTAACATGATGGTTTTTGTAGTTTGTAAAATTTTAAAATCAGGCATAGATTTTTTGAAAAGCAAGTTTCCCCCTGTGGTTTTGAAGCGCTCTGTCAACTCATGCAGTGAAAGCCTCTTTGCTGGCAGCTAGATCCAGGTTGAACTGCAGGGTCCAATACTCTGTTGGTTGGTGGGGGAGGAGCAAGGCGTGAAGTTCCCTCCTTGTCATTTCATTGGTTGCCAAAGTGCAGTCAGACCTCCGTCCTGCACAGGCGATGCCAGGCCCCAGAGAACCAGACTTTCTTGCAGATGTGAAGGATGTGGGGAACATGCTGGTAACCCAGCCCCAGGCCCTCTCAGACAGGCAGCAGGAATATCAGGAATGTAAAACTCAGGGGCCTCCTTGATATCCCTGGGGGACGAGGCTGGGCTGAGGCAACCACAGCTGCTGAGCCCTGTGGAAAGTGGGCATGAGCTGAAGCGATGCAGAAGATGCAGGGGTCAGCAAAGGCTTTGGTGCCAGGGAGACCTGGGTCTGGGCTTGAGCCAGCTCTGGACTTACTAGCTATGAGCCATGGGCAAATGATTTTCTGAGCCTGCGTTTCTTCCGCTGTGAAGTGCATCATTTTGAGGACATGAGATCACACAGGTTGTTTTGTTTTCTTTTGTTGCTGCAGTAACAAATTACTACAAACTCGGTGGCTTAAAACAATACAGATCTATTCTTTGACAGTTCTGGAGGTTGGAAGTCTAAAGTCAGATTTCCTTCTGGAGGCTTGAAGGGGAGGATCTCTGCGCTTGCCTTTTCAACCCCGAGTGGCCCCCTGCGTTCCTGACTGTCTTCAAAACACATCACTCCCATCTCTGCTCCCATCATCACATCACCTTCTCCTCTTCTGTTATTAAATCTCCCTCTTGTAAGGACACCTGCAGCTACATTTAGGGCCTTCCTGTGTAATCCAGGATGATCTCTCAATCTCAAGTTCCTTAATTTAATCACACCGCAAAGCCCTGTTTGCCATAGAAGGTAACATCCGCAGGTTCCAGACAGTAGGACCAAATATCTTTGGGGCCATTATTCAGCCGATACCTTTGGCTGAGTGTCTGGTGCATAGTTAGCTCTCAGTAAGCAGCACCTCTTTTTTTTTCTGAGACAGCCTGGCTTTGTCACCCAGCCTGGCTCTGTCACCCAGTGGTGCAATCTCGGCTCACTGCAACCTCTGCCTCCTGGATTCAAGCAATTCTCCTGTCTCAGCTTCTCGAGTAGCTGGGATTACAGATGCGCACTATTGCGCCCAGCTAATTTTTGTATTTTTAGTAGAGACGAGGTTTCACCATGTTGGCTGGGCTGGTCTCAAACTCCGGACCTCAAGTGATCCACCTGCCTCTGCCTCTCAAAGTGCTGGGATTACAGGCGTGAGCTGCCACGCCTGGGTGGTAAGCAGCAGCTCTTTATTACTTTGCCCACACACCCACTCCCTCACTGGAGGAGGCTTCACTCCAGCTGGAGGCTGGGGGATTTCAGTGGAGCTTCCAAGATGGAGAGGTTCTACATAGGGCCTGAGGGCTATCACAGCCCCCCAACCTCAGAATCCCCAACACCACTCTTACTCCTCACCTCAACTAGAACAAATCTGCATCGAGCTTGCTGTGTGCCAGGCCCTGTTCCCAGTGCTTTCTGCCAGTCAGTTATCTCTCTAATCCCCACAAACCTGTGAGATAGGGGCTCTTCATAACCTCATTTTACAGATGGAAAAATCAAAGCACAGAGAATTTCAGTAAGTCACCCACAGTCATGCAGCTGTGTTCCTGACCAACTTGGAATGTACCATGTTAACCGGGTACAGTGACGTGCCCCTGTAATCTGAGCTACTTGGGAGGCTGAGGTGGGAGGATGGCTTGAGCCCAGGAGTTCAAGGTTGCAGTGAGCTGTGATTGCACCACTCCACCCAAGCCTGAGCAAAAGAGCAAGACTCTGTCTCTTTAAAAAAAATTTTAGGCCAGGCGCGGTGGCTCAAGCCCGTAATCCCAGCACTTTGGGAGGCCGAGACGGGCGGATCACGAGGTCAGGAGATCGAGACCATCCTGGCTAACACGGTGAAACCCCATCTCTACTAAAAATACAAAAAAACTAGTTGGGCGAGGTGGCGGGCGCCTGTAGTCTCAGCTACTTGGGAGGCTGAGGCAGGAGAATGGAGTAAACCCGGGAGGCGGAGCTTGCAGTGAGCTGAGATCCGGCCACTGCACTCCATTCCGGGCGACAGAGCAAGACTCCGCCTCAAAAAAAAAAAAAAAAAAAAAAAAATTTTAAAAAGAAAAAGATGAAAATGTTAATAGCAATTTTTTATTTTAAAAAATGCTCATTTTCCAAAATGTTCTTTTAGGAAGCCATTTTATTTTTATAGTATATACAGTATATATTATATTTACAATATAGAAATAATAAAATACAAATTATGAACATGTCACCCACCCCATGGGCTTTCTCCTGCCCCATAGTCTTGTTCTGTACTCAAGACTTTTTACTTGGTCTTATCTCTCTTAGCAGACTCTACATCTTTCAAGAGAAGGGGCCATGTCTGCCTTCATTGTTACTTTGATTATAACAAGAATGAGCAAATGACCTAACCTCCCTGTGCCTCAGTTTCCTCTTCTGTAAAGTGGTGGTAGTATCTACCTCATAGGGGGGGATGAGCCCTTAGGTTATTTCCCATTTTTTCTTATTAGAAACAGTGTTCATAGAACTAAGTGTAAGAACGAAAACCATAAAATTCTTAGATGAAAATATAAGAGTAAATTGTTATGACCTTGGGTTAGGCAAAACCTTCTTAGCTATGACACCCAAAGCACAAGTCACAAAAGATAGCTAAATTGGACTTCATTAAAATAAAATAACTTTTGTACTTCAAAGGAAAAAAGTGAAAAGAGCCCAGAGAATGGGAAAAATATTTGCAAATCATATATATGGTAAGTGACTTGCATAAGAATATACAAAGAAATTTTACAACTCAATAATAAAAATGAAAAAATCCAATTAAAATCTGGCAAAGAATCTGAATAGACATTTATCCTAAGAAGACATACAAGCAGCTATGAAGCACATAGATGCTCAACCTCATTAGCCATCAGGAAAATGCAAATCAAAACCACGAGATGGCACTTCCCAAACCTCTAGCATGGCAACAATCAAAATGAAGGATGGGCCGGGCGCGGTGGCTCACGCCTGTAATCCCAGCACTTTGGGAAGCCAAGGCGGGTGGATCACGAGGTCAGGAGATGAGACCATCCTGGCTAACCTGATGAAACCCTGTCTCTACTAAAAATACAAAAAATCAACCTGGCGTGGTGGTGTGTGCCTGTAATCCCAGCTACTCGGGAGGCTGAGGCAGGAGAATCACTTGAACCCAGGAGGCGGAGGTTGCAGTGAGCTGAGATTGTGCCACTGCACTTCCAGCCTGGGCAACAGAGCAAGGCTCTGTTTCCAAAAAAAAAAAAAAGAAGAAGAAGAAGAAGAAGGATGATATCAAGTATTAGGGAGGATGTGGAGAAACTGGAACTCTCATGTGTTACCAGTGGAACATAATATGGTACAGCCATCTCAAGACCAGTTCGGCAGATCCTCAAAAGTTTAAACATAGAGTTACCACAGGACCCAGCAATTCTGCTCCTAGGTATATACTCAAGAGGAATGAAAACATGTCCACCAAAAAACCTATACATAGATTTCCATAGCAGCATTATTCAAAATAACCAAAAAGTGGAAACAACCCTAATGTCCATCAACTATTGAACAGGTAAACAAAATACGGTTTATCCACACAATGGAATATTAGTTGGCAATAAAAAGGAATGCATGCTACAACGTGGGTGAACCCTGAAATGATGTTTAGATGACACATCCATTTGTTGGCAAATAATAGAATTTTGGAAGTGAATGCTGGTAAGCATTGTTATAATAGTAACAAAAACAATAATGATAGCTAATATTTGTTATGTGCTCAGTTTATGCTAAGCACGTTTGTGCTGTCTCATTTCAGACTCCCGGTAATTTTGTGAGATTAGTATTCTTGTCCCCATTTCTGAGTTGAAGAAACTGAGGTCAGAGAGGAAAGGTCAGATATCTAGATGATGGTGCTATGAATTGGACTTGGGTTTGTGCCCTTAACCCCTCTTGTGAGGGGCTTCCCAGTAGAGCACTGCCTGCCTCATTGACCACTGTCCATGTCTCTAGCACCCATTTCTGGGCTCCAGATAGCAGGGGCTCAGCACATATTTGCCGAATGAGAATGAATGGAGTCCTGGGTGGAGAGGGGAAGGTCCCATGGGTCAGCGTTCCCTGACTACACCTGCATCCTTGGGGACGGAGGGGGCTTTCTCCTAGGGAGCTCTCTGGGCCAGTGGCTGGACACCCAGCTGTGGTCCTTCCTCTAGATTAGCCTGATCATGGTTGTTCTGGGGGAAATGGCCATGACCAGCCAGAGCTGGGGATGAGGGGCTATTTTGGGAGAGGGTAGGGCAGTGACATCGGAAGCATCCCCACCTCAGGAAGATGCTGGGGCAGCACTTTCCCTGTAACCACTTCAGCAGCCTCCAGAGAGGCTGGCAGTGGCCTGAGCCAGGGACCCAGATTATCTGCCCCCATCATCCAAACCTACCATGGGATTCCTGGGCTGCAGGGGTTTTATTATTATTATTATTATTATTATTATTATTATTATTATACTAAAGTGAACAATTCAGTGGCATTTAGGACATTCAGGATTTTTGTTTCAGTCCCCTTCAAAACACTGTGCCTTTTCTTTTCTTTTCTGAGATAGGGTCTTGCTTTGTCACCCAGGCTGGAGTGCAGTGGCATAATCATAGCTCACTGCAGCCTTGACCTCCCAGGCTCAAGCGATCCTCCCACCTCAGGCTTCCAAGTAGTGGGGACCATTAGCCACTATGCCTGGCTAATGTTTTTATTTTATTTTTTTGTAGAGACGGGGTCTCACTGTGTTGCCCAGGCTAAAACTGCACTTCTCATTTTATGTAACAAGCCCTTAGGTAGCACTTTCTGTGTTCTGAGCCACATGACTGTAACTAATTTACTCCTTCACCATTCCTTGGAGACACATGCCCTTATTAGTCTCATTTTGCAGATGAGGAGACTGGGCTCGAGGTGATGAGCAGAGCCAGGGTCTGCACCCAGGCAACCTGGCCGGAGTTACCCGCTCTTTGCCACTCCACCATGTGGTTTATAGACTTTGTTCTGAGCCTCTGCTCATCCATGGACTTTCAGAAATGTTGCCTGATTGACCTGGCAGGGCTGCATTAGGCCGCAAACTCCCCAGGCATCTGCTGGGTCCTATTCATTCCTATCCTTGGTCCTAGCAGCTGACGGACCTGCCTCAGAGGTGGTACCAGGAAGGCAGCAGCTTGGTGCCTGGGCAGGTTCACTTTGTAGTGTGTGACTTTGAGAACATGCCTCCAGCTCTGTGAGGCCATATGTGTTTACACAGGAGGCCATGGCATTAAGCCTGGTCACAGAGTGCTTAACAAATAACCAAGATTAATATTATTCATCATAATAGTAGAGGAGACATTCATTGAGTGAATACATAGAGTACAGGGGTTGGCAGACTTTTGTAAAGGACTAGATGGTAAATATTTTGGTGTTTGTAGGTCATATGGTCTCTATGGCAACTACTTAACTATAGACAATATGAATGAGCATAGCTGTGTTTCAACAAAATTTTGTTTATAGGGACATGGATATCTGGATTTCATGTAATTTTCATGTGTCACAAAATATTACTTTCTTTTTTTTTTTTTGAGCCAGAGTCTCACTCTGTCACCGAGGCTGGAGTTGGAGTACAGTGGTGCAATCTTGGCTCATTGCAACCTCTGCCTCCCAGATTCAAGTGATTCTCTGCCTCAGCCTTCTAAGTAGCTGGGACTACAGGTGCGCACCACCGTACCCAGCTGATTTTTGTATTTTTTTGTAGAGACAGCATTTCACCATGTTGGCCAGGCTGGTCTTGATCTCCTGGCCTCAAGTGATCCACCTGCCTCAGCCTCCCGTAGTGCTGGGATTACATGCATGAGCCACCATGCCTGGCCCTTACTTTTGTTTTTTTTTTTTCTAACCATTCAAATATATAAAAACCGTTCTTAGTTCATGGGTGGTACAAAAGCTGGCAGCAGGCTGGGTTTAACCTACCACTGTCATCTGCTGACCCATGCATGCCCTGGAATGTAACCTCTGCAAGGGATTTTTGTTTCCTTTCTTCCTTTTTTCCTATTTTTGTTTAAGATAGAATTGGGGTCTTGCTGTGTTGCCCAGGCTGGTCTGAAACTCCTGGCCTCAAGTGATCCTCCTGCCTCAGCCTCCCAAAGTGTTGGGATTACAGGCGTGAGCCACTGTGCCTGACGATACAAGGGATTTTTGGATGTTCAGTTTGCCTCTATGTCTTCAGTGCCCAGAAAAGTGCCTAGCACATAGTAGGCACTCCATAAAGTTGTACTAAATGAATTAACCAATACATAGAGGTGGGTCTTAAACTGACTCTTTAAGACCAGGATTGTGGCAGGAGGGAGAGAGACTTCTAGGTGGGGGAACAGCCTAAGCAAAGGCCTAGAGTCGGGGCAAGTCTGGTGAGTGTCCCCCTTTGGCCCCATGAGGCCACCAATGCCTGGTGGAGACAATTGGGAAACAACCAGGCAGTTAGGGGCCCGGGAGGAGAGATGGGGAAAGGAGGCCAGGGTGGGGCGGGAGCTTCTAGAAGTGGCTCTATTGGATGATAGCCCTGCTCCTACCCCGGAAACACCAGCCTTATTTTTAACCCTGCTGACGGAAGTTAATCCGAATGAAATCAAGGAGAGTCTCCCTGTTCCTCCCCCAGCCCCAGTGACTGCTCCCTTCCCCTAAGCAGGGTCAGAGCCATCCTCCAGACCCTCACCCAGAGGCACGGATCCAGAGATGGTGAGTGGTCAGGAAATGCTTCCTGCATTTCCCCAGCAGGGCCTTGATTCAGGGAGGAACCTTGGTGCTGAAAGGAAAACATCCAGGCCTCCTATAGCGGGTGGAGAAGGCTGGGAACAACTTCAAGATGGAGCTAGCTTTTCTCTCTGCAGAACATGTGCTTCTCAAACTTTAGCCAGGATCTGGAGCACAAAACACAGATTCCTAGGCTCGTTCCCTTCAAATTCCGATGAGTCGGTCTGGGCAGAGCCTGCAAATTTGTATTTCTGAGCTTCCGGGTGATGAGGATATTGAGTGGGGGTCACGGACTGCATTACGAGAGGCCCTGGCCTAGAAGCAATAGCCTCCCAGCCACAGTGATTCTGCCTGCCCTTCACCCCGTGAGCTGCTGGTATACCCCATCCAGACTGCCTCGGGCAAGGGTCTGGAGAGCCTTGAAGGCCATACTCAGTAGCTAGGGTTTTATTGTGAGCACAGTAGGAAGACTTGCAAAGATTTGAAGCAAGGGGTGAGGCCACGGGTGTGTGGTTAAGCAGGCTCGCTGAGCCGCTGTGTGCAGGAGCAGCTGTAGGAGGGAGCTGGCAGGCAGGGGAGACACACGGGAGGGGGTGCAGGAGGAGTGGCAGAGGGTTTAAGAGTTAAAAAGGGAGCCGGAGAGACCGGCATTGGTGACTGATGGGCTGTGGATGTGGAAGGAGGTGGGAAGGGAGGGTGCTGAAGAACAGCAGGATTCCTGGCCTGAAGGCTGGGATCAGAGACTGGGAGCATGGGACGGGGGAGAAGCGCTGATAGGATGCAGCGGGCCAGGCGGTTGGAGATGGATAGAGCTTCCTTCCAGCACAGCAGCCCTCATTGCCCTGGGCTGTGTGGCCGCCCCGTTCTGGCTGTACACAGTTGGGGGCCCAGGATCTTGCAGGGCTGTGGGGAGAGGCTACTTTTCCTGCCTGAGGAGTCCTCGGCACAGCTTCCAAAGGCATCCTTCCACTCACATGACCAAAAAAAGGGGCATTTTCTCAGTTTGAAGGCTTATCCAGCCCTTTCCTTCCTCCTCCCTCCTGGAGTTTCAGATTCCCAGAGAAGTGGCTCTAAAAAGTTTAGAACTTTGTCTCACACATACTCACATGTAGGCAAAAATAAGCCTGGGGATATGCGTGCAGCACACTCAGTTTTGATGTACAAATGTCATTCTCCTCCTCCTCTTTCACCACCGCCACCAACACCCCATCATCATTGTCGTCATCATCATCCTCAAGGCTAAACACTTTCACGTGTTCTCTGTCACTTAGTTTTCACAGCAAGTTCAGGAGGGGAGAATTACTATCTCCACTTTACAGATGAAGAAACTGAGGCACAGAGAGGTAAAGCTATGCATGCACCCGAGGTCCTAGAGTCCCAGTGGGGTGAGGTGAGTAAGTAAGTGAGGGATCCAAGTGCAGGGTCCAATCCAGGCTTTATTTAAAATTTTCTTCATAGGTTGTTCATCAAGGATTTATTTTTGCATTAATTTTGACCTTTAAAATATTGCATTAAAATGTGATTCCTCTTGATCACTGAGTTTTTTGGCAACCCCGTAAATTTTGCCCCTGAGGTGAGTGCCTTGGTCAGCTTATTCTGTACCTGGCCTTGGCAGAGCCCAAATTGGAATTCAGGGCTTCTAATTCCAAAACTATGTGCTCTTAACTCTTCCCTAGGCTGCCTCCTTGCCCCTACATATGTGCACGCCTGCATGTGTGCCTTCAGCCGTGTATTCATTCATTCAGTTAACATTACTGTGGCAATATGGCATAGTGGAGAGGCAGGGGCTTGCAAATCAGATAGCTCCAGGTTTGGAATCTTACTCTGCTACTTGCTATTGAGTGGAAATTGAACCTGTGGTTAGGATGCAGACTCTAGATCCCAGAATGCTTTGCTTTGAATCCTTACTCTGGTACTTACTAGCTGTGTAAGTTTGGGTGGATTCTTTTTTTCTTTTTGAGACGCGGTCTTGCTCAGTTGCCCAGGCTGGAGTGCAATGGTGCGATAATAGCTCACTGTGGCCTCGATCCCCTAGGTTCAAGCACTCCCTCACACCTCGGCCTCCTGAGTAGCTGGGACTACAGGCGTGTGCCACCACACCTGGCTATGTTTTTTTTTTTTTTTTTTTTTTTTTTAATTTTTAGTAGAGACAGGGTCTTGCTATGTTGCTTAGGCTGGTCTTGAACTCCTGAGCTCAAGTGATCTTCCTGCCTCAGCCTCCCAAAGTGCTGGGATTACAGGCACGAGCCACTGTGCTGGCCTGGGTTCTTTAGAACCCTCCTGTGCCTTGGATGTCTCCTCTGTAGAGAGGGATGATGGGAATAACATCTACCCTGTAGAGTTATTGGGGGGTTAAATACGTTAATTTCTGTAAAGCCCTTGGCATGTATTAAGTGCTTTGTAAATGTTAACTCTATTTTGTTTCCTTGAGCAAGACACCTTTCTGAACCTGTTTCCCCACCTGTGAAGTAGGGACGGGTAAACACTACCTCACTACTCACAGTTTTGAGGTTTGTAAAGGGTAAAAGACCTGGTGCATAGTAGAAGCTTAAGGGAATTCATCCTCCTTACTGTGCACCCAGTTCTCTGCTGGAGACTGAGTTAAAGACACACACACATCAACTCCCCAAGGAATTAACTCATCTGTAGAGAGTGGACACTCTGACTTGGCTTTGAAACTCATTGAAGGCACCAAGCTCTTCCTCAGTCTCAGCGTCCTTGCACGTGGCCTTCTGTCTACCCGGTTCATTGACCCACCCACCTCTTATGGGCCTAATGTATGTGTTTCTTCAAGTCTCAACTCAAATGTCAACTTCCTCAAGGAATCCTTTCCTGACCAGCCCACCTCCACCACCATCAACATTAAGTCTTTCTGTCCTGCATTTTCATTGTATTCTCTATTCCTCCTTCGTGGCATATTTCACAATTATAATTAGGTACTTTTTATTTCATTGCATTTTATTAAATAGTTTTTGTGTCTGTTTACTAGCCAGCTCCCTCATCTGACAGTGGCCTTTCTGGTCCTCAGAGTCTCTGTCCTCAGTTCCTGGCCATGCTTAGCTCCTGGCAGAGGCTCTGGCACATGCTCAGCTGCTGGTATAGAGCAGGCTTGTCTAACCCGTGGGCTGCACGCAGCCCAGGACGGCTTTCAGTGCTGCCTAACACGAATTCGTAAACTCTCTTAAAATGGTATGGGATTTTTTGTGTGTGTGATTTGTTTTTTTTTTTTTTTGAGCTTATCAGCTATCGTTAGTGTATTTTCTGTGTGGTCCATGACAATTCTTCTTCTTCCAATGTGGCCCACAGAAGCCAAAAGATTGGACACCACTGCCCTAGAGTTACGTTGCCTGGGTTCAAAATCCCGGCTCCTGCACTTCAGGACTCTGTGACCTTGGGCAGAACCTGTTTGCGCTTCAATTTTCTTTACTGTAAAATAGGGATAGTAATAACAGCACCAGCTTCCTAAGCCATTAGAATGAGCATATGAGGTAATCTTCATAACTCCTTTAGAACCATGCCTGGCCCATTCAGAAACTGGACTGTTATTACTGTAGTGGGTTCTCCTGTGAGTTAAGCTAGGCTGACAGCTGAAACAGACATCCCCCAAATCTCAGGCACTTAACACAATGAATGTTTAAGATTTGCTCCTGTCACTGCAACTGTGGGGCTGCGGGAAGGGGCTTTGCTCCATGCAATCATTTTATGGGCTCAGATTTCTTTCTTTCTTTTTTTTTATTTTTTTTTTTTGAGACGGAGTCTCGCTCTGTCGCCCAGGCTGGAGTGCAGTGGCTGGATCTCGGCTCACTGCAAGCTCCGCCTTCCGGGTTTACGCCATTCTCCTGCCTCAGCCTCCCAAGTAGCTGGGACTACAGGCGCCCGCCGCCACGCCCGGCTAGTTTTTTGTAGTTTTTAGTAGAGACGGGGTTTCACCGTATTAGCCAGGATGGTCTCGATCTCCTGACCTCGTGATCCGCCCGTCTCGGCCTCCCAAAGTGCTGGGATTACAGGCTTGAGCCACCGCGCCCGGCCGGGCTCAGATTTCTTAACTTGGAGTCCATGGGAGGGTCTGTGGATAGATTTCAGGTATCCATGAACTTGGATGGTGAGGGTTAGATTCCCCAGAAGTGGAGCCTGAAGTGGGGATTCTTGTGTAAGTGATTTATTGAGGGAGGCTTTCAGGAGAGAGGAGAATGACACACAGGATGGCATAGGGAAGGAGCTGAGCAAAGATGTGGTCTCAGCTGGAGACCTGCTTCAGCCAGTCCACGGGGAGCTCTGGAGCATGGATTGTACTTGCTGCAGCTGAAGTTCTTTCCTCTTGAGGCAAGAGGAGGCTGACCAGTACCAGTCATTGGTATGGGCTGCCTGGGTTTAGGGGTAGGCAGGGCAGCATTTTAACTTCTGGAACAAGGTGGCTTCTATGGGCTACAATTCTCTGGGGTAGTCAGGAGCCATTAGCAGCCAACACTCACATCAGCCGGGAGTGGGCACATTTGCCCAGTGAAGGGATCTGCATAGGGCACCAGAAGTACCCACTACAATGGGAAAAGCTACATCTATATTTTTATTAACTCCAACTGAAATGTAGCCTTCTCTTCAATTGTGGAAATAGGCAATAAACCATAATAGTAGTAGTAGCAGCTGTGACCTTGTTACCAATAGAAATCTCACATATTTTCATGTCATATTACATGTTACAATTAGATATCCTTGAAATATCCTTTATGCTAATCTATACTTTCAAATTACAGTAGTTAACAGACCTGATATTTTGTTTAATGTGATTATAAAGATATAGATTATTATTTTACAAATGTGTTGTTTTAAATATTTTGGAAACAGTATGTCAAGTAACTGCATCCTTTTGTAATCCTATGTATTTTATGCATTTGAAAACATTATTCTGAGAAGGATTCCATAGGTTTCACCACACTGCCAAAGGGAACTGTGACACAGAGGTTGAGTCCCCTATTCCGGGGACTCAGCCTGCTCTGCATTCAACCAGCAATGCTGGGGAAAAAAGAGAAGTCACAGAGGTTTTTATGGGCCAAGCCTGGAAATAGCATACATGATGTCTTCCCATAATGCACTGGCCAGAACTCAGTCACTTGACCACACCTAACCGCAAGGGAGACTGGGAAAGGTAGTCTATCTGTGTGCTCAGAAAGAAAAAGAAATGATCTGGAGAATGCATAGCAGTCTGGGCCATGAGGCTCAATAAATATTCATTGACTGCCTGAGTGAAAGAACGCTCTGTTTAGCATGTCTCTTTGTGGGTTGGGGAGAAGGGGCAGAAGGCTGGTTCTCTGGAAGGATCCTGAGTCTTCTGCCACTTTGTCTCCATAGGACAAGCCACGCCAAGGCCAAAGCTGAGGCAGCGGAACAGGCCGCCCTGGCTGCCAACCAGGAGTCCAACATTGCTCGCACTTTGGCCAGGGAGCTGGCTCCGGACTTCTACCAGCCAGGTAGGGCCAGCCAGGGAATGATGGGCAGGGTAGGGCTATCCCTAGGGTGGGTGCTTTTCTTTGCTTACTGGAATCTGAGATGCCCAAGTGGTTTCCTGGATGCCCGTGACTCTCAGAAACTGGGGCATGGTGCAAATGTGGGATGGGATGATGCAGGGGTAGGTGGGGAGACACATCTCTGCCTTCATGCTGAGCTCGTGGGGAGGGCAGCAGAGGCACTCCAAGTGGTCTTTTCTCTGATCTGAGCAGGGAAAACAGTTGGAGCTGGTGAAGCTTAGAGGGGAGAAGTCACTGGTGGATGAGAAGGAAAAATGGCTTCTTGCACTTGCCCGACAGTTTCAGTCGAGCATTGAGCACCGTCCATGTGTCAGGCACTGTGCCGGGCTCTGGGGTTATATAAGTGGGGTCCAAAATCTAGGGGAGCAGAGAGTCACAAAAACAACAGAGCTAGGGGTACAATAAGCAGACTCTGCATTCGTTCAAACCCTGATTCCGCTGCTTCCCAGCTGTGAGACTTTGAGTGAGGTGTTTAACCTCTGTAAACCTCAGTAAACCTCAGTTTCCTGATCTGTAAAATGGGAGTAAGAACTGTACCTGCTTTTTTGTGGATGGATTACATGCATGTAAGGTACATTCCCAGTCCTCAGTAAGCTCTCAGTGACTGTGGCTGTTGTCTCATGATTACGGTTCCATTTCCCACAGCAGGATGAGCACTGTGTGGTTAGAATGGGAGCAGAGGGAGCTCACAGGAAGCAGGCAAGAGGAAGTGTTAGAGAAGGCTGCCCTCAGGAGAGGCCATTTGAGCTGAATCTTGCAGGCTGAACAAGAGTCTATCAGTCAGTGGGTCTCAAATTTGACACAGATTTCTGGGCCCACCCTCAGAGTTTCTGATTCAGTAGGTCTGAGGTGGAGCCCGTGAATGAATGTGCATTTCTAAGGATCAGGCGATGCGGCTGCTGCTAGTCTGAGACCGCGCTCTGAGAGCTGCTGCACCAGATAGTGCTGGGTGGAATGAGTGGGGGAGGTGCAGAGGTACAGAAACTCGGACAGAGCGGCATGCCAGGAAGCCAGATCACAAAGTAGGCTGTGGGTCCCGAGAATCGAGGCTGCAGAGTAAGGAGGACCTCCTGGCCTTGGTAGAGATCTGGCACATGGATAGAGTGGTGGGAGCCCCTAAGGGACAGAGGTGGGCATTCTCTGCAATGAAGGTTTTTTTGTTTGTTTGTTTGTTTGAGATGGAGTCTCACCCTGTCGCTAGGATGGGGTGCAGTGGTGTGATCTCGGCTCACTCGCTGTAACTGCCGACTCCCTGGTTCAAGCAATTCTCCTGCCTCAGCCTCCTGAGTAGCTGGGACTACAGGCACAGGCCATCATGCCCAGCTAATTTTTGTATTTTTAGAGAGACAGGGTTTTCACCATGTTGGCCAGGATGGTCTGGATCTCCTGACCTTGTGATCCCTCCTCAGCCTCCCAAAGTGCTGGGATTACAGGCGTGAGCCACCATGCCCCGCCATGTTTTAATGTTAATTAAACATTTTAAAATTTAAGTTAATGACATGATCAGATGTGCGTTTTCTAAACGTGATCCTGGCTGCAGAAAGGAGGCCAAAGGAGGCCAGATGGAAAACCTAGGAGCGAAAACCTGTGCCTGGGAGGATCCCTCACTTCTGGTCACAGCGCTCCCCCTGCTGGTCTATGCCGGTGCCGGACCCTGAGCTCCGCCTTTGACATACATTTTCTCAATCCTTCCATTCGTATTTATAAAATAGGTATGATCAGGCCCATGTTTCAGATAAGGGAATGGAAAGAGACTCGTGCCACAGTAAAGAGCATCGCCTCTGGAACCAGACTGCTGGGTACTAGTTCTGGCTCTGCCCTTTGACAGCTGTGTGACTTTGGGCAAGTGATGTAACTTCTCAGAGCCTCCCTTTGAGGTTCACAGTAGCATCAACTTCATAGGGTTACTACAAGGATTCGATGAGTTAATATTTGGAAAGTGCTTAGAACAGTGTGGCACTTGCTCAGTGCTATGTAAGTGCCTACTGAGCCCATGAATGAGGCTCCAGAGGTGAAGTGGCTGGCCCAGGATCGCCCAACAGTGGTGCCAGGTTTGAACCTAGCCTCCCTGTGTGCCCCTGGCAGGTCCAGAATATCAGAAGCGCCGGCTGCTGCAGGAGATCCTGGAGAACTCGGAGAGCCTGCTGGAGCCCCCCGACCGGGGCGCCAGCGCAGCGGGCCTCCCAGAGCCGCCCCGCGAGAGTCCTCAGCTGCACGAGCGTGAGACCCCTCGACCGGAGGGTGGCCCCCCGTCACCTGCCGGGACGCCCCCGCAGCCCAAGCGGCCCCGGCCCGGGGCATCCAAGGACGGCCTGCTGAGTCCGGGCGCCTGGAACGGCGAGCCCAGCGGCGAGGGCAGCCGGCCAGTCACTCCTTCCGAGGCCGCGGGCCGCCGCAGCCCCGGGCGTCCAGCCACCGAGCGTATGGCCATCGAGGCTCTGCAGGCGCCGCCTGCGCAGTCGCGGGAGCCGGAGGTGGCGCTTTACCAGGGCTACCACAGCTATGCTGTGCGCACCGTGCCGCCCGAGCCTCCGCCCTTCGAGGACCAGCCCGAGCCCGAGGTCTCCGGGTCCGAGTCCACGCCCTCGTCGCCGGCCACCGCCCCACTGCAGGCCCCCACGCTCCGAGGCCCCGAGCCTGCACGCGAGACCCCCGCCAAGCTGGAGCCCAAGCCCATCAACCCCAAAGCCGAGCCCAGGGCCAAGGCCCGTAAGACTGAGGCCCGAGGGCTGACCAAGGCCGGGGCCAAGAAGAAGGCACGGAAGGAGGCAGCGCTGGCGGCAGAGGCGGAGGTGGAGGTGGAAGAGGTGAGGCTGTCAGAGAAGGTGTGCCTAAGGTCGGGTTCCCTAGAGGTAGCAGGGCTTGAGGCAGGACTCATGGACAGGGAATTTGGGGGTTGCTGGGGTGCGAGAGACCGAAGCAGGATAGAGCAGGGGAAAATGCAGCAGGGCTGGGGATTAGGGGAGTATAGCCTTGGCCTGGTCCACAGAGGACTTTGGAGCATAAATGGCCCCATGGAGTCCTCCTGCCTTTGTACCTGGTACCCCATTGGCAGAGGCAGTTCTCATGAGCAGGGGGCAGCTGGGAGCCTGAGCAGCTGGAGGGTGGGTCCCTTTGCCCAGGGTTTGGGCTGGGCACCGGAAGCATCTGCTGTAAGGTGTAGCAGTGAGGGCTTCCTGGAGGTGGAAGAAAGGCCCAACAGGACTTGGGTTATATCCCTCCTGACGTATGGGAGGCAGGGAGCTAGGAACCGCAGCAACAAACACTGAAGCTGGGCTCTGAGGGACAGAAGAATGTGTCCCAAGGGGAATTAGCAGTAAAGAAGGCAGGATGCCTGGGTTCCAGGCCTGATTCACACACTCTATGACTTGGAGCATGATCTTTTCCTTCCCTGGGCCCTGAGGGATTTGGTTATTTCTAAGAGGCCTTTCAGCTGTGACGGTCTGCCATCCAGGTGACAGGATACAACAGTGAACAAAGACGGCAATGCTGTTAGGAAGGTCCATCCAGAAGTTCTTGCTCTGTCCAGCCTTGCTGTGACCTGGGTGGGGGGTGTCTCAGAGGCCATGGGGACTCAGGCAGCCTCTCTCTACCGCTCCCAGGTCCCCAACACCATCCTCATCTGCATGGTGATCCTGCTGAACATCGGCCTGGCCATCCTCTTCGTTCACCTCCTGACCTGACCCTCGCCTACCAGGTGCAGCCAGCTGGCTGGAGGAGGGGTTGGGGGTAGGAGCCCCTGGGGAGTTCTGAGCCAGGGTGGTGGGAGGAGGGACCTACCGGGTACTTGGATGACAGTCCTGTGACTGATTGAGGCCCACCCACCTGCAGAAGCCAGGACCTAGAGTGTGATTTGATACCAACACACACACACACACACACACACACACACACACACTCTCTCTCTCTCTCTCTCTCTCTCTCTTACTTCATTAGCTCAGTGTTTGCAGAGCACCTGCTCTCTGTCAGCTGAGCACTGAGGGCTTCATTCACTCATTCATTTGGCCAACATGTACTGCTGTGGTGGAGCTGGGTATACCGCAGGGCCTCACTGCTGCTCTAAGAACGTGGTGAACACAATGAAAGTAACCCTGAACTTAGAGCTCATTACAGAAAAGTCTTGCAGTTCAAACATTAAACACAACAGGTCTAGACTGAGCTCACCTGGGACGGTGGGACACTCATCTCCGTGCTCCCTTTCTCGCTTTCCCACTTCAGTCTTTAATCCCTTGGTCCCCCAGCCTCCTCCCGTTCCTCTGCCCATTGGTTCCCTCTCAGTTTTCTCCCCATGATGGAGCTGGAGGCTGGGGTAAGTTCCCATGAAGTGGAGTGGGCTGGGCTGGGCTGAAGGAGAGTGGCCCTCACTGCTCTCAAGATGAAGCATCTACAAGACAAAATCTTCCCCCTGCTGGAACCAGCCTTCACAGCCTCAATCCCATGCTTGGCGATGATAACAGGGTTTCTGCCTTTTCCCCAGGCCCCCCTTTTTGATCCTAGCTTAGTTTGGGCTAGAGGTTCTTCATCAGCTCCAGGAGAGTCTGTGCTGTCACCATGTAAACAGTCAATGACAATACCAGCCTGGTAGGTGCTGCCGGGGGGGTGAACGCTTGAGCTCTGTAGGGTCCATGTTTCACAGGGGCGCGGGGAATGTTTCCTGCAGGCACTGATTCCTTTAATGACCTGAAGGGTGAAAAGGAGTGAACCGGATGACAGTGGGGGATGAAGAGGGAAGAGATAAGTGCACCAGCAAAGGGAACAGCGTGTGCAAATAAACAGAGGCGGGCAGCCAGGGCCAGGAGAGGCCTCGGGGACCTGTTTGTGACCTGCTGAATATCAGGGACAATATCAGGGAACCAAGGGACAAGGCTGTCTGGGGGGTGCAGAGGTGGGATCTTGCCCCAGAGAAGATGAACCCTGAGGCTTGAGCCCTGCACCTGGCTTGGCATCCCAGCCACTACCCTCCCTCCCTCACCTGACCCTTTTGCTGTCTCTTTGCAGAGCCAGAAGTTCCTGCTGAGGACGTGAGGACCGTCTTTTTGCAGTGCCAGGCAGGGTGGCCAAAGAGGACTGGACTCTGGACCCGGAGCCCCGCGGTCCAGTTCACATTCACCCCACAGGAGTTTCAGGAGGCCTCCCGTGGTGCCTGTGCTGGGTGGCGGTGGTGGTGCCAAGAGGAATGGAACGTCCTGGGCTCCTTCAGGAGCTCTCTGCCCAGGGGCAAGGAGAGCCCGGAGAGAAGCACCCTGATCTCTTGAGCTTCCTGATCTGCTCCTGTCCCCTGCCTTCCTCCACTCCTTTGCCTTTCCCTAGGTTGTCCCCTCCCTGGGCTTTTGTGTGTTTTGGGAAATGTCACCTAACCAGGACGTTAATATTCAATCCCATCCCCATTCCTTCCACCCTGCCCCACTTTGATTTAATCTTTTGGCTGTGAGCTGAGGCCTCCCAGGGAAGCTGGGTGGGGTGGGTGCTGAGACCCCCCTCAGACCAGTGCAGAGGCCTGTCCTTGTGCAGTCTGCACCCCGCACCGTCTCCCTTGCCTGTAGATGTTCTGGGTGACAGTAGAGGAAATGGACGAGGTCAGTTTGAATATCCCAGAACACAGTGCTCTGTCTCCTCCCACCAGTCCAGTTAGCTTCCCTTCTTGACCAATAGACGAGGGGAGACCCCATGGAGCCTCTGGCTGGGAAGCCGCTGGCCAGGTGGCCACGGGGCGGGGGTGGGAAGAGGGGTTAAGGTGCAGTGATGACGGCCTGCTTTGGAGTGTGTCTGAGACTGGGATTGCATTTGGGGTTTCCCGTGTGCTGGGGATGCTAGAGGGTCACCTGCAGGAGGCCTGGGACGGGTGAGAGAAATCTTCTGTGATGCCCTGTGAAATGGCTTGTCTCCTCCCCCATCAGGGCCCACTGAAAGCTCAGGGGAGCACAGAAGCCCATGGAAGCCCAGGGAGATGTCCCTGGGGCAGACACTCAGGCAGGTGTTGAAGACACGCTGCTTGTCAAGAAGCATTTCCCGGCAGGAGAAGAGCAAGTCTGGGGCCTCAGCTGGGTGCAGCCTGGGTGCAGTTATAAGCCCGTTTGGCTTACTTGGCAGAAGACGGCTACTTGGATGTACCTCACTTAAAGATGTTTTGTACCACACTAGGTCCCTGGGCCCTTGGGTTTCCTGGGGATGGGGTGAGGGCCAAAGGCCATGGTTTCTTGCCTCCAAGAGGACGGAGGGAAAGAACTTCCAGGCCCCTCCAAGCCTGGGGAAGGATGTGGCCTCCAAGCTGAGCCAGAGGGAACTGCTGCTGTCCTCCCTTCATTTCTGTGGACCTTGGGGGCTTTGGCTTTGTGGCAGGGCCTCCCCAGGCAGCTCTGGGACCTAGGAGTTTGCTTCTGATGGGGTCAGCTTCCCCATTTCCCCCTCAGTGCTTGGGAACCTTCTCCCTTAGCTTCACACTTGCTGTTTCAAGCCCTGCTGGGACCTTGTGACTTGGCTGGAATCTGGGACTGCATTTTCATGGAGGAGAACCTGCAGATTCTTCCATCCTCAGCTGGCCGTGGCCCACAGCTCTGTATCTGCGTCTGAGCTTCTCAAGACTCCTGGAGCATGAGGGGAATGGGGCAGGGCCACTGCTCAGTGCTGACGGGCTCCAGGCTCCGTCTCAGAGATTCTTGTCCTGGTTTTTGTTGGCTGGTGCTGGAGACAAGCCTGTGCCTGCCAAAGCTCCCAGGCCTAGTTTGGGCGCTGGTGTTTGGGGTTGGGGTTCAGGATGCTGCAGTCTGTGCAATAATAAATCTGCATCTGCTCACGGGCTCTGGCTGGGCCGCAACGTGCTTGTGGGTCCAGGATGAGGGGCTGGCTCGAGGGTGGGTGGAAAGAGGCTGGGAGATGGGGGTCCTGGCCATCTGTGTCCTCGTTCTCACGATACCTGAGGGGCAGCTGAAGGGCTTCAGTTTGAATGGGGGCTCAAAGGCCACAGAGCTTCTACAGTGGAGTTTCTGAAGCAAACTTCCAGAAACTTCTATGAGTAGCTGACAATAGAATCAAGAGCCCGCCCTTTGAGGTGGAGTCCCCCCAGGCTCCAATGCTAGCCCGGCCACTTTCTTCACTTCTCTGAGCCCCTGTTTTCTTATCTATAAAATGGGGATAATAACAGTGCCTACGTTCTGGCAGTGGGGATTGCATTCGATGTTGAGGCTGTAGAAAGCAGTGGAGAAATGGGAGACGAGCGTTGTTATCACACTACGGTGCTGTTAGCTCTGCTACAAGCCCTCTTGCATTTTGATAGAGGATCCCAGGGACCCCAAAGGGGTGGAGGTGATTCAGGTACTAGTTGTTTAGTCAGAATATCTCAATCAGTGGGGGACCCTGATGTGATCTCCACACTCCACAGAGGCTTAGAGCAGAGGGACTTGCCCAAGGTCATGCACACAGCAAGTTGGTGGCAGGAAAGCAGTTCTCTTGACTTTTTAGGAATAAGCACTGCCCATGAAGTTGCTCTCAAAGTTGGTGGTTCCCAGCGAGGGGGTTGGAGAAGAGGGTCCCTCGACCAACAGTAGGCTTGAGTTCAGGCACACCCTGTCCTCAGGAGCCTGGCTCCCCCACCCAACCCAGCCCTATCACTGATGGGCCGTGTGCTCCCTAACTCCCTCTTTCTGTGCCTCAATTTCCTCTTCTGCTGAGGAGACTGCAATCCCTGCCCTGTGATCTTCTTCATAGGCTATGCAGTTGTGAGGCTCAAATGAGATAGATTATAGTGAAAAAGAGGTTTTAGGCTGGGCACGGTGGCTCACACCTGTAATCCCAGCATGTTAGAGGAGGCTGAGGCAGGTGGATCACTTGAGGTCAGGAGTTTGAGACCAGCCTGGCCAACATGGCAAAACCCCATCTCTGCTAAAAAAGAAAATATAAAAATTAGCCAAGTGTGGTGGCACATGCCTGTAAACCCAGCTAGTTGGGAGACTGAGGCAGGAGAAGCACTTGAACCCAGGAGGCGGAGGTTGCAGTGAGCCGAGATCAAGCCACTGCACTCCAGCCTGGGTGACAGAGCAAGACTCCATCTGGAGAAAAAAAAGTTTTCAAAACTCTGGAATGATGCTGGGATTCCAGGAAGGATGGACTTGGAGGAACCACAGGAGGGGAGGTGGGAGTGGGAATGAGGAGAGAATTGTTTTAATCTGTAGCCTTTAATAAAAATCCACAAAGGGAAAGCAGGTGGGTAGCCAGCCCAGTTGGCCGGTCTGCAGACACTGTGTGTGTGTGTTTGTGTGTGTTGGATGAGTTGGGGGCGGGGGTGCCTGTATTAAACTCACTTTGGATGGGTTTGCAAAGGAGGCGGCTTCCGGAGCCCCAGGATTGGAGACTCAGAGCCAGGTAGGGTTGGTCGAAGACAGCACCCCCCATTGGCTCAGGGGTAGGACACAGTCAGGCTGATGCCTCCTCTTCCAGTCTTGACCACAGGCAGCTCTAGGAAGTCTGATGGGTCTCCTGCCATGCCTGGAATGCATTTAAGGTGTTTTGTACCATGCGTGAACTTAAGAGCATTGCTGGTCCACTGCCTTGAGGTCTCTGCAGGACTCTTCCAGGGCAGTGTAAGGGAGGGGACCTAGGAACCATGGGGGTCAGATTTGGGATTCGGGCAAGAAGGGAAGTTTCATAATCTGATGGACCCACAGAAGACCCGGCTGTTCTGGAAGAGATGCAGGCCCAGATGATGACCTTTGGAGGTGCCACGCCTGAAAAAGTGATACAAAGATGCTCTCCCCCATATAAGAAACTAAAAATACAAATAATACCTAAACTGTAAAACATGAAACTTGCATGTATGCTGAAACTAAAATAGCTCTTAGGTTCTTGCTTTGTGCAAAAGTCTGACTATGTCTATGGAGGCCAAAGTTCCCACTCCCTCTCTCTCAGCTTCTCTTGCTGGTACACTCAATGGAGTCAGGTGGCCATAGGTCAGGCCCTGTGCCAAGCCCTTCACCTCCTGTATGTGGTGGCAGAACAGCTGTATGGTTCAGCACATGGTTGCTGGTTCAAATCTTGGCTCTGTCCCTTAACATCTAGAACTTTCTTACTTTTCTGGGGGTGATGAATACCATGTTACCTGCCTCTTCAGATTGAAAATATGAACACAGAACTTAGAACAATTCCCAGCATGGTGTGAGCAGATGGTAAATGCACTGTTATTTTCCATTCTTCACAGTGTCTCCCTGATGTAGGTATTCGTCCACCCATTTTGCAGATGAGGAAAATTGAGCCTTGGGGAGATGGAATGATTGGTTCAAGGTATCACAGTGAGGGAAGGACAGAGCTAGGACTGAAACCCAGAGCCTATGCTCTCTTACAGAACCACACTGCTCCCACCGTGAAAGAGTGAACTTCCCATCACTGCAGATAAGCCAGCTGAGGGGAGATGCTAGTCAACAGAGATGGAGCAGGGGACATTTGTCTATTGGATATGAGTGGATGCAATGATTCAGAATTCCTGAAGGAGCTCAGGGAAGGAAAGGGGGGGTCTCTGAAGAAGCTTGAGGAAATAACTCCTTAGGTGGTCAGAGATGGAGGCACTGTAAGATATCAGCTCATCTGGCCCCCTGTTTTTCCTATGGGGAAACAGGTCTGGAGAGAGTGTCATGATTTGTAAGGATCAAACAGCAAGTCAGTGACAGATCCTGGACTGAGAGGGGAGTCATATTTTGTCCACAGACCAACTGCAGGTAAGACCTTCATGTAGGGCAACAGATGCCAGGGCGCCCTGTGTATTAGATATTAGAATGTTCATTCACTCCAGGCTGTCTTGACCAGGTGCCTACATTACAGTCACTTCTTCTTCTTCTTCTTTTTTTTTGAGACAGAGTCTCATTCTGTCACCCAGTCTCATTCTGTCACCCAGGAGTACAGTGGTGTATAGTCACTTCTTCGTGATCTTTTAAAGCTATTTACATCTTGAGGCTATAAAGTCAGCAAAGTCTGAGGGAACAATCTCCACAAAGCTGCTCTCCCTTCAGACACCAGATACAAGTTTGGGGGTCTCCAGGGCCACCGTCAATTCATACTGACTGGCTACAAACAAGGGAGTTCCTGTGACTATCCTCACACTCAATAATTCACTAGAAAGACTCACAGAACTCACTGAAAGCTATTCTACTCAAGTCTCATTTATTACAAACAAAGAATGTGAATCAGAACCAGCCAAGGGAAAGGGACATAGGGTGGAATCTGGGTGGGTTCCAAATGCTAAACACCTGTGTCCTCGGTATCTATTACCTTGCCAGCATTGATAAGTAACAGTATGTCAAAGTATGGCCAACCAGGGAAGCTAACCAGTGCTTTAGTGTCCAGAGATTTTATTGGGACTTCATTATGTAGAGGTGATTGATTGAATCATTGCCCACATGGGTGAACTTAACCTCCATACCCCTCCCCACACCCAAAGGTCAAGCTGACATCACATAGCCCAAAGCCCCAATCCTTTAACCCTGTGGTTGATTTTTCTGGCATGGCCAGCACTCATCACAAGCCATCTTGTTAGCATAAACTATGAGTTGTGGTCCCAGGAGCCCACTGTGAATAACAAATATACTCCTGTTAATCAGGATATCCTAAGGGTTTAAAAATTACTTCCTAGGAGCCAGGACAAAAATCAGACCTCTCTCTCGAGGCCCAGTTCCTAACTACACAACCCTGTATCTCTTCCTATCCACAGCTTCTCCACTACACTGAGTTCCTTGAGAGAGGGGCTATCTGTGATTCATCTCTATATCCATGCATTAGTTAGTGTAAGCTTGGCGGAGGTGATAGACTCCACAGTTCATAATTGCTATACACCATATAAGTTTGTCATAGAATAGGATAGACAGCTGTCCCTCATCACAGTGATTCAGGAACCCAGGTTTTTTTTCCATCTGTGGTTCTACATATCCTAGGGCTGTGTTGGTCTCTGCATCTGGCCAAAGGAAAAGGAAAGAGAGTATGGAGGATGGAATTTGCTTCCTAAAAACCTTCACCAGGAAAATAGCACACATCACTTCTGCTCATATTCCACTAGCCAGAGCTCAGTTATTTGGCCTCAACTAGCTTCAAGGGAGGCTGGGAAATATGGACTACATGTGTCCTCAGGGAGAAGAGAAGGATGTGGATTTTGGTAAACAGACAAGACAGTACAGCCTCTAGTACCATCCCCATTGTCCCACTTAGGTCTTGGGGCAGAGTAGACATTCGGTGAGTGCTTATTGAGGAAACGGATATGGTGGCCAAAGAGGCAGTATGGTTGGGGAGTAGGGGTGGGTTGGGGCTTTGGAATTGGACAGACCTAGTTTCTAATCCTGGCTATATCACTTCCTTGCTGCATGTGGAAGATGCCATCACTGATTGGATTCTGCAGGAGCACACACTGAGAGTCACCTAGGCTGCAAGATGTTTATTAGGGATCAAAACCTGTGAGAGGAAGGAGGAGAATGTAGAATAGGGCAGAGGAAGAAGTCTAACTTGATGCAGGCCTGAGAAAGTCCAACCCAGTGGGAGCTCCAGAGCAAGGATTGCTTGCAGAGCATCTCCCATTGGGCTTTTATACCCCTCCCCTGCTCAGTTACTGGGTGATATGGTTTGGCTGTGTCCCCACCCAAATCTCATCTTAAATTCCCACATGTTGTCAGAGTGATCCAGTGGGAGGTAATTGAATCGTGGGGACAAGTCTTTCCCGTGCTGTTCTCATGGTAGTGAATAAGTCTCATGAGATCTGATGATTTTAAAAAGAGGAGTTACTCTGCACAAGTTCTCTCTCTTTGCCCTCTGCCATCTATTGTAAGACGTGACTTGCTCCTCCTAGTCTTCCACCATGATTGTGAGGCTTCCCTAGCCACTTAGAACTGTAAGTCCCATTAAACCTCTTTCTTTTGTAAATTGCCCAGTCTCCGGTATGTCTTTATCAGTAGCATGAAAATGAACTAATACACTGGGTATGGGCTGCTCTGGGAAGGGCATGACCTTGGGTGAGACAGCTCTCTGAAGCTGGGGCAGACCTTGAAGAAACTGACAGCTGGAAGTTGTCTACTGACCACACTTCCCACTGCAGAGAAGCAAGTCCTTCTTGAAGGGATAAATGCATGATGCATCTCTCTGTCTACCACATACCCAGCAGTCATTCTTGACCCTCCTCCTATCTCTGCCTCCACTACAGAGACATGAGCAAAACTCATTTCCTAGGTTCCTTTGCATCTAGGAGTAGCCTTGTGATCCAGGAGACAGAATTGTCCACGAAACATAAGGGAAAGCTCACCTGGGGGTTCCTGAGAAAGACTTTCTTCTATGATAAAATAAGAGATGAAAGCAAACAAAGTCTCTCTTGCTACCTTGGCTTTCCCCCTTATTCTTGCTTTTGGATGCAGGTTGGGGGTCATGGGTGCTGACGCTTGGAGCTGTGGCAGCCATTTCACAACCATGAAGGGAAGGTCAAGAGAATTGCCAAGATGCCAACCCAGTTGATTCTGAAGCTACTAAATCAATTCTTGAACCATCTACAACCAGACTTCCTGTTAAGTAAACAATAACTGTTCTCAAGATTTCAGTCCTTGTTCATCAGGTTTTTTGTTACTTGGGGCCAAACACATTCTATCTGTTAAAATGTATGGCCCAGGGCAGGTCACACAATGTCTCTTAAACTTCATGCTTTTGTTGAGACCTTTCTGACACACCAAAGTTCTTCCCATACCCCAGATGCTTCTCTACGCAGGAGGTTTCCTGGCAGAGCATGGGTATGTGTGTGGGAATGGGGAAGTGGTGCAATTAATGTGGCCTTTGTACAGAGCCCATTACAAATGGGTGGGATTGGTTATGTGCACAAGGTGGCTTTTAGGTATGTGGATGAGGGGAAAAGGAGATTCCTGAGCCTCTTCAGAAATACAAAAAGAAATTATAACATCATTTGAGATACATGAAAATTAAGCAGAAAAGGGAGAGTGGAATGAAATTCTCAAAAAAGAAAGTAAGTGTAGTAATGCAATATTGCTGTGATAATACCACATAACAAGCAACCCTGATGACAACAAACATTTTTTTTCTTGCTCATACATCTGTGGGTTGACTGTGTTGGCTCTGCTTCAGACTAAGGGAAAGGGTCAGGTTTCCTCCAGTTGTTTCTCATGTTGGGACCAGCGCCAACGGAGCAAGTTTATCTTACGGTGGATGGCAGAAGTGCAGGAATGAAAGCCTCTGCTCCTATCATGTCTGCATAGATCCTGTTGGCCAAGTCAAGTCCCATGCCTGAGCCCAACAACAGTGGTGTGGGGGAGGTAAACTCTTCCAAATCTAGAGGGAGGTACTTACCACAAAAGGGTGGGTATACGATTTCTTTTCTTTGAAACAGGGTCTTCCTCTGTTGCCCAAGCTGGAGTGCAGTGGCACCATCATAGCTCTTTGCAGCCTCAAATTCCTGGGCTCAGACTGTACTCCCACCTCAGTCTCCCAGAGTCCTGCGATTACAGGCATGAGTCACCACACCTGGCCATAGGATTATTTTATAAGGAGTGAAGAACTGGGAATAAAAACCCAATCTACCACTGCAGGAGAAGTCACAGAGAAAAATGCGGTCAGAGGAGGGGGTTCCTTGAGTGTCCAGTCTCCAGCCATGATGACATTATCCCTTCAGGCCACCTGATCCTTTTGGACTGCACTGATACTCACCAAGGACGCTCCCTCCAACTCCACTCATTATTTCATTTCACAAGTTCAGTTTTTCCTCCATGTTCTCTTCTTTCCTCTGTCTCTTCTTCCCCCCAATCCTATCTAATATCAGTCAGTAGAATTATCTTTCTTAGTATTTACTTGGATTGGGTCCCTACATCCAGGTAGAGACAGTGGGAAAAACTAGTGATTACTCTTTTCTTAGACATGAACACCTGGACATTCCCCAGTTAGTGGTGTATCTTCTTCCTCTTTGTTCCTCCTTTTATTTATTTATTTATTTATTTATTTATTTATTTATTTATTTATTTATTGTTTTTCCTCCTTTGATTTTTTAAAATATTTAAGTAAGTCAATGACTTCCAGGACCTTTCATGGGCACTTGGATCAAAGAGATACAAGAGTCCTTATACTAAAGGAAACGTGATGGCCTGGCATTAAACATGCTAGGACAGAGGGATGTGCAGGAGGCTGTGAAAATACACAAAAGCATTGTGAGTTTGGAAGGGAAGGGATGGAGAGGACTCTGAGTTTTACCTCTACCTATCCTTCCAGGATGATTCCTGGCACACAGCTGTCTGTCTCAGACCCATTAAATACAACTATTGGTGTGGTTATTGTTTATCTGCCTTTGCCACTAAGCTGTAAACTTCGTGCATTTAAGGATGTGCCTATTTTGTTCATTTTTGTTGTCTTAGTCCATTTGGGCTGCTGTAACACAATACCACAGCCTGGGTACCTTATAAACAACAATTTATTTCTCATGGTTTGGGAGTCTGAGAAGTCCAAGATCAGGGCACCAACAGATGTGATATCTGGTGAGGGACTGCTCTCTGGCTCTCAGATGGCACCTTCGCTCTGTGTCCTCACATAGTGGAAGGGGCAAGACAGCTCTCTGGGGCCCCTTTTGTAAGGGCACTAATCCCATTAATGAGGGTGAAATCCTCATGACCTAAGCACTCCCAAAAGCCCCACCTCCTAATACTATCACATTGGTGATTAGGCTTCAACACATGAGTTTGAGGGGGACAGCAGCATTCAAACTATAGCCCCTGGATTCCCAGGTTGTTACGCAGCTCATTAATGGCTCATAATTGGCACCGTTATGTTATAAAAAACTTTTTTTTTTTTCCTGATTTCAATAAGAATGAAAGGATCTCAAGATGGTAGAAGCTAAGTGGCAGTACTTAACTTTCACGGACAAGGTGAGTGCAAGTTCTGTAGTGGGCAACGTGAACCAATAGCAATCAGGAGGTTTGACATGCAGGGATTTTTACCAGAAGTTAATCAATCCTGGTGTCCTTGGGGGGGATGAAATAGCTGGACCATCTGCTAAAGTATTACTGGACAAACTGTAGGTTTGATAGGTAGAAGCCTGACTTGAGTCACTGCAATAGAGAGCCACGGCCTCATATCTAGTTCCAAGACCTAAATAAGTTCACAGACCCAGACAGCCTTGACTACAGAGGAAGGACCCCACAATGACACCTTTGTTAGAGGACAAAGGTGTTCTTTCAGTTTTTTGAGGAATCTTCAACCTGTTTTCCAAAATGGCTGTACTAATTTACATTCCCACCCAGAGTACACAAGGGTTCCCATCTCTTCATATCCTCACTAATACTTGTCATTCATCTGTTTGGTAACAGCCATTCCAACAGGTGTGAGGTGAAATCTGATCGTGGTTTTAATGTGCATTTTCCTAATGATTAGAGATGTTGAGTATTTTGTCATATATCTATTGGGCAATTGTATCTAATCTTTAGTGAAGTGCCTGTTGAGAACCTTTGCTCATTTTTAATTGGGTTATTTGTTTACCTGCTGTTGAGTTTTTGAATTCCTTATATATTTTGGATATCAGCCCCTTTTCAGATGTATAGTTTGCAAATATTTTCTCTCAATTCGTGGATTATTTCTTCAGTCTGATAATTATTTCCTTTGTTATGTAGCCTAGAAGTTATGTAACCTAGAAGAGATGGATGACTTCCTAGAAGCATGAGACCTACAAAGATTGAATCTTTATGGGAAGTTTAGACATTAGTAATTCAACCTCTTTACTTTTTTTTTTTTTTTTTTTGGAAACGGAGTCTCGCTCTGTCGCCCAGGGTGGAGTGCAGTGGCCGGATCTCAGCTCACTGCAAGCTCTGCCTCCCGGGTTTACGCCATTCTCCTGCCTCAGCCTCCCAAGTAGCTGGGACTACAGGCGCCCACCACCTCGCCTGGCTAGTTTTTTGTATTTTTTTTTTTTTTTAGTAGAGACGGGGTTTCACCCTGTTCCCCAGGATGGTCTCGATCTCCTGACCTCGTGATCTGCCCGTCTCGGCCTCCCAAAGTGCTGGGATTACAGGCTTGAGCCACCGCGCCCGGCCCTCTTTACTTTGTATAGGTCTCCTCAGGTTATCTATTTCCTCTTGAGTCAGTTTTGGTAGTTTGTGTCTTTCTAGGAATTTGTCCTCCTCCACTCTTCTAGTGGACTTCTAGGATACAGATGGGATCCTGCAGCTCTGTTGCTTACATATGCCTTTTTTGGCTCTATATTTTCTGCAGCATTAATCTCCAAAATCAGGGGCAAGCACTGTAAGGAATGCACAATATTGAATGTGAAAGTAGATATTATTAATTTCTACCTATGTATTATTGAAAAATAAATATGTGTAATATATTGCTAATATATTGAGAGTCATATTTGTGAATAAGCTTTAAAGGTACACAATTTCTTTTTTTACACTTTTAGGTTCAGAGGTACTTGTGTAGATTTGTTATATAGGTAAATTGCGTGTCATGGGGGTTTGGAGTAGAGACATTTCATCCCCCAGGTAATAAACATAGGACCTGATAGGTAATTTTTTTATTCTTACCCTCCTTCCAACTTCCACCCTCAGGTAGGCCCCAGCAACTCCCATCCTCTCCTTTATGTTCATGTGTATTCAATAGTTGGCTCTTACTGATAAGTGAGAACACATGGTATTTGGTTTTCTGTTTCTATGTTAAGTTTACTTAGATTAACGGTCTCCGGCTCCATCCATGTTGCTGCAGAGAACATAATCTTGTTCTTTTTTATGGTTGTGTGGTATTCCATGGCATATAGGAATCACCTTTTCTTTATCCAGTCTACCATTGATGGGCATTTAAGTTGATTCCGTGTCTTTGCTATTGTGAATAGTGCTGCAATGAACATATATGTGTCTTTATGGTAGAATGATTTCTATGCCTTTGGGTATGTATCCAATAATAGGATTGCTGGGTTGAATAGAACTTCTGTTTTAAGTTCTTTGACAAGTTGACAGACTGCTTTCCACAATGGCTGAAGTAATTTACATTCACACCGGCAGCGTGTAAGTGTTCTCTTTTCTCTGCAACCTCTTTCGCATCTGTCATTTTTTGACTTTTTAATAATAACCATTCTGACTGGTGTGAAATGGTATCTCATTGTGGTTTTGATTTACACTTCTCTGGTGATTAGTAACGTTGAGCATTTTTTCATATGCTTGCTGGCCATGTGTATGTCTTCTTTTGAAAAATGTTCATGTCTTTTGCCCACTTTTTAATGGGGTTGTTTTTTGCTTGTTAATTTGTTCAAGTTCCTTATAGTTTCTGGATATTAGGCTTTTGCTGGAGGTATAGTTTGCAAATATTTTCTCCCATTCTGTAGGTTTTCTGTTTACTGATAATTCTTTTTGCTGTACAGAGCTCTTTAGTTTGATTAGGTCCCATTTGTCAATTTCTGTTTTTGTTGCAATTGTTTTTGGAGTCTTCATCATGAAATCTTAGTGAGGGCTTATGTACAGAGTGGTATTTCCTAGGTTATCTTCCCAGGTTTTTATAGTTTTAGGTTTTACATTTAAGTCTTTAATCCATCTTGAGTTGATTTTTTGCATACAGTGTAAGAAAGGGGTCCAGTTTCAATCTTTTGCGTATGATTAGTCAGTTATTCCAGCACCATTTATTCAATAGGGAGTTCTTTCTCCATTACTTATTCTTTTAGTTTTGTGAGTGAACTCTTCTTTTCTTTCCCTCTGAAGTCGTGTCAGATCTTCTAAGATTCAGTCTTCAGAATTTAAACAGAGCATGTGTCTAAGGTGAGTTCTTTAGGAATTAATCCTGTCCTGGAGACAATGTGCTCTTTCGGTGTCAAAGTTTGAGACTTCAGGCCAGGTGCAGTGGCTCATGCCTGTAATCCTAGCACTTTGGGAGGCTGAGGTGGGCAGATCACTTGATGTCAGGAGTTCGAGACCAGCCTGGCCAACGTTGTGAAACCCCGTTTCTACTAAAAATATGAAAATTAGCCGGGTGTGGTGGTGTATTAGAGGTGGTGCACCTGTAATCCCAGCTACTTGGAAGTCTGAGGCAGAAGTGCTTGAACCTGGAGGCAGAGGTTACAGTGAGCCGATATTGTGTCACTGCACTCCAGCCTGGGTGACAGAGCAAGACCTTGTCCCCCCCAAAAAAAAAAAAAAAAAAAATTCAGTCTTCAGCTAATTGAACTTATCCTCTCAAATAGGATTAATTGTCCAACTCTTCTAATTCTGTATTTCCCTGCACCCTGGATTCTCATGGGGTGTTTTGCACCTGCCTTCTAAATGTCCTCCCTTCCCCTGGTCTACCTGTTCTTTCATCCCTATGAGGAGATGTCCTGTCACTTACTATACCTTGATTCCCATTTATTCCAGTCCAACTATTGGATATTTCTTTTAAGTTTTCAAACATTCTACTTCCAGAAAGTCATCAAACCCAATTGCATTTTCTTGAAAGTTCTTATTTATTTGTTATTAAAGTGTTCTCATCTCTTCCACTAACTCTTTCACCTTCTTAGGAGTTAATTGTACAAATTGTCTTTGTTTTTCCTTTTGCTTTTTTATCCCAGGGTAGTTAATAGTGGAGGTAGTGAAAACCAACCACTTAAAGCTAACAAGCAGACACTAAGTATTTTAAATGCATGACATTTAATCCTATCAATGATATAATTAGACAGACACTAACATCATCCCTATTATGCAGATGAGGAAACTGGTGGCCTGAAAATTTACATGATTTACCCTGAGTAATTTACTGTGACTCCAGGGCCCACCCTTTTAACCTCCACCCTCCACCGTCTATCTCTGGTGGTAGAGAGAGTAATTACCTCCTCTCCTAACTGTTTTCCTTTGCTATTCTTGGCTGCTAGGTTCTCTGAGCTTTCTTATCGGTCACGAAGTAAAAGTGTTGATCAGGGCAAAATAGCAGCGAGCACAATGCCCCATGAGTGCTTATCTAACAAGCTGGCAACCTGCAAATATATCTAATATTCAGGAAAACTTTGTAGCTGCATTTAAAAACTCTCCCAGCTGCAGAGATTTGAGTCCTGTCTGCTTCAGGTCTATGGTATTGAGCCAAGTAAGGCCATACTCAGCAGACAGAAGACAACCCTTTGTGAATATCAGAGGCTGGCAAAACATGGCTGATGGGCAAAATCTGGCCCGATGTCTGTTTTTTTTTTTTTTTTTCTTTGAGCTAAGAACAATTTTTACATATGTATTTATTTATTTATGTATCTATTTTTGAAACAGAGTATCACTCTGTCGCCCAGGCTGGAGTGCAGTGGTGGGATCTTGGCTCACTGCAACCTCCACCACCTGGGTTCAAGCATTTCTCCTGCCTCAGCCTCCTGAGTAGCTGGGATCACAGGCATGTGCCATCATGCCCAGCTAATTTTTGTATTTTTAGTAAATACAAAAATTAAAGACATGGTTTCACCATGTTGGCCAGGCTGGTCTCAAACTCCTGACCTCAAATGATCCGCCCACCTCGGCCTCCCAAAGTACTGGGATTATAGGCGTGAGCCACCACGCCCAGTCGGTTTTTACTGTTTTAAATGGTTAGGGTGGGAAACAAGGGAAGACCATTTCACGATATGAAAAATCATGTAAAATTCACATTTCAGTGTTATGAATAAAATTCTATTGGCCCACAGCTATGCTCATTTAATGATGTATTTTCAATCTTCATATTGACAGATTGAACTGAGGCAGGAGAATAGGGTTTGGACCTGGGAACTTAAGGCCAATGTGTGCTGACTTCCTAAAGCTGGATCAAAAGGGAAACACTTGGGTCTGGGGGGAGGGACTCCAAGAACAATTAACACCAACTTCCAAAAGCTGAACCAAAAGGAAAAACTTCATCTTGCAATGCTGGGATAACAAGGAATCAAAGGTTACTCTCCATACAACCTTCCACCATGTCTCAGATGGAAAGGAAAGTGCCTCGGATTGGCTGTGGGCCAAGTGCCGGCCATCCCCTCATCTGCATAGGGTGCCATTCCACTCCGTCTCCGGATGACTGCGGACCCATTCACTTCAGCCTTTAATTAGCCACGGGCCAAATCCTTCATCCAGATAAAGAATGGACATCTTTAGCGGCGCCATTGTTCTTCCTACCACACTCTTCCACAATCTTGATGGAGTAACTCCAACTCCAGAGCTAGCAGGAAGGTGAAACTTAGAAGGTGTATTTGATTTTGTTTTCAATCAGCCCTATTCAGTGTAAGGTACATGTGTGAGATACAAATTCATGCGTTTGAACTCAAAGAATGGACTTAGAGACCCAGAGAATAGTGAAAGTGAGACTTTTAATGACCGTCTTGCAAGACTGGGTGTCTAATGAGCAGGTGCACCCAGCACAGTCACAACAAGCAATTCATCCTCCAGTACACGGGTCTCTCCCCAGGTTCCCCAAAGGCTGAGTACTGTGGGGTCACACTCTTCCAGAAATTCACCTACTGATGGTGGGTAGGGGCCTTAGATGTTCTGTTTTTGTTTTTTGTTTTTTTTTTTGGAGACGGAGTCTCACTCTGCTGCCCAGGCTGGAGTGCAGTGGCCGGATCTCAGCTCACTGCAAGCTCTACCTGCTGGGTTTACGCCATTCTCCTGCCTCAGCCTCCCGAGTAGCTGGGACTACAGGTGCCCGCCACCTCGCCCGGCTAGTTTTTTATATTTTTTAGTAGAGACGGGGTTTCACCGTGTTAGCCAGGATGGTCTCGATCTCCTGACCTCGTGATCCGCCCGTCTCGGCCTCCCAAAGTAGATGTTCTGTTTTAGGGTTGTCTTGCTGCATTTTGTTGCAGCCCACAATGCATTGCAATCCTAGTTCGCTCAGGGGCTTTTTAAGTATTTGACTTGTGACCTAATGACCTAAGCAGCTGGGGAGGCTGATAAGAACAAAGTGAGCTATTTTGCAGGCTAGTAAACTTTCATTTTAGACTAAATGGCTTTGGTTTGAGTGAGGGCAACTAAGCGAGGGAGGAAGGGGAGAAGGGAGAGGCTGACAAGCAGGCATCGGCTATCCAAGCAGAGGCCTAGAATATCTTGTTTCTTCTGTAGTTTGCTGACCTAAGCCAATTCAAGGCCCTTTGTCTTGGAAATGGACCACTGTATACATTATTTCCTTCACATGGATGTGCTTTGGTCAAGGAATAGGCGGAGGCAGACATCCAGGCCTGCATGACTCAGCAGGGTTGGTGTGCAGGCTCACACCTCCACTTGTTATATAACCTGTTTGTGTAAGTTCATACTTGGCTCTATGCCACTATTGTCTGTAAAAGGTATGACTGCCCTGCCGACACTGCACGGGGCTCTAGGGACATGGCTGGGCTTGGCTCTTGGGCGTGGCTCGACATGGTTCGGCGCGCTGGTTCCCAGAGGAAGAGAGAGAGAGCCTATGTGTGTCTTGCAGGTGGGCGGTGGGGAGCCAGGAACCAGCTTGTGCGCAGAGAAAGAGCTAAGCTGCTGACCCTGAAGGCAAGGGAGAGCCGGCAGCACAGCGGTGTGTGGGAGCAGCCGGCTCAAGCAGCTCAAACAGGGCAGACGGTGTGAGAAAACTGCTGATGAGAGAAGAGTGTGTAAGAGCTGTTGATGAGAGAACTGCTGAATAAAACTACATTTCACCTGCCTACGGCACCCCCCCGCCCAGTGTTTTTCAGCTATCTGCCCATCTACCCACTCCCCTTGGACCTCAGTATGGGCCCGAACCTGACCCCAAGCAGGACATTTGGCATAGTTGTGAACCTGACATCCAGCTCCTGTCCTGTTCCCCAAATCTCCAGGGCCCAAAGCCTAGATGATCCTTTATTTTCTATAAAGCAAAACATGAGTTTGGTACTCATTTTTGTAGCCAATAGGGACCTCAAAACGAGTACTTAAAACCCAGAAAACTTCGTAACCAGGCCCTTGAGCTGCTTGCTCGGGCCCACTCCCACCTGTGGAGTGCTTTCCACTTCAATAAATCTCTGCTTTCAGAGAATGGCTTGAACCCGGGAGGCAGAGGTTGCAGCGAGCCAAGATCGCACCGCTGCACTCCAGTCTGGGCGACAAAGTGAGATTCTGTCTCAAAGATAAATAAATAAGTAAATAAATAAAATAAGAAATCAATCCCTGCTTTCACTGCTTTGTTTTGTTCCTTTGTCACTGTGTCTTTTGTCCAATTCTTTGTTCAAAACGCCGAGGACCCGGACAACTCACACTCAAGGCCCTCCGTCTGGTCACAGAGTAGTTGTGACAGATTCCATGTGGCCCGCAAAGCCTAAAATACTTCCTTTCTGTCCCCGACAGAAAAGGTTTGCCAGTCCCTGGTACAGATAATTCAAAAGCATCCACTGAGCAGACTCCCTCAGGGAGCCCAGGAAGTCCTTGGTCTTAAGGCCTGGTGGAGACACGAGCTTTTGCCATCTGATGCTTTGTTTCACAGGAAATAAAGGATCATCTAGGCTTTGGACCCTGGAGATTTGAGTGACAGGACAGGAGCTGGATAGGGCTGATTGAAAACAAAATCAAGTGCACTTTCTAAGCTTCACTATCCTGCTAGCTCTAGAATTGGAGTTACTCCATCAAGATTGCTGAAAAAAGCACGGGAGGAAGAAAAATACTGCCCCTAAAGATTTCTGATATAGTTTGGATATTTGTCCCCTAGATCTCACACTGAAATGTAATTTGCAGTGTTGGAGGTGGGGCCTGGTGGGAGGTATCTGGGTCATGGGGGCAGATCCCTCATGGCTTGGTGCTGTCCTGGTTATAGTGAGTGAGTTATCAGATCTGACTGTTTAAAAGCATGTGACACCCCCTACCTCCCACTCCACCTCCCTCCCTTTCTCCTGCTGTCACCATGTAACAGACTGCTTCCCTTCATCTCCCACCATGAGTAAAAGCCCCCTGTAGTCCTCCCCAGAAGCTGGATAGATGCTGATGCCATCCTTGAAACTGTAAGCCTACAGAACCACGAGCCAATTAAACCTCTTTTCTTGTAAATTACCCGGTCTCAGGTGTTCCTTTACAGCAAGGCAAGAATGACCTAATACAATGTCCACATCCTAGTCCCCAGCACCTGTGAGTATGTTACCTTGCATGGCAAAAGGGAATTGATTAAAGTTGCTATCATCTGTCCTTGAGTTGGGGCGAGGAGCCTGGATTGTCCAGGCAGATCCAATCTAATCACAGGGCTCCTTAAGAGCAGACAACCAGTAGCAGCTGTGGTCAGAGAAAGGGACGTGGTGATGGAAGTAGGGTCGCCTACACGCTATGTTGCTGGCTTTGAAGGCGGAGGAAGGGGGTCTCTGGAAGCTGGAAGAGGCCAGGAAGCAGATACCTTCCTACAGCTTCCCGAAAGGCACACGGCCCTGCTGACGCCTCAATCTCAGCCCCGTGAGACTCCTTGCTGGACTCTGGCCCACAAAACTATGAGATAATAAGGTAAGATATTTGTGTTTTAATCCACTACGTTTTGGTAATTTTTAATACCAGAAAACTTAATAGCAAAAATAGTAGAAAATGAATACAGAGGGTGAGCTGGGTCCACCTCTTTAAATCACCCTCTTGCCAGATTTTCTCATGTCTCTGATATAATTTTTGGTTGTCTAAATATATTTAGGATCATGTTATGTTTTAGAACTAGAAAAAAAACCTCAGCATGTCTTGTGAATGTCCTATTTTATGCTTGAAAATAAAATGTTTGAATCTAATTAACTTCATCTTGGTTATCATTGATGGACGGAGACTCAAACTTGACTGTTACTCCCAGTCTGGAGTGATTTGCATCATATGATCAGTCTCTCTCCAAAAGCATTGTATAAAGAGGATGTATGTTTATTTTATTTTATTTATTTTTTTGAGACGGAGTTTCACTCTGTTGCCCAGGCTGGAGTGCAATGGCACTATCTCGGCTCACTGCAACATCCGCCCCTGGGTTCAGGTGATTCTCCTTCACACTCCCAAGTAGCTGGGATTACAGGCGCCTGCCTCCATGCCCAGCTAATTTTTGTGTTTTTAGTGGAGACAGGGTTTCACCATGTTGGCCAGGCTGGTCTCAAACTCTTGACCTCAAATGATCTGCCTGCCTTGACCTCCCAAAGTGCTGGGATTACAGGCGTGAGCCACCATGCCTGGCCAAGAGGATGTATATTTTTTGTGCATAATCCCTAGATGAGCAAACTTGATAAATGTAAGATTTCATTTTAGCAATTTTTTTTTTTTTTTTTTTGAGACGGAGTCTCGCTGTGTCGCCCAGGCTGGAGTGCAGTGGCCAGATCTCAGCTCACTGCAAGCTCCGCCTCCCGGGTTTACGCCATTCTCCTGCCTCAGTCTCCCAAGTAGCTGGGACTACAGGTGCCCGCCACCTCGCCCGGCTAGTGTTTTGTAGTTTTTAGTAGAGCCGGGGCTTCAAAGCGTTACCCCCAGGGTGGTCTCGATCTCCAGACCTCGTGATCCACCCGTCTTGGCCTCCCAAAGTGCTGGGATTACAGGCTTGAGCCACTGAGCCCGGCCAGCAATTTTTTAAACGTCAAAATAACATAAGTGGGTTGGGTAAAAGTTACGCAAATTATTAAATTTTTAGTTTCTTTCCACTTAGGTAGGCATCTTTCTATTTTTCTGATGTGACTTTGGAGTACTTCCTGTCTTTAACCTGTTGCATATTATTGAGTAAGCAATTCAACCTTTTCCCCAAATCATGAAATCTGCTTGGAACATTTGTAATAACATAGATAACATAGATTTTTAAGGAGCAATTTTGCATTTTCTATTTATTTCAGTCATAACAAAAACATTTTAACAGATTTTTCTTCTACATGCAGAAACATGGACAAATTATACAAACATAATGCTGGGTGAAAATAGACCTAAGAGACTCTGTCATGATATCACTTATATCATGTTCAAAAACAGGCGTAGTTAACCTATTGTGTTAGAAGTCAGGATAATAGTTGCTTGGAAGATGGAGGGATATTGGGAAGTGGCACAGTGGGAAGTTTTAGGATGCTGGCAATGTCCTATTTTTGATCCAGGTGTTGGTTTCATGAGTATGTTCACTCTATAATGGGTTTGTCAGCTGTCTCAAGACTTGTGCATTTTCTGGGGTATGTTTTATTGAAATTAAAAGCTTTTTTATGAATAAAAACATATCAGAATCACCGGGACACAGCCAATACAGTGCTTAGCTAAGAACTCATATCATTGAATAGGTATAGCAATAAATATATTAAAAAGATAAAAGTTTAATTTCCAACTCATAGTTAAGAAATGAACAACAATAAAAATAACAAAAGGGTCAGGTGCAGTGGCTTACACCTGTAATCCCAGCACTTTGGGAGGCCAAGGCAGGCGGATCACTTGAGGTCAGGAGTTCGAGACCAGCCTGGCCAACAAGGTGAAACCCTGTCTCTACTAGAAATATAAAAATTAGCTGGGCATGGTAGTGGCCACCTGTAATCCCAGCTACTTGGCAGGCTGAGCAGGAGAATCGCTTGAGCCTAGGAGGTTGCAGTGAGCCGAGATTGCGCCACTGCACTCCAGCCTGGGTGACAGAGTGAGCCTCCGTCTCAAAAACAAAACAAAACAAATATCAGTGAAAAGATGTGGAAGGGAGAATTAATAAACACAAGTACATAGAATAATCAGAAAAGGGAAAGGAAATGGTAGAACTCGGAATTGTTCCTGTGGGAAAAAAAATACTAGCTAGTATAATAAAGAAAAAGGCACAAACATACAAAATATTGCAAATGACCATAAAACAAAAATGTAAAAAAAAAACTATGATACTATTTTATGCACATAAATGTGAAAATCTAAGACCAGCCAAGATACAGTACTAGGGACCACAGGTAACCTCCCTTCTGGATCAGCAAAAGAAGGGACAAAACAATGGTTTACAAGATACTGTATGTCCATCAACAAAGGACAGTGATCACTGAGAAATGGGAAACAAATGGAGTGAGCCCTGTTATGGAAGAATTGTGCCACTCTCCACCTAATTCATATGCTGAAGTCCTAACCTTCGATATGAATACATTTGGAGGTAGGGTCTTTAGGGAAGTAATTAAGGTTAAATGAGGCCATAAGGGTGGGACCCTAG
Organism: Piliocolobus tephrosceles; assembly: GCF_002776525.5. Lineage (NCBI taxonomy): Eukaryota > Metazoa > Chordata > Mammalia > Primates > Cercopithecidae > Piliocolobus > Piliocolobus tephrosceles. The sequence goes on along the minus strand of NC_045453.1, from coordinate 16,923,078 downwards.
TCAGATAGGATTGGTGTCCTTATAAGAAAAGGAAGAGGTGGGGCATAGCGGCTCACACCTGTAATCCTAGCACTTTGGGAGGCTGAGATGGGAGAATTGCTTGAGCCCAGGAGTTTGAGACCAGCCTGGCAACTGAGAGAGACCCTGCCTCTTTAACTAAACACACACACACACACACACACACACACACACACACACACACACACACTCACTCTAAAAATCCCTCCTTTCCCCAGTGTAAGCACAGAGTAAAGTCATGGAAGGACATGGAAGGACATTTACCATCAGGGGGCAGGTCCTCAACAGAAACTGAATTTGCCGTTATCTTGAGTATGGACTTCCAGCCTCCAGAAGTGGAAGAACATAAATGTCTGTTGTTGAAGCCACCCTATCTGTGATCTTTTGTCATGGCAGCCCAGGCTAATGCATTCTACAATTGACCCAGTGAGTTTTCAGGTTGCAGTGCCAAGACAGGGAACTTGGCAGAATCCGTGAGTTGAGGACACTGGCTGAAAGCCTGGGAAAACCAAGGTAGGCAGACTTCTCAGGACAGAGTCCCAGAGAGAAGAGAATTACACAGAGCACCCCAGGTGTTTGCAGAGCGTCTCCCTTACTTGGCAGATTGCTGATCAGTGCCTGTGTGAGATGGAGCTACGTGAGACTGGGGGAAGACATGCTCCCTCAATACCAAGAACAGTGTCTGCTCCCACAGTCAGACTGGACAACCTGCAGAGTCACGGGTTTCTTGTTATCCAGGTCAGCTCAGGTGCTGTCTGCTGGGCGAGACCTTCTGTGATCTCCCCAGTTAGGTGTTTTTGTTTGTTTTTTGAGACAGTCTTACTCTGTCACTCAGGCTGGAGTGCAGTGGCACCACCTCTGCCTCCCTGCAACCTCTGTCTCCCAGGTTCAAGTGATTCTCCTGCCTCAGCCTCCTGAGTAGCTGGAATTACAGGCATGTGCCACCATGCCTGGCTAATTTTTAAAGTAGAGATGGGATTTCACCATGTTGGCCAGGCTGGTCTCGAACTCCTGACCTCAGGTGATCCATCTGCCTCGGCCTCCCAGAATGCTGGGATTATAGGAGTGAGCCACCGCACCTGGCCCCCAATTAGTTTTGAGCTTCCTGCTTCTAGGTACAGTCTCTTGCACATGACTGTGCGTTTATATCCAGTGTGTTTTCATCCTCAGAAATTCTGCACATCCTTATATTTTTATTTTCTGCTTCCCTTAAAGGGTCATTTCCACGAGAGATGGAATGTTGTCTTCTCGAAGGTTGTATCCCCAGTACACAGAATAGTGCCTGGCAATTAAGGAGTTAATTACAGGTAAAAGTTATGATGCAGCTAACAGACATCAAAAGGTATAAAATGGAAGAAGGGTGGGGAGGTGGAAGGGAGTTTTCATCAATTGTAGTAGAGAGACAAAAGTTATCATAATAGAAAAGCTCATTTAATTGAGGTTTAACTGCATTGTTTAAAGGTGTGATGTTTCAAGGAGCAGAAAAAAATCAAAGTAATCTATCAAAACCTTTAGAGGAATTTGGGAAGAACTAATGTCAGAGCTGATAAATCAAGAAAGAATGGTATAAATATATTACTTCGAGTTATACTAGGTAGTCACCAGGAATTACACTGTGAGAGTTGCGTTGGTGTGGAGAGAGGGGGTGGCAAATTACTGCTTTCTGTAATATGTCCATAAATATTTAATTTCTAGCCATAGGGACATTTTGCTTTGATTAATTTTTTTCTAATAGAGGAATTCAAACACAGGAAGAAACCTTAGACAAATCTGTAAAGGACTAGGATGAGAGATTTCATTCATTAATTTTTGGGAAGCATACGCATAGAGAGAGCGTCTCTGTCTTATTCTTAGACACGCGAACATATGGAGTCGGTTCCTTTCCTCTTGTGAATCGTTTTGAGCCAAGCATAATGAGAGCACCTTTGTATAGTACTTGGTATTGTGGATTTGCATTTTTTTTGTTTTAGGGGGTGGGTGGTTCTAGTCCAATGTTTCAGGCCCTTAAAAAAGGAATTGTTTATAACGTGAGTCCAGAAGCAGTCACATCAGAGGGGAGTGTTCCCAGGCAGGTGGAGTGGGAAGGGACTTCCTGAGGCAGACGTCAATGTTGTCCCTAAACGGATGGCCCTTGTGGTTGTGGGATTTGAGGCCACAATGTCAGGAAGCGCATGGTCCCTCCTGTGTTTGGGGGCAGGCGAGAGGGCCTGACTTCATCAATTATGCAGGCAAATAACTCCACCTGTGGTGAGAATGGGCCTTGCAGAGTCTGAGGGCCATTCTCTGGGGTCACGATCTTGATCATCACCAGCTGTGTCCGGTTGGAAACTCACCCTTCCAGCTTGTTCACTTCCAAATGTGGGACTGGGGGGCATTTCCTGGCAAGGCTGTGGACAGTGATCTGACAGCCCAGGGCCTCAAAACAGCTGAGCTTCCAGCTCTGCAGCCTCTGCCTCCTTTTCCTCTAGGCACGGCCCAACATGTCTCTGCTGTGTGCAGAAGGACATCGACCCTTTTTGGGAACTCTGCTTTCTGGTATGACCAGGTGTGGTGTTTGCACCCGTGAAGTTCATATGTAGGTATTAGGTGAGGTTTCAGACGTGGATTTGGGATTAGGACCAGATAGAAACACCTATACATCACCTGTGGTTACCTTGGGAAGAGCCTGCTCTTTGTGGGGGATACCACCATCCCCCAGAAGGTGCCCCTTGGTGATTATCATTGGTCAAGGCATGTTTTGCACACTCATGGTATGGATGAGAGCTTTTCAGACCTGCCAAATGTTGAACATCGTTTGATGTTTCTGAAAGGGAGCCTGTCTCTTGTGGGTTGCGGTTCACGCACGTGAAACATTGTTTTCTGGTCATGTAACCAAGAGTTAAGTCTGCGAATACAGTCAGTGGTTGGTGGAGCTGTCAGATAACCAGGTGTATCAGCTAGCTTATGGAGCATAACAAACCACCCCGGACTCTGTGACTTAATACAACTGTTTATTGAGCTCACAACTCTGGGATGGCAGTTTGGGGTAGGTTCATGTGGGCAGTTCTGCAATTTTGCCAAGTTTGGCTTATCTCAGCTGGAACTCACTCATACATCTGAAGTTGGCTGCTGGATGGGCACAGGGCTTTCTGATGTCAGCTGGGGCACCTTCCTTTTCTCTGCAGGGTCTCCCATCATCCAGCAGGCTAGCATGGGCTTGTTCTCATGGTAACAGGTCTGACCAAGAGCAGTAAGAGGGCAAGGCCAGTGAGCAAGCACTTTTCAAGTTTCTGCTTGCATAGTGTTCGCTGCTGTCTCATTGGCTAGAGCAAGTCATATGGCCAAGTCTGGAGTCCATGTCAGAGTCATTAAACAAAATCAGAGCCATTCCTGCAAGCTGTGCACAGCACCGGGGAATAGCTGACACTGAGCCCACTGTTCCCATCCAAACATACCTCAGAGCAGGGAAAACGGCTCCTGTTATCCTAAAAGAAATCGGGGCTCCATTTTGCTACTCCTCAACAGTGTCATGTGTGAACCTCTGATCCCTTTGATCCATTTTGTAGGAAGGGTGATAATAAAAATAATGATCAGTGACATTGATAATGACAGCTAACCTTGTTTATCACATTCCAGACACTTCTAATTGCATACAAGGATTATTTCATTTAATTCTTAGCACCATGAGAATGAGAAGCTACATACACCAACATTACATATATCTCAAAAACCTGTAAGTGGAGAATGATATTGATAGTAAGAGAAATTTACAAAATTCTAAATACAAAATTCTAAAACACATAAAGCAATATTATATATCGTGGATATTTACATTTGTGTTTAAATAATGGAAATGATAAACTCGGAGCAGCTACTTTCAGAGGAGGATGGCAACTGGTAGAATGAAACGTGGAACCTTGATTATAATTATTGGGAAGAGCAGACTCTTCCCAATAATCAAGGGGGTTGAGTTCTGACTGAAGTTTAAGATTGGTAGAGGTTGCCTAGGTGCTAGTTATATTCTCTCTGTACTATTTATATGTCTAAAGTATTTCAGAAAGAAACTAGAGGTTGCCTAACCCACAAAAATACTTAAGTATATTAAAAATCTATAGTAAAATCAATGGATCAATGGAATAAGATTTTTAAAATCCAGAAATGGACCCAATTTTCTAATTAAAGGAGTATCACTCAAAAAGGTGAAATGGGACATTTAATACATAGCAAAGAGACAACTGGGCAACCATTTGGGGAAAAAGTAAACTTAGATGCATGGCTCATATTTGTACTAATATCACTCGCAAGTGGATTGAAGATTTAAATATTTAAAACGAAAGTACAAAAGTAGTGGTGAGCTCTCAGCCTCTGGGAATCACAGCTTTATAGGATGTGAGGTTTGGAAGTGACTTTATGGGTCACCTGTACTACAGGCGTGCACCACCACAGCTGGCTCATTTTTGTATTTTCAGTAGGGATGGGATTTAGCCATGTTGGCCAGGCTAGTCTTGAACTCCTGGCCTCAGGTGATCCACCCACCTCGGCCTCCCAAGGTGCTGGGATTATAGGCGTACCATCTCTTTTATAGATGGGGAAACTGAAGGACAGGGGTAGAAGTGCATTTTTGCCCAGGCATTGAGCCCACTCAAATTGGCACTAGTGCCAGAGTTTCAACTAGATCCCAGGTTGTGGAGCAGGGTTTCTGTGCACTGGTGACCAGCTTGCCTGAATCCGGTGAGGCAGAACCCCCACGCACACAAGTTACATGAAATGAAATGGGTTTGGTACTTACAGACAGACAGCAAGGGACAGCAGAAGCCTGGGATTCATTGCAGGCCAGTCCCCCAGGCTCAGGAAATCTTCCCCAGCGTGAATGGAGTCTCTGTGTGTGCCCCAATTGTACCACAGCTGAGAGACCCCAAAAGACAGCCCAGCCCGGGTTGTATACTTCAGGGGTAACACAATAGGCTGGGCTAAAACACCTAAGGATACTCTGTTTGTAGGGGAAAGGGGAATAGAGCCTGGGCTGTTGTAGCCAGTTCCTACGTATCTCAGGATGTTGCATTCCTAGCACTCACCAAGTTAGTCCTGAGAATCAAGCAAGAAAGTGGGTGGCCAGGCATCGTGGCTTATGCCTATAATCCCAGCACTTTATGAGGCCAAGGTGGGTGGATCACTTGAATTCAGGAGTTCAAGGCCAGCCTGGCCCACATAGGCCAGCCTAACCCCAACTCTACTAAAAATACAAAAATTAGCCAGGTGTGGTGGCACACATCTGTAATCCCAGCTACTTGGGAAGCTGAGGCAGGAGACTCGCTTGAACCCGGGATGTGGAGGTTGCACAGTGAGCTGAGATCGCACATCTGCACTCCAGCCTGGGTGATAGAGTGAGACTCTGTCTCAAAAAAAAAAAAAAAAAAAGTGGGGGGGGGGGGGGGGGGGGTGGCAGGTGAGGAGAACTGGGTTGGTGGGTTGGGCCAAGGCCACCTGGAGAACTGTCCTGCACAGATCAACCAAAAGGTAATATTCAGTGACAACTTGTGCACCAGGCACTGTGCCAGGACTTTACCTAGATTATCTTATGTTTTCCCACCAAATGAGCTAGTTGCTGTCATTATGCCCATTTCACAAATGAGGAAGTTGAGGCTGCGTGAGGTGGCTGAACTGCTAGTGGTGAGGCCTACGTGCTCTGCCACACTGCATCCCCTGGGAGGGTGGTGGCTGGTGACCCATGGCTCTGGTGGGAGTGTGCAGGGCTGCAGTGGAACAGTGCTTCAGGGATAAGTTGGGGCAGGATACGGGGAAGATGGGAGGACAGGACAAGGAATTTGGAATCCAGCAGCAGCAGCTATGTGCAGGGGGAGAGTTTCCTCTCCTGTCACACAAAGCTGGCCATGCGCTTTCTATCCTAGATGAGCCAGCTGTGCCCATTCCAGTTGCAGCAATGGCACTGGGGCCAAACCAGTTTTTAAAGGGCTCTGGCTGTGGGAAGTGGAGAACCTGCTGCCAGCCAGGCCAGGCCAGGGTGTAAACTGGAAAAAGGCTTCTCTTCCTCCAGTCATTGTTTTTTACAGTAGTTCTCCATCTTTGATATACAATATTTGTACATATTGATGGGGTACATGTGATATTTTGTCATACGCATACCATGTATCATCATCGAAGCAGGGTAGTTAGGATATCCATCACCTCTCCCCCGGGAATTGTTGGAGTGTGAACAATTCCCAGTGTGAACGATAACAGGTGGCCCTGGGAGAAAGCTGGACTGAGGCGGGATGGGACGCTCACTTTAGGTGAGTTGGGTGACAGTGGTCATGGCCAAAGTGTAAAGATGGAGTCCAGGGAAGGAGAGAAGGAGGGGTAGGGGCTCTGGCACTGGGCCGTAAACAGTAGCATCCAGTTAGGAACTGCAATTTCATAAACCAAGCTTCTTTTTTTATCATATTGCACACCAATAAAAAGTACAAGGGATTTGGGAGGCTGAGGTGGGTGGATCGCTTGAGCCTAGGAGTTTGAGACCAGCCTGGGCAACATGGTGAAACCCCATCTCTACTAAAAAATACAAAAAACTAGCCGGGCATGGTGGCGCAAGCCTGTAATCCCAGCTACTCGGGAGGCTGAGGCAGGAGAACGGCCTGTACTGGGAAGGTGGAGGTTGCAGTGAGCCAGGATTGCACCACTGCACTCCAACCTTGGCAACAGAGCAAGACTTGGTTGCCAAAAAAAAGAAAAGAAAAAAATAAAAGGGATGGCTATACACAGCTGCAGGAATGAATCTTGAAAAAATGGTGCTGAAGAAAAGCCAGATAGAAAAGATAACAATATGAGTCCATTTATATAAAATGATAGAAAAGGAGGCAAACTCAGTTTATGGCAATAACAGTTAGGGCAGTGTTTACCTGGGGAGGTGGTGGGGAGGGAGGTGGGTGAAATCACTGATGAACAGGGGCGCGTGGGAACTATCAGGGGTGATGGAAACATTCCATTTTGTTTTGGGTCATGGCTACAGAGATGGAGATGTGAAAATGTATCATTTTAAAACAAGCAAAAAAAGCCCTTCTAAATCAGTGTCCAGCGTGTATTGCAACATACAAGAAACCAGGCAAATGCTACGCTGCTTCCTCCCAGGTGAACTCCGCTGCACACACAGATGCCACGCTCTGTGCTTCACACACCTTTACCCCCGACGCCGGGTGTGCTCCCGCCAGCCACCTGCCACACTGAGGCCACAGCGTAGGTTTGGGGTTGGGCAGCGGAGGGTGTGGCACAGGGTGAACATGTTCTCCCAAGCGTGTGGCATGGCTGGGGCTGCCAGCACTGGTTTAGGTGGGCAGAGGCTCTCCCATGCTGCTCCAGGACTCAGGGGGAAGCCCATGGATCTTTACCTCTGCCACTCATGTGAGTTAGTATGTTTGCCCTGTTGCCCTCAGATGTGGCATCCTTTTTGCAGTGCCCAACCTGGACACATGTGCATTCATGTCTTGCCCATTAGACTGCCCAGGGCAAACCACGTGGCTTCAAACCATTTTCCTACACTTCTCACCTGGTATAGGGAGCAGTTCTACGGTGGTTTGAATTCAGTATCTCAAGTTGGCAACAAGTGTGCAGAAGCACCCAAAGTCACAGGTAACCCTCCATGGGGACCTGGACCTGGACCTGGGCGCCAGCTTCTCACCCCCACTCGGGACTCACTTCCTAAGGTGGAACCCATGGGATTGAAGGTCTGTGGGGGCCCAGGCATGTGGCTCATACCTGTAATCCCAGCACTCTGAGTGGCAGGAGAATCACTTGATCCCTGGAGTTTGAGACAAGTCTGGGCAACATTGCAAGACCCCCATCTCTACAAAAATAAAAATTAGCCGGGCATGCATGGTGGCTTGTGCCTGGAGTCCTAGCTACTCAGGAGGCTGAGGCCTCGCTTGAGCCCGGGAGCTCAAGGCTGCAGTGAACCATGATCGCACCACTGCACTCCAGCCTGAGCAACAGGGAACCTCTGTCTCTAAGAAAAAAAAAAAAAAAAAAAGATCTGGGGGTTGTGGGGTACCTCCTGCAAATCTCAAGGCAAGTTCCAGGTGATCCTGAAGTGGGGGACTGTCCCATTGGTGGCCCTCGGAGCCTGCTGCTGTTCACGCGCTCGTGCAGCCCCTCCCCTGGGAGCTGTGCTGATCCCGTTACTTACTTTAACCCAGCAGTTCTCAATCCAGGGTGGCTTTGTCCTCCAGGTGACATTGGGCAATCTCTGGGGACATTTTTAGTTGTTGGGCCTGGTGGGGGTGCTACTGGCAATGAGTAGAAGCCAGGGATTCCACTAAACATCCTGGAACACACAGAGCAACCTCCTTCAATTCCTCTGCCCTCGCCAAACAGAATGAGACCAGTCCAGTGTCAATGGTGCCTACGCTGAGAGGCCCTGCTTTGCCCGATGAAGCATGGCGGGGTGATGCTTCATCGGTTCTGGGCTCAGCCTTCAAGATGCCATTAGCTTCTGCTTCATCCTCAGACCCCAGCCACCATGCAAGTTAGTTTCCCAGCGCTGCCATAACAAGGTACCACAAACTAGGCAGCTTAGGGCAACAGAAATGTATTCTCAGTTCTGGAGGCTGGAAGGCCAAAATCAAGGTGTTGGCAGGGCTGGGTCCTTCTGGAGGCTCTGGGGGAGAATCTGTTCCATGCCTGTCTCTTGGCTCCTGGCAGTCCTTGGCATTTCATGGCTGGTGTTGGCATAACTCTAGTCTCCTCCTCTATCTTCACATGGCCTTCGCCCCTGTGTGTGTCTGTCTTCTAACCTCCTTAGAAGGACATCTGACGTTGGATTTAGGGCTTAACCTAATCCAGTATGACCTCATCTTAACTAGTGACATCTCCAAAGACTTTGTTCTCATCTTTGCAGATATAACTAGTTAAGATGAGGTCATATGTAACCATACATCAGGTTGTATTTTGAGGTTTTGGGCAGATATAAGTGTTGGGGGTACACTATTCAGCCTACCACACCATGTAAGAAGTCCAATTCAGCTGGTCATGGTGGTTCATGTCTGTAATCCCAGCACTTTGTGAGGCTGAGGTGGGTGAATCACTTGAACCCAGGAGTTCAAGACCAGCCTGGGCAACATAGTGAGACCCATTCTCTCAAAAAAAAAAAAAAAAAAAAAGCCAGACATGGCAGCGTGTGCCTGTAGTCCCAGCTACTCAGGAGGTTGAGGTGGGAGGATCACCTGAACCCAGGGAGGTCGAGGCTGCAGTGAGCCATGATCATGCCACTGCATGTTAGCCTGGGTGACAGGGTGAGACCCTATCTCAAAAAAAAAAAAAAAAAAAAAGGCCCAGTGCTCCTAAGACCACCATGTGATGAGGGAGCCCAAGCTGGCTCCATGAACAGGCCACACGGATGGAGACAGAAGGCAGATGCCCCGTCCACCCCAGATGTTTCAGTCATCTCAGTTGAGCTCTGGATCTGGAGAGAAACTGTCTTTTTCGCTCCAACTCCAGCGTCCTGTTGCCCTAGCCAACCACGTGGAGCAGGAGAACCATCCAGTCAACCCACAGGTTTGTGAGAGAGAATGAATAATCATTGTAACCCATAAGCTTGGGGATTCTTCATTAGGCAGCAATCAATAACTGACACGAGGCCAGGGCTGAGCTGTTATTGACAGTGTTGTCCCCACTCTCCAAGGGAGACAATTCCCTCTCCCAGATCTGAGGTGTCCCATGGGGCTGTGCAGCCTCACACCTGAGCATGGAACTCTGGTCTGGTCTAGACAGGTCCTGCCTTCTGTTTCCTACCTCCCCTCCCTACCCTCCCAGCCTCAGGATAGCCCTGGTCACATTCTCTCCACCTGGCACTGATACAAGGGACCAAATGAGCATCTTGCTGAGGGCCTCCTTAGAGGGAGTTGGGATGTCTGGCCCAGCAGAGGTTCTTTGGCCTCAGAAGCCTGCAAGAGGAGCTGGGGCAGAAAGGAGACGGCGGGTCTGCAGTGCCCAGCACGGGCCCCAGAAGGCAGACAGCCAGCCAGGCAACTTCCCAAATGTCATCCTTTGCTTCTGGTCAACACCCAGCCTGTCCCTGGGAACCATTCTAGTTCCCAGAAGCCCAGCTCAGGAGTCACATGGTATTTGTCTGGAAAGGAGGTCAGTTGGTAGGTAGTTCTGGCTCACCAGATGAGTAGTTAAAATTAATTGACCAGATCATACACCCACTTGGGGAAACAGTTTGGCAGGTTTTATTTTGAAGTTAAACATACCTACCCTATGATCAAGCATTTCTACTCCCACGTATTTACCCAAAATAAATGAAAACATATGTCCAAAAAGACTTGTACAAGAATGTTGATAGCAGCTTTAGGCATAATTGCCAAAACCTAGAAACATACACATGACTCTCACCAGGAGAACGGAAAACAGACTGCGCCTGATCGCTTACAATGGAATCCTGTTCAGGCACAAAAAGGAAGAGATTAAAAGGCAGGGAACAACATGGATGAATTTAAAAGCCATTAAGTGAAAGAAGCAGACACATGTGCATACCCAGTGCTTCCATTGTTATGAAATTCTAGAAAAGGCAAAACCTAGCCGTAGTGATAGAAATCAGAGCAGTGGTTGCCCAGAGCAGTAGGGGCAGGGGTTGGCCGGAAAGGGATGTGGGAGATCTCTAGGGTGACAGGAAGAGCCTGTAGCTTGACTGGGACATACATGTGTGTCAAACTCCTCAATCTGGCCAGGTGTGGTGGCGCACACCTGTCATCCTAGCACTTTGGGAGGCTGAGGTGGGCCAGTCACCTGAGGTCAGGAGTTTGAGACTAGCCCAACATGGTGAAACCCCATGTCTACTAAAAATACAAAAATTAGCCAGGTGTGGTGGCACATGCCTGTAATCCCAGCTACTCGGGAGGCTGAGGCAGGAGAATCCCTTGACTCCAGGAGGTGGAGGTTGCAGTGAGCCAAGATCACGCCCCTATATTCCAGCCTGAGCAATGGAACAAGACGCAAGACTCCATCTCAAAGACAAGAAAACAAAACCGCATCAATCTGTACACCTAAAATGTGGGCATTTTAGAGGATGTAAGCTGTACCTCAATTTTTAAGTTTAAAATTAAAAAAAAAATTAAGATCTTTTAAAAGCAAAGATTAGCCAGGCTCTAGCTTTCCCAAGCCAAATGTCTGTCCATCTGTCAGTTATGACCAGTTACACATTTGGCCAGTGACATTTGTCAGGGTGGGTCAGTGTCCATTCAATAATTTGTGCTCATGTGTGATCGACTGGATGGTGGAGTAATGGGCTGGATCTCGGTCAGTCAGCGGCAGGCCTCTTGGATTTGGAGGTGGAAGGGATGGCTCATCACTGGGTAAACATTGCACCATGGTGAAGGGTCAGGCAGTGGTCTGCCTGGTTCCCACCCAGGCTCTCCTGCTGTCTAGCTCTGTGACCTTGGGCAAGTCACTCACCCTTCTGAGCCTCAGTTTTCTCATCTGTGAAATGTGTACAATCGTTGTATCTATCACATGGGGTTGGCGAGATGACGAAATGAGCCAGTGGGTCTGCAGTGCCCAGCACGGGCCCCAGCACACATGCTCTGGCAGCGTGATCTGTTATTCCCGTTTTTATTTCTCCATCTGGTGGCAGGAAAGGATACGACTGGAGGCCCCCTTCCTGTGTTTCCAGACAGATGCCACTGCTGTTTGCTGGAAGAAGAGCTCAGGACCTGGGGCCGAGGAGCAGGGCTGAGGAGGCCTGGGTGCGGGGAGCTCCCCCAGAGGGCCGCGGGAGAGGGGACCCTGCTGTCTGAGGTCAGGCCTGGCCTCTGGTTCTCCACCTCCTGGGGACAACTGAGCCAGCTTGAAGGCAGGGTCTCCCATCCCGGGCAGGCAGGAAGCCAGCTCTGTAGGCCAGCAATGGCAAGTGGGCAGAAGGCTGTGACTGGGGTGGGGGGGCCCAAACGGAGATAATGACAGCACAAAGTGTCCCCCAGGCCCCTCCTGTCGAGGCGGGGAGCAGCTGATAAACTCATCCTCACGTGGGTATTTGGGGCTAATACAGTCACCCTGCCAGGGGGAACTTCCGGTTCAAAAGAGAAGTCTGGATAGAGCAATGCATAACTCAAAGGAATACTTTGCTCCGGCGAATTTCAGGTGTCTACAGCAGGTCTATTTTTCTGGTCAGGGGCTCTGGTCCGGAGTAACCCCTTCCCATTGCCACCCGATAAAAGAAAAAATAACCGGGTACCCACCTGTTTCACCTTCTCACAAGGGAGAAGGATGTTGACAGTGTGGTGCTGGGGTGTTCTGAGTTCTGACATCATGCTAGGACCATCCTAGGATCATAGCACTTATTAAGGGCTTTACTGCATACGAAGTGACATTACATTGTCTTGTTAAGTTGTCAGAGCCACTCCGTGGGGTTGTAGGTGTAGGGCAGTTGCATATGGAGGCTAAGCATGGAGGTGAATGACCTGTGTCACCCACTCACAGATGGTAGAACTGGATTCAAACCCATTGTGTGACCCTAAAGCCCACTTGGCTCCTAGTCATTCTGTTAGGCCTGCTACACTGCTCTGCAGTTCCTAATTATGGCCACCAGGAGGCACCACCACTCCACACGTGAGTACTCTCCACACGGTTGCTGAGAAGGCTTAAAATCACATCACTACTTTTATTTACCACAGTAATATTAATAGCTACTATTAATTTAGCACTTGCTATGTATTAGGTCTGCACTAAGCACTACATGCTTTATTTCATATATTTCTCATACATCTCTTAACATTTGGACCAGACCGTTTCGCAGAAACACAGTGAAATTCAAAACCAGGTCTGTGTCTTCAAAGCCTGTCCTTTTAACCATATCCTCAGTGAAGGTCACAAACTAGATGCTTGGAGGTCGCATTTGGTCAGCAAATTTGGTTTTGTTGGTTGGTTTGTGTTTGGTGGTTTTTTTGTTTTTGGCTGGCAGTGTTCCAACACACATTGAATTTAAATGCTTTTTGGCAGGGCAGCCCCTCTCCACTTAGCCCCAGTCCTCACCACTCCCTCTCATATGTCCCCTGTCTCCTTCTTTTGCTTATGTTACCTGCCTGACCCTGACGTCACTGGAATTCGCAGCTTGGGGTCATGAGTTTGTCGACTCCCTTTATACTAATAATATATTTTGGACGGGAGTCAAGGGATTCCAGGGAAGCTTGGAGGTTTAGGAAGGCACCCAGGAAAGTTAACAAATGGTGTGGCTGAGAGTCGTTGTGGAGATGCGTGAAGGAGCCCTGTCCTTCAGTGTCTACCCTGGACCTATCAGTAAATGTCCCTTGTGCTCTGTCAGCATAGTGTGCATGGCACCTGCAAAGACGTGTGGATTTCCTGGGCTGGACAGTGGTGAGTTGGAGGTGGAGCATTCCGTGTTTCGACGTGGCACTACCCTCCCAGAAGAGTGACCTGCTTACTGTGTACTCACAGAATCCTTCCTGGTTTGCGTCTGTTTCCTTTCACCTGGCCTGTGAACCAGTGATTGGACTTAACCAGCACTGTGGGGTTTCTAATCATTGAGCACCCCATCTAACTGAACTGTGCTCCCTCAAACTCACAAGTTGAAGTTCAAAGCCCCGGTGCCTCAGAATATGACTGTATTTGGAGACAGGGTGTTTAAAGAGGTGATTAAGTTAAAAATGAGACCATTAGGGTGGGCCCTAATTCAATCTACCAGGTGTCCTTATAAAAAGAAGAGGCTTGGACACACAGAGACCCCAGAGGCGGACAGGCACAGAGGGGTGGCCATGTGAGGACACAGAGAGAAGGTGGCCATCTAGCCTTGGAAGAAACAAAGCCCACTAGCACCTTGGCCTTGGAGTCCCAGTCTCCAGAACTGTGAGAACATTAATTTCTGTTGTTTAAACCATTTCTGTTTTTATGGTAGCCCAAGCTGATTAATAGGCTGTCCATCAAAGGTGGGCTGGGCAGTGACTGAGACAGGGCGGGCTGAGCTGAGGATAAGTCTGGTCAGCAGCCAGCCTTGCAGGGCGCCGTGGCTCAAGCCTGTGATCCCAGCACTTTGGGAGGCTGAGGCAGGTGGATTGCTTGGGCTCAGGAGTTCAAGACCAGCCTGGCCAACGTGATGAGACCCTGTCTCTACAAAAATTAGCCAGGTGTGGTGACACGTGTCTGTAGTCTCAGCTACTCGGGAGGCTGAGGTGGGAGGATCGCTTGAGTCCGGGAGGTTGCAGCTGCAGTGAGCTAAGATCGTGCCACTGTACTCCAGCCTGGGCAACAGAGTAAGACCCTGTCTCAAAAAAAAAAAAAAAAAAAACCCAGCCTGACAGGGGAAGAGGAAGGAGCTTGGAGACCACCCTCCTACTCCCCACTCCCCTGTGTAAGACACGTGGAGGAATTAATGCATGTGCTTTGTTTGTTACACTCTTACTATTAGTGATGAGAACCACTTCTTCATAGATGAGAGCATAAAGAAGCCAAATTCTTGGTTTCTAAGTTCAAAAAGATGGTGGAGAAGTAAGATAGAGGAAGCTGGAAGGGGAGATGAGGTCTGGCTCTCTTCAGATTGGAAGGGTCCACCTACCACCCGCAGAGTGAGGAAAGACCCACCTAAATCCCCGTGAGGTTTCAAGACATGGTGGATGAAGAGAAAATCTAAAAGTTACAGAGAAGGGTGCAAAAAGTAAGCAGTATACAAAGAAATGGGAGGCAGAATAATATTCTACGCTCAACAGCAGCAAGGCTGGAAACGAGAAGTCAATGAAGCCGTGCCTTCAATATTCAGAGAGAAAGTTATTTTCAGCCTAGATGTCTTTACCCAGTCAAACCGTCAATCAAGTGTGAGGGTAAGACGAAAACATTTGCAGAAATGCACCTTTATTTCTCATCCATCCTTTCTTAGAAAGGGCCTGGAAGATGCATTCCACCACAACAAAGAAGCAAGATAGGAAGGAGGAATGGATGGGATCCTGCAAAGAGAGGGCCCATCATAGAGGAAAGCAGGGGGGTTTGCTAAGTAATAAAAGGAAGCATCTGATGATGGCTGGAATCTGCCTGAGAAAGAGATCAGATTGGAGCACAGTGTCTGGCTATAATCAGAAGGGGTTTACAGCTCTGAGTTTTGGGGGAAAATGAGTGACAGGAAGGAAAATTAAGCACATGAAAAACAAAAATGAAAAATTATTCAAGGAAAAAAATACGTAGCTTTCACTCATCAGCAAACATCAGTTACAGAATAGGAATAATGTAAGCCTGGAATATTGATTAACCACAGTGATTGTGTAGTTCACTGGGAGGACACAGAGGGGGAAGCAAGATGGAGGAGGAGCACTAAATCCTCTTTTTCCATGAAAAGAAATGAATAAAAGGCATTAAAACATCTATAAATCGGCTAGGCTCATGCCTGTAGTCCCAGCACTTTTGAGGCTGAGGTGGGCGGATTACAAGGTCAGGAGATCGAGACCATCCTGGCTAACACGGTGAAACCCCGTCTCTACTAAAAATACAAAACGTTAGCCAGCCGTGGTGGCGGGCACCTGTAGTCCCAGCTACTTGGGAGGCTGAGGCAGGAGAATGGCGTGAACCTGGGAGGCAGAGGTTGCAGTGAGCCGAGATTGCACCATTGCACTCCAGCCTGGGTGGCAGAGCAAGACTCTGTCTCAGAAAAAAGAAAAAAAAAAAAATCTATAAAACAAGTAATAGTGTATGCATATTCAGTTGTTAAAAAGAGTTAAGAGTATTTACCCCCAGGTGGTGAGAGTCACAGATTGAAGAAGGGAAGAGCAGAGGACACCCTGACATCATAAGCTTCATGGTCTGGTTTGACTTGTGCTTTTTGTTTTTTATTTTTGTTTTTGTTTGAGATGGAGTCTTGCTCTGTACCCCAGGCTGGAGTGTAGTGGTGCAATCTCAGCTCACTGCAAGCTCCGCCTCCTGGGTTCATGCCATTCTCCTGCCTCAGCCTCCCGAGTATCTGGGACTACAGGCACCTGCCACCACACCTGGCTAATTTTCTGTATTTTTTTTTTTTTTTTTAGTAGAGATGGGGTTTCACCGTGTTAGCCAAGATGGTCTCAATCTCCCCACCTCGTGATCTGCCCACCTCAGCCTCCCAAAGTGCTGAGATTACAGACGTGAGCCACTGCGCCCGGCCTGATCTGACTTTTTAAAGCAGGGATATGTGGTCAGTCTTCCGTATCTGTGGGTTCTGCATGATGGATTCAACCAATCACAGATCAAACATACATTTTTTAAAAATACAACAGTAAAAATTAATATAACTAAAACCAGAAGAGTATAACAATTATTTACATAGCAGTTATATTGGATTAGGTGTTTTCAGTAATCTAGAGATGATTTCAAATACATAGGAAGATATGCATAGGTTATTTGCAAATTCTATGCCATTTTGAATAGGAGACTTAAGCATCTGTGGATTTTGGTATCTGTAGAAGGTCCTCGAACCAATCCCCTGTAGATATCAAGGGTTGATTATATTATTAAAGTGTTTTATTGTTTGTTTGTTTTTTGAGATGGAGTTACACTCTTGTTGCCCAGGCTAGAGCGCAATGGTGTGATCTCGGCTCACCACAACCTCTGCCTCCCGGGTTCAAGTGATTCTCCTCCCTCAGCCTTCTGAGTAGCTGGGATTACAGGCATGCACCACCGTCCTGACTAGTTTTGTATTTTTAGTAGAGACAGGGTTTCTCCATGTTGGTCAGGCTGGTCTTGAACTCCCAGCCTGACCAACATGTGATTGGCCTGCCTCGGCGTGATTGGCCTGCCTCGGCCTCCCAGAGTTCTGGGATGACAGGCATGTCCTCAGGTGATTGGCCTGCCTCGGCCTCCCAGAGTTCTGGGATGACAGGCATGAGCCACTGCACCCGGCTGCAGTTATATTATTAAAGTTTTTA